>NW_026535802.1:0-12500 GCF_028551555.1 Melozone crissalis | reverse complement strand
GAAGAGAAGGGAAGGGAAGGGAAGGTTCCGGGAAGGGAAGGGAAGGGAAGGGAAGGGAAGGGAAGGGAAGGGAAGGTTCCGGGAAGGTTCCGGGAAGGGAAGGTTCCGGGAAGGGAAGGGAAGGGAAGGGAAGGGAAGGGAAGGTTCCCGGAAGGTTCCGGGAAGTTTCCGGGAAGGTTCCGGGAAGGGAAGGGAAGGGTAGGGAAGGGAAGGGAAGGGAAGGTTCCCGGAAGGTTCCGGGAAGGTTCCGGGAAGGTTCCGGGAAGGTTCCGGGAAGGGAACGGAAGGGAAGGGAAGGGAAGGGAAGGGAGGGGAAGGGAAGGGAAGGGAAGGGAAGGGAAGGGAAGGGAAGGGAAGGGAAGGTTCCGGGAAGGTTCCGGGAAGGGAAGGGAAGGTTCCGGGAAGGGAAGGGAAGGTTCCGGGAAGGGAAGGTTCCGGGAAGGGAAGGGAAGGTTCCGGGAAAGGAAGGTTCCGGGAAGGGAAGGTTCCGGTAAGGGAAGGGAAGGGAAGGGAAGGGAAGGTAAGGGAAGGGAAGGGAAGGGAAGGGAAGGTTCCGGGAAGGGAAGGTTCCGGGAAGGGAAGGGAAGGGAAGGGAAGGGAAGGGAAGGGAAGGGAAGGTTCCTGGAAGGGAAGGGAAGGTTCCGGGAAGGTTCCGGGAAGGTTCCGGGAAGGGAAGGTTCCGGGAAGGGAAGGGAAGGGAAGGGAAGGGAAGGGAAGGGAAGGTTCCGGGAAGGGACGGGAAGGGAAGGGAAGGGAAGGGAAGGGAAGGGAAGGGAAGGGAAGGGAAGGGAAGGTTCCGGGAAGGGAAGATTCCGGGAAGGGAAGGGAAGGGAAGGGAAGGGAAGGGAAGGGAAGGTTCCGGGAAGGTTCTGGGAAGGTTCCGGGAAGGTTCCGGGAAGGTTCCGGGAAGGGAAAGGAAGGGAAGGGAAGGTTCCGGGAAGGGAAGGTTCCGGGAAGGGAAGGGAAGGGAAGGGAATGGAAGGGAAGGGAAGGGAAGGGAAGGGAGGGGAAGGGAAGGGAAGGGAAGGGAAGGGAAGGGAAGGGAAGGGAAGGGAAGGGAAGGGAAGGGAAGGGAAGGGAAGGGAGGGAAGGGAAGGGAAGGGAAGGGAAGGGAAGGGAAGGGAAGGGAAGGTTCCGGGAACGGAAGGTTCCGGGAAGGGAAGGGAAGGGAAGGTTCCGGGAAGGTTCCGGGAATGTTCCGGGAAGGGAAGGGAAGGGAAGGGAAGGGAAGGGAAGGGAAGGGAAGGGAAGGGAGGGAAGGGAAGGGAAGGGAAGGGAAGGGAAGGGAAGGGAAGGGAAGGGAAGGGAAGGGAAGGGAAGGGAAGGGAAGGGAAGGGAAGGGAAGGGAAGGGAAGGGAAGGGAAGGGAAGGGAAGGGAAGGGAAGGGAAGGTTCTGGGAAGGGAAGGGAAGGGAAGGGAAGGGAAGGGAAGGGAAGGGAAGGGAAGGGAAGGTTCCGGGAAGGGAAGGGAAGGGAAGGTTCTGGGAAGGGAAGGTTCAGGGAAGGGAAGGATGAGGGAAGGGAAGGAAAGGTTCCGGGAAGGGAAGGGAAGGGAAGGGAAGGTTCCGGGAAGGGAAGGGAAGGTTCCGGGAAGGTTCTGGGAAGGTTCCGGGAAGGTTCCGGGAAGGTTCCGGGAAGGGAAAGGAAGGGAAGGGAAGGTTCCGGGAAGGGAAGGTTCCGGGAAGGGAAGGTTCCGGGAAGGGAAGGGAAGGGAAGGGAAGGGAAGGGAAGGGAAGGGAAGGGAAGGGAGGGGAAGGGAAGGGAAGGGAAGGGAAGGGAAGGGAAGGGAAGGGAAGGGAAGGGAAGGGAAGGGAAGGGAAGGGAAGGGAAGGGAAGGGAAGGGAAGGGAAGGGAAGGGAAGGGAAGGTTCCGGGAAGGGAAGGGAAGGTTCCGGGAAGGTTCCGGGAATGTTCCGGGAAGGTTCCGGGAAGGGAAGGGAAGGTTCCGGGAAGGGAAGGGAAGGGAAGGGAAGGGAAGGGAAGGGAAGGGAAGGGAAGGGAAGGGAAGGGAAGGGAAGGGAAGGGAAGGGAAGGGAAGGGAAGGGAAGGGAAGGGAAGGGAAGGGAAGGGAAGGGAAGGTTCCGGGAAGGGAAGGGAAGGGAAGGGAAGGGAAGGGAAGGGAAGGGAAGGGAAGGTTCCGGGAAGGGAAGGGAAGGGAAGGTTCTGGGAAGGGAAGGTTCAGGGAAGGGAAGGATGAGGGAAGGGAAGGAAAGGTTCCGGGAAGGGAAGGGAAGGGAAGGGAAGGGAAGGGAAGGGAAGGGAAGGGAACGGAAGGTTCCGGGAAGGGAAGGGAAGGGAAGGTTCCGGCAAGGGAATGTTCCGGGAAGGGAAGGGAAGGGAAGGGAAGGGAAGGGAAGGGAAGGGAAGGTTCTGGGAAGGAAAGGGAAGGGAAGGTTCTGGGAAGGGAAGGGTATGGGAAGGGAAGGGAAGGAAAGGGAAGGTTCAGGGAAGGGAAGGTTCAGGGAAGGGAAGGGAAGGTTCAGGGAATGGAAAGGAAGGGAAGGGAAGGGAAGGTTCAGAGAAGGTTCAGGGAAGGTTCAGGGAAGGGAAGGGAAGGTTCCGGGAAGGTTCCGGGAAGGTTCCGGGAAGGTTCCGGGAAGGTTCCGGGAAGGGAAGGGAAGGGAAGGGAAGGGAAGAGAAGGGAAGGGAAGGGAAGGTTCCGGGAAGGGAAGGGAAGGGAAGGGAAGGGAAGGGAAGGGAAGGGAAGGGAAGGGAAGGTTCCGGGAAGGTTCCGGGAAGGGAAGGTTCCGGGAAGGGAAGGGAAGGGAAGGGAAGGGAAGGGAAGGGAAGGGAAGGTTCCGGGAAGGTTCCGGGAAGGTTCCGGGAAGGGAAGGGAAGGGAAGGGAAGGGAAGGGAGGGGAAGGGAAGGGAAGGGAAGGGAAGGGAAGGGAAGGGAAGGGAAGGGAAGGGAAGGGAAGGGAAGGGAAGGGAAGGGAAGGGAAGGGAAGGTTCCGGGAAGGGAAGGGAAGGTTCCGGGAAGGTTCCGGGAATGTTCCGGGAAGGTTCCGGGAAGGGAAGGGAAGGGAAGGGAAGGGAAGGGAAGGGAAGGGAAGGGAGGGAAGGGAAGGGAAGGGAAGGGAAGGGAAGGGAAGGGAAGGGAAGGGAAGGGAAGGGAAGGGAAGGGAAGGGAAGGGAAGGGAAGGGAAGGGAAGGGAAGGGAAGGGAAGGGAAGGGAAGGGAAGGGAAGGGAAGGGAAGGGAAGGGAAGGGAAGGGAAGGGAAGGGAAGGGAAGGGAAGGGAAGGGAAGGGAAGGGAAGGGAAGGGAAGGGAAGGGAAGGTTCCGGGAAGGGAAGGGAAGGGAAGGGAAGGGAAGGGAAGGGAAGGGAAGGGAAGGTTCCGGGAAGGGAAGGGAAGGGAAGGTTCTGGGAAGGGAAGGTTCAGGGAAGGGAAGGATGAGGGAAGGGAAGGAAAGGTTCCGGGAAGGGAAGGGAAGGGAAGGGAAGGGAAGGGAAGGGAAGGGAAGGGAACGGAAGGTTCCGGGAAGGGAAGGGAAGGGAAGGTTCCGGCAAGGGAATGTTCCGGGAAGGGAAGGGAAGGGAAGGGAAGGGAAGGGAAGGGAAGGGAAGGTTCTGGGAAGGAAAGGGAAGGGAAGGTTCTGGGAAGGGAAGGGTATGGGAAGGGAAGGGAAGGAAAGGGAAGGTTCAGGGAAGGGAAGGTTCAGGGAAGGGAAGGGAAGGTTCAGGGAATGGAAAGGAAGGGAAGGGAAGGGAAGGTTCAGAGAAGGTTCAGGGAAGGTTCAGGGAAGGGAAGGGAAGGTTCCGGGAAGGTTCCGGGAAGGTTCCGGGAAGGTTCCGGGAAGGTTCCGGGAAGGGAAGGGAAGGGAAGGGAAGGGAAGAGAAGGGAAGGGAAGGGAAGGTTCCGGGAAGGGAAGGGAAGGGAAGGGAAGGGAAGGGAAGGGAAGGGAAGGTTCCGGGAAGGTTCCGGGAAGGGAAGGTTCCGGGAAGGGAAGGGAAGGGAAGGGAAGGGAAGGGAAGGGAAGGTTCCGGGAAGGTTCCGGGAAGGTTCCGGGAAGGGAAGGGAAGGGAAGGGAAGGGAAGGGAGGGGAAGGGAAGGGAAGGGAAGGGAAGGGAAGGGAAGGGAAGGGAAGGGAAGGGAAGGGAAGGGAAGGTTCCGGGAAGGGAAGGTTCCGGGAAGGGAACGTTCCGGGAAGGTTCCGGGAAGGTTCCGGGATGGTTCCGGGAAGGTTCCGGGAAGGGAAGGGAAGGGAAGGGAAGGGAGGGGAAGGGAAGGGAAGGGAAGGGAAGGGAAGGGAATGGAAGGGAAGGGAAGGGAAGGTTCTGGGAAGGGAAGGGAAGGGAAGGGAAGGGAAGGTTCCGGGAAGGGAAGGGAAGGGAAGGTTCTGGGAAGGGAAGGTTCAGGGAAGGGAAGGATGAGGGAAGGGAAGGAAAGGTTCCGGGAAGGGAAGGGAAGGGAAGGGAAGGGAAGGGAAGGGAACGGAAGGTTCCGGGAAGGGAAGGGAAGGGAAGGTTCCGGGAAGGGAATGTTCCGGGAAGGGAAGGGAAGGGAAGGGAAGGGAAGGGAAGGGAAGGGAAGGGAAGGTTCTGGGAAGGAAAGGGAAGGGAAGGTTCTGGGAAGGGAAGGGTATGGGAAGGGAAGGGAAGGAAAGGGAAGGTTCAGGGAAGGGAAGGTTCAGAGAAGGTTCAGGGAAGGTTCAGGGAAGGGAAGGGAAGGTTCCGGGAAGGTTCCGGGAAGGTTCCGGGAAGGTTCCGGGAAGGTTCCGGGAAGGGAAGGGAAGGGAAGGGAAGGGAAGGGAAGGTTCCGGGAAGGGAAGGGAAGGTTCCGGGAAGGTTCCGGGAATGTTCCGGGAAGGTTCCGGGAAGGGAAGGGAAGGGAAGGGAAGGGAAGGGAAGGGAAGGGAAGGGAGGGAAGGGAAGGGAAGGGAAGGGAAGGGAAGGGAAGGGAAGGGAAGGGAAGGGAAGGGAAGGGAAGGGAAGGGAAGGGAAGGGAAGGGAAGGGAAGGGAAGGGAAGGGAAGGGAAGGGAAGGGAAGGGAAGGGAAGGGAAGGGAAGGGAAGGGAAGGGAAGGGAAGGGAAGGGAAGGGAAGGGAAGGTTCCGGGAAGGGAAGGGAAGGGAAGGGAAGGGAAGGGAAGGGAAGGGAAGGGAAGGGAAGGTTCCGGGAAGGGAAGGGAAGGGAAGGTTCTGGGAAGGGAAGGTTCAGGGAAGGGAAGGATGAGGGAAGGGAAGGAAAGGTTCCGGGAAGGGAAGGGAAGGGAAGGGAAGGGAAGGGAAGGGAAGGGAAGGGAACGGAAGGTTCCGGGAAGGGAAGGGAAGGGAAGGTTCCGGCAAGGGAATGTTCCGGGAAGGGAAGGGAAGGGAAGGGAAGGGAAGGGAAGGGAAGGGAAGGGAAGGTTCTGGGAAGGAAAGGGAAGGGAAGGTTCTGGGAAGGGAAGGGTATGGGAAGGGAAGGGAAGGAAAGGGAAGGTTCAGGGAAGGGAAGGTTCAGGGAAGGGAAGGGAAGGTTCAGGGAATGGAAAGGAAGGGAAGGGAAGGGAAGGTTCAGAGAAGGTTCAGGGAAGGTTCAGGGAAGGGAAGGGAAGGTTCCGGGAAGGTTCCGGGAAGGTTCCGGGAAGGTTCCGGGAAGGTTCCGGGAAGGGAAGGGAAGGGAAGGGAAGGGAAGAGAAGGGAAGGGAAGGGAAGGTTCCGGGAAGGGAAGGGAAGGGAAGGGAAGGGAAGGGAAGGGAAGGGAAGGTTCCGGGAAGGTTCCGGGAAGGGAAGGTTCCGGGAAGGGAAGGGAAGGGAAGGGAAGGGAAGGGAAGGGAAGGTTCCGGGAAGGTTCCGGGAAGGTTCCGGGAAGGGAAGGGAAGGGAAGGGAAGGGAAGGGAGGGGAAGGGAAGGGAAGGGAAGGGAAGGGAAGGGAAGGGAAGGGAAGGGAAGGGAAGGGAAGGGAAGGGAAGGGAAGGTTCCGGGAAGGGAAGGTTCCGGGAAGGGAACGTTCCGGGAAGGTTCCGGGAAGGTTCCGGGATGGTTCCGGGAAGGTTCCGGGAAGGGAAGGGAAGGGAAGGGAAGGGAGGGGAAGGGAAGGGAAGGGAAGGGAAGGGAAGGGAATGGAAGGGAAGGGAAGGGAAGGTTCTGGGAAGGGAAGGGAAGGGAAGGGAAGGTTCCGGGAAGGGAAGGGAAGGGAAGGTTCTGGGAAGGGAAGGTTCAGGGAAGGGAAGGATGAGGGAAGGGAAGGAAAGGTTCCGGGAAGGGAAGGGAAGGGAAGGGAAGGGAAGGGAAGGGAACGGAAGGTTCCGGGAAGGGAAGGGAAGGGAAGGTTCCGGGAAGGGAATGTTCCGGGAAGGGAAGGGAAGGGAAGGGAAGGGAAGGGAAGGGAAGGGAAGGTTCTGGGAAGGAAAGGGAAGGGAAGGTTCTGGGAAGGGAAGGGTATGGGAAGGGAAGGGAAGGAAAGGGAAGGTTCAGGGAAGGGAAGGTTCAGAGAAGGTTCAGGGAAGGTTCAGGGAAGGGAAGGGAAGGTTCCGGGAAGGTTCCGGGAAGGTTCCGGGAAGGTTCCGGGAAGGTTCCGGGAAGGGAAGGGAAGGGAAGGGAAGGGAAGGGAAGGGAAGGGAAGGGAAGAGAAGGGAAGGGAAGGGAAGGTTCCGGGAAGGGAAGGGAAGGGAAGGGAAGGGAAGGGAAGGGAAGGGAAGGGAAGGGAAGGTTCCGGGAAGGTTCCGGGAAGGGAAGGTTCCGGGAAGGGAAGGTTCTGGGAAGGGAAGGGAAGGGAAGGTTCCCGGAAGGTTCCGGGAAGTTTCCGGGAAGGTTCCGGGAAGGGAAGGGAAGGGTAGGGAAGGGAAGGGAAGGGAAGGTTCCCGGAAGGTTCCGGGAAGGTTCCGGGAAGGTTCCGGGAAGGTTCCGGGAAGGGAACGGAAGGGAAGGGAAGGGAAGGGAAGGGAGGGGAAGGGAAGGGAAGGGAAGGGAAGGGAAGGGAAGGGAAGGGAAGGGAAGGTTCCGGGAAGGTTCCGGGAAGGGAAGGGAAGGTTCCGGGAAGGGAAGGGAAGGTTCCGGGAAGGGAAGGTTCCGGGAAGGGAAGGGAAGGTTCCGGGAAAGGAAGGTTCCGGGAAGGGAAGGTTCCGGTAAGGGAAGGGAAGGGAAGGGAAGGGAAGGTAAGGGAAGGGAAGGGAAGGGAAGGGAAGGTTCCGGGAAGGGAAGGTTCCGGGAAGGGAAGGGAAGGGAAGGGAAGGGAAGGGAAGGGAAGGTTCCTGGAAGGGAAGGGAAGGTTCCGGGAAGGTTCCGGGAAGGTTCCGGGAAGGGAAGGTTCCGGGAAGGGAAGGGAAGGGAAGGGAAGGGAAGGGAAGGGAAGGTTCCGGGAAGGGACGGGAAGGGAAGGGAAGGGAAGGGGAGGGAAGGGAAGGGAAGGGAAGGGAAGGTTCCGGGAAGGGAAGATTCCGGGAAGGGAAGGGAAGGGAAGGGAAGGGAAGGGAAGGGAAGGGAAGGGAAGGGAAGGTTCCGGGAAGGTTCTGGGAAGGTTCCGGGAAGGTTCCGGGAAGGTTCCGGGAAGGGAAAGGAAGGGAAGGGAAGGTTCCGGGAAGGGAAGGTTCCGGGAAGGGAAGGGAAGGGAAGGGAAGGGAATGGAAGGGAAGGGAAGGGAAGGGAAGGGAGGGGAAGGGAAGGGAAGGGAAGGGAAGGGAAGGGAAGGGAAGGGAAGGGAGGGAAGGGAAGGGAAGGGAAGGGAAGGGAAGGGAAGGGAAGGGAACGGAAGGTTCCGGGAAGGGAAGGGAAGGGAAGGTTCCGGGAATGTTCCGGGAAGGGAAGGGAAGGGAAGGGAAGGGAAGGGAAGGGAAGGGAAGGGAAGGGAAGGGAAGGGAGGGAAGGGAAGGGAAGGGAAGGGAAGGGAAGGGAAGGGAAGGGAAGGGAAGGGAAGGGAAGGGAAGGGAAGGGAAGGGAAGGGAAGGGAAGGGAAGGGAAGGGAAGGGAAGGGAAGGGAAGGGAAGGTTCCGGGAAGGGAAGGGAAGGGAAGGGAAGGGAAGGGAAGGGAAGGGAAGGGAAGGGAAGGGAAGGGAAGGGAAGGTTCTGGGAAGGGAAGGTTCTGGGAAGGGAAGGGAATGGAAGGGAAGGGAAGGGAAGGGAAGGGAAGGGAAGGGAAGGGAAGGGAAGGGAAGGTTCCGGGAAGGGAAGGGAAGGGAAGGTTCTGGGAAGGGAAGGTTCAGGGAAGGGAAGGATGAGGGAAGGGAAGGAAAGGTTCCGGGAAGGGAAGGGAAGGGAAGGGAAGGGAAGGGAAGGGAAGGGAACGGAAGGTTCCGGGAAGGGAAGGGAAGGGAAGGTTCCGGCAAGGGAATGTTCCGGGAAGGGAAGGGAAGGGAAGGGAAGGGAAGGGAAGGGAAGGGAAGGTTCTGGGAAGGAAAGGGAAGGGAAGGTTCTGGGAAGGGAAGGGTATGGGAAGGGAAGGGAAGGAAAGGGAAGGTTCAGGGAAGGTTCAGGGAAGGGAAGGGAAGGGAAGGGAAGGGAGGGGAAGGGAAGGGAAGGGAAGGGAAGGGAAGGGAAGGGAAGGGAAGGGAAGGGAAGGGAAGGGAAGGGAATGGAAGGGAAGGGAAGGGAAGGGAAGGGAAGGGAAGGAAGGGAAGGGAAGGGAAGGGAAGGGAAGGGAAGGGAAGGGAAGGGAAGGGAAGGGAAGGGAAGGGAAGGGAAGGGAAGGGAAGGGAAGGGAAGGGAAGGTTCCGGGAAGGGAAGGGAAGGGAAGGTTCTGGGAAGGGAAGGTTCAGGGAAGGGAAGGATGAGGGAAGGGAAGGAAAGGTTCCGGGAAGGGAAGGGAAGGGAAGGGAAGGGAAGGGAAGGGAACAGAAGGTTCCGGGAAGGGAAGGGAAGGGAAGGTTCCGGCAAGGGAATGTTCCGGGAAGGGAAGGGAAGGGAAGGGAAGGGAAGGGAAGGGAAGGGAAGGTTCTGGGAAGGAAAGGGAAGGGAAGGTTCTGGGAAGGGAAGGGTATGGGAAGGGAAGGGAAGGAAAGGGAAGGTTCAGGGAAGGGAAGGTTCAGGGAAGGGAAGGGAAGGTTCAGGGAACGGAAAGGAAGGGAAGGGAAGGGAAGGTTCAGAGAAGGTTCAGGGAAGGTTCAGGGAAGGGAAGGGAAGGTTCCGGGAAGGTTCCGGGAAGGTTCCGGGAAGGTTCCGGGAAGGTTCCGGGAAGGGAAGGGAAGGGAAGGGAAGGGAAGAGAAGGGAATGGAAGCGAAGGTTCCGGGAAGGGAAGGGAAGGGAATGGAAGGGAAGGGAAGGGAAGGGAAGGGAAGGGAAGGGAAGGGAAGGGAAGGTTCCGGGAAGGTTCTGGGAAGGGAAGGGAAGGGAAGGGAAGGGAAGGGAAGGGAAGGGAAGGGAAGGTTCCGGGAAGGTTCCGGGAAGGGAAGGGAAGGGAAGGGAAGGGAAGGGAAGGGAAAGGAAGGGAAGGGAAGGGAAGGGAAGGGAAGGGAAGGGAAGGGAAGGGAAGGTTCCGGGAAGGGAAGGGAAGGGAAGGGAAGGGAAGGGAAGGGAAGGGAAGGGAAGGGAAGGGAAGGGAAGGGAAGGGAAGGGAAGGGAAGGGAAGGGAAGGGAAGGTTCCGGGAAGGGAAGGGAAGGGAAGGGAAGGGAAGGGATGGGAATGTTCCAGGAAGGGAAGGGAAGGCAAGGGAAGGGAAGGGAAGGTTCCGGGAAGGGAAGTTTCGGTTCCGGAAAGGGAAGGGAAAGGAAGGGAATGGAAGGTTCCGGGACGGGAAGGGATGGGAAGGGAAAGTTCTGGGCAGGCAAGGGAAGGGAAGGGAAGGGAAGGGAAGGGAAGGGAAGGGAAGGGAGGGGAAGGGAAGGGAAGGGAAGGGAAGGGAAGGGAAGGGAAGGGAAGGGAAGGGAAGGGAAGGGAAGGGAAGGGAAGGGAAGGGAAGGGAAGGGAAGGGAAGGGAAGGGAAGGGAAGGGAAGGGAAGGGAAAGGAGGGGAAGGGAAGGGAAGGGAAGGGAAGGGAAGGGAAGGGAAGGGAAGGGAAGGGAAGGGAAGGGAAGGGAAGGGAAGGGAAGGGAAGGGAAGGGAAGGGAAGGGAAGGGAAGGGAAGGGAAGGGAAGGGAAGGGAAGGGAAGGGAAGGGAAGGGAAGGGAAGGGAAGGGAAGGGAAGGGAAGGTTCCGGGAAGGGAAGGGAAGGTTCAGGGAAGGTTCCGGGAAGGTTCCGGGAAGGGAAGGTTCCGGGAACGGAAGGTTCCGGGAAGGGAAGGGAAGGGAAGGTTCCCGGAAGGTTCCGGGAAGGTTCCGGGAAGGTTCCGGGAAGGTTCCGGGAAGGGAAGGGAAGGGAAGGAAAGGGAAGGGAAGGGAGGGGAAGGGAAGGGAAGGGAAGGGAAGGGAAGGGAAGGGAAGGGAAGGGAAGGGAAGGGAAGGGAAGGGAAGGGAAGGGAAGGGAAGGGAAGGGAAGGGAAGGAAAGGGAAGGGAAGGGAAGGGAAGGGAAGGGAAGGGAAGGGAAGGGAAGGGAAGGGAAGGGAAGGGAAGGGAAGGGAAGGGAAGGTTCCGGGAAGGGAAGGGAAGGGAAGGGAAGTGAAGGGATGGGAATGTTCCAGGAAGGGAAGGGAAGGGAAGGGAAGGGAAGGGAAGGGAAGGGAAGGTTCCGAGAAGGGAAGGTTCGGTTCCGGAAAGGGAAGGGAAAGGAAGGGAAGGGAAGGTTCCGGGACGGGAAGGGATGGGAAGGGAAAGTTCCGGGCAGGCAAGGGAAGGGAAGGGAAGGGAAGGGAAGGGAAGGGAAGGGAAGGGAAGGGAAGGGAAGGGAAGGGCAGGGAAGGGAAGGTAAGGTTCCGGGAAGGGAAGGGAAGGGAAGGGAAGGGAAGGGAAGGGAAGGGAAGGGAAGGTTCCGGGAAGGGAAGGGAAGGGAAGGGAATGGAAGGGAAGGGAAGGTTCCGGGAAGGTTCCGGGAAGGTTCCGGGAAGGGAAGGGAAGGTTCCGGGAAGGTTCCGGGAAGGTTCCGGGAAGGGAAGGGAAGGTTCCGGGAAGGGAAGGTTCCGGGAAGGGAAGGTTCCGGGAAGGGAAGGGAAGGGAAGGGAAGGGAAGGGAAGGGAAGGGAAGGGAAGGGAAGGTTCCGGGAAGGGAAGGTTCCGGGAAGGGAAGGGAAGGGAAGGGAAGGGAAGGGAAGGGAAGGGAAGGTTCCTGGAAGGGAAGGGAAGGTTCCGGGAAGGTTCCGGTAAGGTTCCGGGAAGGGAAGGGAAGGGAAGGGAAGGGAAGGGAAGGGAAGGGAAGGTTCCGGGAAGGGAAGGGAAGGTTCCGGGAAGGTTCCGGGCAGGGAAGGGAAGGGAAGGGAAGGGAAGGGAAGGTTCCGGGAAGGGAAGGGAAGGGAAGGGAAGGGAAGGGAAGGGAAGGGAAGGTAAGGTTCCGGGAAGGGAAGGGAAGTTTCCGGGATGGTTCCGGGAAGGGAAGGGAAGGGAAGGGAAGGGAAGGGAAGGGAAGGGAAGGGAAGGGAAGGGAAGGGAAGGGAAGGGAAGGGAAGGGAAGGGAAGGGAAGGGAAGGGAAGGGAAGGGAAGGGAATGTTCTGGGAAGGGAAGGGAAGGTTCCGGGAAGGGAAGGGAAGGGAAGGGAAGGGAAGGGAAGGGAAGGGAAGGGAAGGTTCCGGGAAGGTTCCGGGAAGGTTCCGGGAAGGTTCCGGGAAGGGAAAGGAAGGGAAGGGAAGGTTCCGGGAAGGGAAGGTTCCGGGAAGGGAAGGGAAGGGAAGGTTCCGGGAAGGGAAGGGAAGGGAAGGGAAGGGAAGGGAAGGGAGGGGAAGGGAAGGGAAGGGAAGGGAAGGGAAGTGAAGGTTCCGGGAAGGGAAGGGAAAGGAAGGGAAGGGAAGGGAAGGGAAGGGAAGGGAAGGGAAGGGAAGGTTCCGGGAAGGGAAGGGAAGGTTCAGGGAAGGTTCCGGGAAGGTTCCGGGAAGGGAAGGTTCCGGGAAGGTTCCGGGAAGGTTCCGGGAAGGGAAGGGAAGGGAAGGGAAGGGAAGGGAAGGGAAGGGAAGGTTCCGGGAAGGGAAGGGAAGGTTCCGGGAAGGGAAGGGAAGGGAAGGTTCCGGGAAGGTTCCGGGAAGGTTCCGGGAAGGTTCCGGGAAGGTTCCGGGAAGGGAAAGGAAGGGAAGGGAAGGTTCCGGGAAGGGAAGGTTCCGGGAAGGGAAGGTTCCGGGAAGGGAAGGTTCCGGGAAGGGAAGGGAAGGTTCCGGGAAGGGAAGGGAGGGGAAGGGAAGGGAAGGGAAGGGAAGGGAAGGGAAGGGAATGGAAGGGAAGGGAAGGGAAGGGAAGGGAAGGGAAGGGAAGGGAAGGAAGGGAAGGGAAGGGAAGGGAAGGGAAGGGAAGGGAAGGGAAGGGAAGGGAAGGGAAGGGAAGGGAAGGGAAGGGAAGGGAAGGGAAGGGAAGGGAAGGGAAGGGAAGGGAAGGGAAGGGAAGGATGAGGGAAGGAAAGGAAAGGTTCCGGGAAGGGAAGGGAAGGGAAGGGAAGGGAAGGGAAGGGAAGGGAACGGAAGGTTCCGGGAAGGGAAGGGAAGGGAAGGTTCCGGCAAGGGAATGTTCCGGGAAGGGAAGGGAAGGGAAGGTTGCGGGAAGGGAAGGGAAGGGAAGGGAAGGGAAGGGAAGG
>NW_026535801.1:40925000-40935000 GCF_028551555.1 Melozone crissalis | reverse complement strand
CAACTGGTCTAATCAAGCAATTGTTCCTCAGCAACTTGAATTTGCATAATTAAAAAAGAATTTTGATTATTTAGAGAAACAGCAGATTTTTAAGAACATGATTTCTACGTCAGATTCCTTGAAACACTTCATCCTTGATGCAGAGAGGATCCTGGAATTTATTGAGATGTTTCTGCGATGTGCTATAAATCCTGGATCACTCCATTATTTTCCTATTCACTGGTTTTCCTGAGCATTCATTTAGCTCAGCAGAGCCTCAGCCACAGGCTCCCAGGAAAACCATGTCTGCTCTTTTCACCTCAGTGAAAACACAGAAATTCAGACCTGGGATGGATGGACATTTCCCCAAAGTCAGGCCAAGTAAGAGAGGAAAGCTGATCCTGAAAAGGGAGACTGGCAGGTGCAGTGAGCAGTTTTGCAGGAGGGTGGATTAATTGATAAAAGGAAAACTTCGCCGGCCAAGATGATTTGCCAACTACTTGCCAAAATCTGAGGGCAAACATGAGGAAGGAGAAAACAAAAAGCAGAAGGATTTCAGCTATGCCATGGATGGAATGTTTGGCCAGCCCCAAGCAGAGATGTCTGTAGGTGATGAATACATGATGCATAAACTCCATTCAAACACAGATTCTGCCTGGTCATCATCAACTTCTTCCTCTGGATCCTGTCGGCGTCCTCAGGGCTGGGCAGGCAGGAAGAAATTCAGGAAGAAGTTCGTTTCTTCTGATAATGGAGCAATAAATGCTTTTTCTCTGAAAGATTTGTGTGTCCTGTGGCTGCTATCTCAGTGCAAGTCCTGTCTTTAAAAAAAGCATCCTTCATAGCATAGTCTCTATTTTAACATTTTTGTTATAACCTAAAACTGTATTTAACACACTGCTTAAGAGAATTAATACAGCAGTACTTTCTAACATAACACACGTAATATTCATTTTAATATTTGCAAAAAGCCAATCCTAAAATATGCATTTGTTTGGAAAACAATGCACAGAGCTCCATTATTAAGCTTAGAACTTCCTAATATCTCACTAGATAAACTTTTCAGCACCTTAATGAGTTATTCTAGACAAGCATTAATACACAGACCATTGTTCTATTTGTCCTTGTTTTCCTACTTTTTAAATACTTTTTCTGCTGATCTATCTCACGGCTGCTGCTCAGCCCCAATCACAGTTCTGCTGTCTCTGGGGCCTGCCTTCTGCAGCTTTCCCAACCCCTCTGGTTTGTGGATTCCCACGGGAAGGTTTGATGCAATGCTGGGCTGGCACAGATGGAGCATGGCCTGGACCTGTCAGAATTCAGCACACCCCTCTGTCTGTCCAGGATGGCCAGGACCCTGCCAGGGGGCTCAGAGACCCTGGCACAGAGCCCAAGAGCCCTGTGGGTTTGATTATGGCCCATGGAGCAAATTACCAACCTTGTATGGGGATCTGCAAGCCACAACAGTTTAAGTAGAATGATAGAGAATTTATCACAGGGTGGAAATGTAGATTTTGGGGTTTTGGTATGGGGGTTCAGGAGGCAAGATGGAGCAATCTGGGCATGTCCAGCCTTTCTCCTTCTCCTTCTTGGCCTCCATCTCCTGCTGTGATGGTGGCACTTTGGGATTGGTTTAGAGTAGAAGCTCACTGTCTAACACAGGTGATGGGCATTGGGCAGTAATTGTAAATATTGCACACATAGTTTTTAGTATAAAAAATAACACCGCCCTGGGGCAGGCAGAGTGCCTCTGTCTGTGCTGCTGAGCAGAGCTGGGCTGGGCAGGAGAGAGAATTTTATAGATAAGGAACAATGAACAACCTTTGAGAGAGAGCTGAAGAGCTCTGACTCCTTCTTGGAGCGCTGGGCTGGGAAAAGAGAATTTCTGACACATCTCGGGGTCACTGTGAGCAGCAGAGATCCCGAGAATGACACGGAGCTTCTCCCAGCACTGGAGAAGACTCTGAGATCACAGCCCACCCTTCTCAAACTCTCTGCCGATGTTCCCTGCAGAGAAGGCTCAGCCCCAGAGGCGCTGCAGAGCTTCTCCCTGGGGACCAGACCCCTGGCACTGCCAGCTCTGGGGTCCCATGCCGTGACCCCTCTGCAGGAGATGCCCCTGACACTCCAATGCCCACCACGGCACAAACTCTCTCTGCACTGAAAAACAGGGGATGTCTCCAACGTTCGCAGTGAGAGCAGCGGGATGACCTGAGAAGGGTTGTGCAATCCACGCCAAGAGGGGTGCCCAGAGCTCTCACATTTCTGCAGGAAGGCTGTGCCCCTGCTGTTCGATGTGCACACAGGGCTGCTGTGCTGAGCTGTGCCACCAGAGCTGCTCTGCACAACCCGACTCTGCTGCTTCTTGCCGTGACAAAGGGCTCGGGCTCCCGTGAATAAATCTGCAACGAGACCACACACGATTATTAGCCTCCATACCAATTGTCCCTCATTAATGATTCAGAGCTGCCATTAGCATTTTGAGGCAAACAAGGTGTACTTAGTTAGCGGGACACGACCCAGCTGTCATTAAATTATATCTGTGATTAATGATCTTCAGAGGCAGGGCTCGGGGCCTGGGCCAGGGTGAAGGGACAGGAGGGGGGTCACACTGGCAGGGGGATGTGTGGGGGCCCTCAGGTGCAACCGTGGGATGGTTTGGGCTGGAAATGCCCTGTGAGGCCATGGAGCCCAGCTGCGCCCCAGCACAGGGCCACCACTGCCCCATGGTTGGAAATGCCCTGTGAGGCCATGGAGCCCAGCTGCGCCCCAGCACAGGGCCACCATGGCCCCATGGTTTGGAAATGCCCTGTGAGGCCATGGAGCCCAGCTGCACCCCAGCACAGGGCCACCACTGCCCCATGGTTGGAAATGCCCTGTGAGGCCATGGAGCCCAGCTGCGCCCCAGCACAGGGCCACCATGGCCCCATGGTTGGAAATGCCCTGTGAGACCATGGAGCCCAGCTGTGCCCCAGCACAGGGCCACCACTGCCCCATGGTTGGAAATGCCCTGTGAGACCATGGAGCCCAGCTGCGCCCCAGCACAGGGCCACCATGGCCCCATGGTTTGGAAATGCCCTGTGAGACCATGGAGCCCAGCTGCGCCCCAGCACAGGGCCACCATGGCCCCATGGTTGGAAAAGCCCTGTGAGACCATGGAGCCCAGCTGCACCCCAGCACAGGGCCACCATGGCCCCACGGTCCCAAAGTGACACATCCACACGGCTTTTAATCCCTCCAGGCATGGGGACCCCACCCTGTCCTGGGCAGCTGTGCCAGGGCTGGACAGCCCTTCCATGAAGGATTTCCCCTAATATCCAACCTGAGCATCCCCTAGCACCACCCGAGGTGGTTTTCTCTCGCCCTCTCGTGTATTACCCAGAAACAGAGAGAATTTGTTTTATTTATAGAAAACCTGATACCTCCTCAGCAACTGCAGATTGTGATCAAAAGTGGTGGAGGAAGCGCAGAGCCAAAGGCTGAGGCTGAGGGATGGGTGGCAGCAGTGTCAGGGCAGGCACGGCCAGCAGCTCAGGGAAAATGGTACAACATGTAGAGGGAAAACATTATTTTTGCTGCCAGGTTTTAATTTAATTAGGGATTGTTTGGGTTTTGTTCTTTTGAATGCAGTTTGTTTGTGGCTGTTGGTGGAGCAGTCTCAGTGCCATGGCAACGTGCACAAACACAGGGAGAGGCTGGCAGTGCCTTGTCAGGGGCTGTCACTCACCTGCCAGGGCAGGGCGGCAGCTCCCCAAGGCCAGAACGTGGAAAACTCTCAGCAAAACCCGGCCTGAAGCACTGACGGGTTATCTGCACCCACCACAGCTTTCACAATACTCGTGCGTAAGTGCTGGCAGGACAGAAGGGAACTAAGTGAGGCTGTGGCGAGAGGGTTGAGTTTCCATCTGAATTTGTTTTGTCATAATGCTGTGGCAAAATCAGATTATTCTGTTTTCTCTTGCTGGGCAGATCTTGCAGACACTCTGCAATGCAATCAAGATTGTGTTTGACAAGAGTGGCAAGCTCTGTGTTAGCCAAAGTGTCTCCCCAGTGATTTGCAGTGGGAAAACAACCCTAAAATGCTGGGTTTTCTCTTTTTATATTTTTTGGTTTGTGGAGAGAGGGTGTTCCATGGGCTATGAAGGCACAGGAGCTGAGTGAGCACAGAAAGCAGGGAGGCATTGCTGGGGCCCAGCCCCTCTGCTTCCAGCCTGGCCTGGACACTTCATCCAGCTTAGAGCAAAACACAGTTTGAGTTATGGGAGCACCAAAACCCCAAACTGAGCCCCCAGCAGTGGGCAGTTCTGTGCAGGGACTCCCTTTATATATTTTTCCCATTGGTGTCCCAGTTTTCCAGCACAGGTGCCACAGCTCCGTGCTGCCTTGCACTCCTTTGTTTTTAAGGAGTGCTGTTCACGGTGTCACCCATTCAAACACGATGTGACATCTTTGGATGTGGCCATGGAGAGAGGGCAAAACTTGCCATCAACTTCAGTGGAGCAAAACCTTCATAATGAATGTATAGCAAATTACGTTATTCATCTTTGAGTCTTTATAAACTGTCCCAAACGGCAGGAGCTGTCAGGACACAGGCTGGGGACACAGGTCACACTGCCAGCGTGGGGGAGGCTGTGGGTTGGTGCTTGGCACCACTGACCTCGTGTGGGTTTGTTAAAACCTGGCCATCAGGAGTGCCTTGCACGGGATTCCAGGTCAGTGGTGCTGGTGGCACTGCCGTGGGGTTTTCCTCGTGTCCCCACAGGGTGCAGGAGCCATGGGACTGATGGAGATCTGGGGACAGGGACAGGGTGTTGGTGGCACTGCCGTGGGGTTTTCCTCGTGTCCCCAGCCCCAGTGTCAGTGGGGGAAGTGAGAGAGGCAAGGCTGGAAAGGCAGAAGTGAGCTTCATGTGACTGCAGCCACCCCGGCACTGAGGTGCCACCCTGTCACTGAGGTGCCACCCTGTCACTGAGGCACGTGTGGCAGTCACAGCCTGCTGGCACAGACAGGGACAGAGCAGAGCCTGGCACAGATGTGCCACAGCTGCCGGGGAAACCTCAGGGGTGACCAGCTCCTGCCCCATTGCTGGGCACCAGCCTGGGATGTGAGCACCTCCTCACACGGCCCAGTCAGAGGCTGCTGGGGTTTTTGTCACTTTTTGGCACCTCCTCACCTCTTGCCCAAGCCACGGAAGATGGTGCAGTGCAGAACCATCCCAGGGGACATCCCCTGGGGCTGCCAGGCTGCCTGTGCCCTGCACATGTGGGAAGCTCCAGCCTCACCCCCAGTCTGCAGCCCAGCCCAGGCTGTTCCCTCTCCTCCTGTTCCTGGTCCATTTTGAGCATTTACTCGCTCAGAATATCCATCCCGAGCCCAGCCCAGCATGAGGGGCTGAGTCCCAATCCAGCCACCAAGGCGCTGTGCGTCCCTAAGCATTGCTTTGGGTGCCATTTTCCTTCTAAAGACCAGGACACAGCGTGTTTCTGCTGGAATCAATAAACGCTGGTTATTTGGTGGGGCAGGAGGCTGCAGGGGAGACTCGTGGGGCAGAGTGGAGCTGCCCCACATCCTCTGAGCCCGCGGTGATGCAGAACCAGCCCCACAAGGGCTCAGCAGCAGGGCAGCGCTGCGGGGTGAGGCCAGCTCCAGAGCAGGAGCAGCTTTAAATTGAGCCTCCACTCAAACCCCCCAGGAAATGAATGAGAGGGGTCACAGAGGCAGAGTGCACCACCCTTATATTGCTTTAAAAGACTTAAATCGGATTTCTCCGCCAGAAATTGCAGAGCTTTTTTGGGAAGGTGTCTTTGACAAAAGATGTCATAACCTGGGGCCGTGGCTGAGCCAGAGCCCTGAGCTGTGCTCGGTGCTCATGGAGTGTGTGTGGGGTGGGATGTACTGGGATGTACTAGGATGGGCTGGGATGTGCTGGGATGTGCTGGGATGTGCTGGGATGTACTGGGATGGGCTGGGATGTGCTGGGAATGGGCTGGGATGTGATGGGAATGGGCTGGGATGTACTGGGATGGGCTGGGATGGGCTGGGATGTACTGGGATGGGCTGGGATGTGCTGGGATGTGCTGGGATGTACTGGGAATGGGCAGGGATGTGATGGGAATGGGCTGGGATGTACTGGGATGTGCTGGGAATGGGCTGGGATGTACTGGGATATACTGGGATGTGCTGGGATGTACTGGGAATGGACTGGGATGTGCTGGGATGGGCTGGGATGGGCTGGGATGGGCTGGGATGTGCTGGGGATGTACTGGGATGTACTGGGATGGGCTGGGATGTACTGGGATGGGCTGGGATGGGCTGGGGATGTACTGGGAATGGGCTGGGATGTGCTGGGATGTACTGGGGATGTACTGGGAATGGGCTGGGATGGGCTGGGGATGTACTGGGAATGGGCTGGGATGTGCTGGGATGTGCTGGGATGTACTGGGAATGGGCTGGGATGTGATGGGAATGGGCTGGGATGTACTGGGATGTGCTGGGAATGGGCTGGGATGTACTGGGAATGGGCTGGGATGTACTGGGATGTGCTGGGATGTGCTGGGATGTGCTGGGATGTGCTGTTCTCTCTTCCCAAGCAGCCAGGGCAGTTTCTCAAGAGAGCTCAAACTGTCACCCTCCTGTCCCAGCCAGCACAGAGAACAGCAAGGTCACGGTCACCTCTGCTGGGCCAAAGCCTTTGCACATCCTCTGCAGTGGCACAGACCCTCAGGTGTCCTGTGGGCTGAGAAGTTGTCTTTTACACTTGAAATGGCATTAGTATTTCCATTTTTTCAGTAATTTATTAATTTGTGAGCTTAACAGGAGCGTGCCCTGTGCCAGGCGTCTCAATTACATTGCACAAAAATATTTAACACCACTGGAAAACAATCATTTTCCAACCCAAAAAACGGCGTTACAGAAATTAAACAATTGCTAAGTGACCACGGTGCTTTTTCAAAATCCCATCAACTTTATTAACCCGAGCTAAGCCAAGGGAGCCAATTACAGTGCGCTAAAGTGTGCCATCAGCTGCCTGGGAAAGCCATTATGTTTTCAGCTTCTGCGTAGCTCAGTGAGAATGGGAGTTAAATGTGTGTTTTGAATGCAATGGGTTATTATTACCACCAAGTTAATCATACCATTACTCTTTATTGTGGGGCTGTAGAAGTTTGGGGACCCCGAGAGGCTCAGTGGGAGCAGCCCTGCATCCCTGCCCTGGGCTCACAGCACCTCCCGAGCCTCCCAAACTTGTAGGACAGCCCTTGACTTTGCAAACGTTAAGTGCTGCTGTGGCAGAGAGCTAATTAAGGAGCCCAGGCCGCTGCGGCCGAGCTCATTCTGTTCGGGTTGACTGCGTGTTCAAATCTGGCTCTGGATGCTCATCTGATGGGTGCTGTGACCAGCGATTGCGCTTGGATTAAGGTAATTACCTAGCTCAACACTTTTCTGAGGCGCTTCGCGCTAATGGAATCCGAAGCTTTTATGTGCTGCCCCATCCTCACTTCGGAGGATTGGGAGTGTGAAGCTGTGCACGAGCATGGAGCAGCCCAAGCCCAGCTTATCACCAGCCTTCCCAGCTTATCACCAACCTCCTCACCAGGGGCAGGCTAAGCTGGGCTGCAGTTTAGGCCTTTGGTAGAATTTACTTCAGTGATTAAAATAACTGCATGGATTTAGCGCAATTCCAGCATTGTTTTTTATCTTGAGTGGCAGAAAATCATTGCTTCTGGGATAATTCTTAACCTAACAGAGTGACCCCTATGAAACACATCCAAAAGTTTTATGATTTTCCCCCTTCACGCTAATTTAATGTAGCCCAATTGTTTAATCTGAAACCAAACGCATTCCAAATAAAGTAATGCAGCTCACAACAAGACGCTGCAGGAAATAATTAGGTTGCAAGTTGTGGAGGCTTTAATACGGTTGAAATTATATAACTATCTTTGCATTCCCTGTATGGTCCTATTAAATGCAGTCGGCATTGATGTCGGGGGCTGTCAGGAAGCAAAATGAAAAATAGTTTTAATAGCTGCTCTTTGACCTGTTTTATATTTTATGTCAATTATAACAGCACACAACCATGCATAATTATGAAGCATAGATGCATTAAAATGTACACATAATTTGTGTTCTTATGGCAACGGTTGCATTAGGGTCTGGAAAACAAACGGATGAGTTCCTATTGTGAGCGGTGGGGATGTGGAGCTGCCGGAGTTCTGTCTGTCTGTCCGGTGTTCTGTCTGTCTGCTCAGAGTTCTGTCTGTCTGCTTGGAGCTCTCTCTGCCTGCTCGCTCCCAGGGTGAAGCCCACCCTTCCCAGGGACAAACATTCCAGCAGGGCATTCCATTCCATTCCATTCCACGCCATTCCATTCCATTCCATTCCATTCCATTCCATTCCATTCCACACCATTCCATTCCATTCCATTCCATTCCATTCCATGCCATTCCATTCCATTCCACACCATTCCATTCCATTCCATTCCATTCCACACCATTCCATGCCATTCCATTCCATTCCATTCCATGCCATTCCATTCCATTCCATTCCATTCCATTCCATTCCACACCATTCCATTCCATTCCATTCCATGCCATGCCATGCCATTCCATTCCATTCCACGCCATTCCATTCCATTCCATTCCATTCCATTCCATTCCACACCATTCCATTCCATTCCATTCCATGCCATGCCATGCCATGCCATGCCATTCCATTCCATTCCATTCCATTCCATTCCATTCCATTCCATTTCATTCCATGCCATTCCATGCCATTCCACGCCATTCCCTGCCAGCTGCCGCCTGGCCCCAGCACAGGCCCAGCCTCACCCTGAGCACTGTATTAAGGGAACAATTCGGGTTTTTCCTGAGTTCACCTTGAACATTCCAGGTCTCCCCACCCAAGTCCCTTCATCACGAGGGTTAATTACAAACTGCAGTCCCAGGCCTGTTTCCCTTGCTCATCTCCTTTCCCACGTGAAATATTTTTAAACCTCCAGAGCCACTGGAAAAAGTTACCCAAGCAGAACAGATGTTTTGGCGATTCCTTTGGGCTGCTGGGATGAAGTTTGGGATTGGTGTCAGTGCTGTGTCCATCCCCTGCCAAGAGCTCTCCACCTCTGGGCTTAATGGAGGAGGAGTAAGTGGTTTAATGTTTCAGTTGTTTTACTTTTATTTTTTAAATTGCTTTGGGTATAAACCAGAGAAAATCTAAGGGAAATCACTAAATCAGTCCCTTTTCTTCTATCAAAAAAAAAAAAAAAAAAGCCAAGCACACACCTGGCACGGCCAGGTGAGAGGAGCAGCAGAGGGACAGGACGCCTGGCACACGCCTGGCACGGGGGTGGCTCTGGCGGCTCCTGGATGAGCAGTGCTGCCCAGCCCTGGGCCTGCTGGGTGATGAGACCGAGCTCCGTCAATAAAAGCCCCTAAGGTGACGGGAGAGCGAGGGCTGTGCTCACCCTCCTCATCCTCCTGCCCCGGAGCCCGGCCGGGAGGAGGAGGAGGAGGCTGCCGGGATTAGGCTGGCACCAGGGCTGCTGGCACGGCCTTCATCCCGGGTGAGTTTGTAGCGCAATACAGCGTGAGTGTGATGAGGGAAGCGCTGCCCCGGGCTGCCCACAACAACTTCCCCTGTTACCCGCAGTACCTGCGCTGTGATTGTTCCCCGTTACCCACAGTACCTGTGCTGTGATTGCACCCAGTTATTCACAGTACCTGTGCTGTGATTGTTCCCCATTACCCGCAGTACCTGTGCTGTGATTGTTCCCCTGTTACCTGCAGTACCTGTGCTGTGATTGTTCCTCATTTACCTGCAGTACCTGTGCTGTGATTGTTCCCTGTTATCCACAGTACCTGTGCTGTGATTGTTCCCTGTTTTCCCCAGCACCTATGCTGTGATTGTTCCTCATTTACCTGCAGTACCTGTGCTGTGATTGTTCCCCATTACCCACAGTACCTGTGCTGTGATTGTTCCTCATTTACCTGCAGTACCTGTGCTGTGATTGTTCCCTGTTATCCACAGT
>NW_026535801.1:40915000-40920000 GCF_028551555.1 Melozone crissalis | reverse complement strand
CCTATATGGAATAAATCAATATTAAAACTAATTAACCCTTTTCAAAGGCGTTTTGTCTCCGGTTTTTATTTAATGGTTCAGTGCAACCTGAAGTACTGCCAGAGCTGGATAAGCTCCATTTAAAAAATGGCCAATTTTGAAAACAATTTAACAGCTTACTGTGATGAACATTTCTGTATTTCTTTTTAAACCAGGAAGAACCTGGCTCCAAGAGGAGATGGGGGATAAACCATCTCCTTTGCTGATGCAATGAGTCACTAATCAGAACTGGCCACCCAGCTCAGCCTCAAGTGGAAAATGCATATGTATTTCTGGGATTTCAAAATAAATATTATGGGCAAGGTTTTAAGTGTTGTTCTGCCAGCTATAGTGTTCTAAATGAGGGATTTTTTTACACTCCTAAACCAGAAAAATCCTGACCTTTCTGCAGTTCACAAGATTTTGATGTAAGGGAGCAGAAATCTAAATGAAGGGGGGCACAAATCCCAGTAAAGTATCCCTGCTCACTGCTCCCTCCTTCCTACAACAGTTTAACTGGAGAATCTCTCAACACCAAGCCAAAAGAACTTCAGTAGCAATAATCAGTTCTTAAATTCATATGAAAGCTTTATTAGTTGTTCCACACACAATGCAAAAGAGATGAGACAGTTTTGCAGACAATTCGGGGAGAAACAAGCCCTGTTCACCTGGCTGCTGTGGGCTCCCACACTCCTCTTCCTCCCAGGAAATTACAAATTAGAGGAGCGCAGCGGGGGAGAGAAAAGCAGTAATTTATGAAAACACAGTACACCATAATTTTGCCATTTTTCTGCAATAAGGATGGCAAATGATTCATGGGGAAAAATGAAATATATTCCCCTGTCAGCTCAATAGATCCAAGATTTACAGCTCCTCGACTTGGACGGGAACAGCTCCGCTTGCATAGGAATGAATTGCAAATCAGTTAATTGGAGAGATGCAAAAATAATAAATGAATCTGTGCAAAATAAGCGGAGCAGCGATTCGGGAGAGCAAACGGAGGGCAGCACAGCCCTGGGTTTGTTCTGGGGGGCACAGGGAGCTCGGCACGGGGGCCCTGCTGGTTTTACAGATCCTTTAATTCCAGCTGCGCCGCTGGAGAGGGGACGAGAGCGGGGAGGCAGAGCCGGGGCTGGCAAATAAAATCCCTGGGGCAGGGAGGGCGGCGTCCCTGCAGGGATGCACAGCTCACCTGGGCAGTGTGGGGTGTGTGTTATCCAGCCTGAACACAGCTCACCTGGGCAATGTGGGGTGTGTGTTATCCAGCCTGAACACAGCTCACCTGGGCAGTGTGGGGTGTGTGTTATCCAGCCCTGCACACAGCTCACCTGGGCACTGTGTGTGTGTGACACAGCCCTGCACACAGCTCACCTGGGCAGTGTGGGGTGTGTGTTATCCAGCCTGAACACAGCTCACCTGGGCAGTGTGGGGTGTGTGTTATCCAGCCTGAACACAGCTCACCTGGGCAGTGTGGGGTGTGTGTTATCCAGCCCTGCACACAGCTCACCTGGGCACTGTGTGTGTGTGACACAGCCCTGCACACAGCTCACCTGGGCAGTGTGGGGTGTGTGTTATCCAGCCTGAACACAGCTCACCTGGGCAGTGTGGGGTGTGTGTTATCCAGCCTGAACACAGCTCACCTGGGCAGTGTGGGCCATGTGTGACACAGCCCTGCACACAGCTCACCTGGGCACTGTGTGTGTGACACAGCCCTGCTCACAGCTCACCTGGGCACTGTGTGTGTTATCCAGCCTGAACACAGCTCACCTGGGCACTGTGTGTGTGACACAGCCCTGCTCACAGCTCACCTGGGCACTGTGTGTGACACAGCCCTGCACACAGCTCACCTGGCACTGTGTGTGTGACACAGCCCTGCTCACAGCTCACCTGGGCACTGTGTGTGTGTGACACAGCCCTGCACACAGCTCACCTGGGCACTGTGTGTGTGACACAGCCCTGCTCACAGCTCACCTGGCACTGTGTGTGTGACACAGCCCTGCTCACAGCTCACCTGGGCACTGTGTGTGTGTGACACAGCCCTGCTCACAGCTCACCTGGGCACTGTGTGTGTGACACAGCCCTGCACACAGCTCACCTGGGCACTGTGTGTGTGTGACACAGCCCTGCACACAGCTCACCTGGGCACTGTGTGTGTGACACAGCCCTGCTCACAGCTCACCTGGGCACTGTGTGTGACACAGCCCTGCACACAGCTCACCTGGGCAGTGTGGGGTGTGTGTTATCCAGCCTGAACACAGCTCACCTGGGCACTGTGTGTGTGACACAGCCCTGCTCACAGCTCACCTGGGCCATGTGTGACACAGCCCTGCACACAGCTCACCTGGGCACTGTGTGTGTGACACAGTCCTGCACACAGCTCACCTGGGCACTGTGTGTGTGTGACACAGCCCTGCACACAGCTCACCTGGCACTGTGTGTGTGTGACACAGCCCTGCACACAGCTCACCTGGGCACTGTGTGTGTGTGACACAGCCCTGCACACAGCTCACCTGGGCACTGTGTGTGTGTGACACAGCCCTGCTCACAGCTCACCTGGCACTGTGTGTGTGTGACACAGCCCTGCACACAGCTCACCTGGGCACTGTGTGTGACACAGCCCTGCTCACAGCTCACCTGGGCACTGTGTGTGTGTGACACAGCCCTGCTCACAGCTCACCTGGGCACTGTGTGTGACACAGCCCTGCTCACAGCTCACCTGGGCAGTGTGGGGTGTGTGTTATCCAGCCCTGCACACAGCTCACCTGGGCAGTGTGTGTGTGTGACACAGCCCTGCAAACAGCTCACCTGGCACTGTGTGTGTGACACAGCCCTGCACACAGCTCACCTGGGCAATGTGTGTGTGTGACACAGCCCTGCACACAGCTCACCTGGGCACTGTGTGTGTGACACAGCCCTGCACACAGCTCACCTGGGCACTGTGTGTGTGTGACACAGCCCTGCACACAGCTCACCTGGGCCATGTGTGACACAGCCCTGCTCACAGCTCACCTGGCACTGTGTGTGTGTGACACAGCCCTGCACACAGCTCACCTGGGCACCGTGTGTGTGACACAGCCCTGCTCACAGCTCACCTGGGCACTGTGTGTGACACAGCCCTGCTCACAGCTCACCTGGCACTGTGTGTGACACAGCCCTGCTCACAGCTCACCTGGGCCATGCAGGGACAGCGGCACAGGCACTCCTGCCCTGAGGCAGAGCACAGCTCGTTGGAGCTGTCCCAGCAGCACAGCCCCAGGGGTGGCCTTGTCCCCGACAGCTGCCATCAGCTCCCAGCTGACATGGGAACACCCAGTTATTTGGTATTCCCCATCACATTTCTGACCAGGCTGCAGCCGCCACACCAGGGACCATAAATGTGAATTTGTGACCATTCTGGGGAGACGCCACAGGAAGGGACCAGCCCCAAGCTCCCGTGCCTCCCAGCAGCAAAGGCAGGAGCTCGACAGGAGGCAATTCTGGTGCTGCAAAATATTTGGGCTAAAGCCGGTCACAGCAAACATCCTTTGCCTTATGACTTACACGCTGTGGATTAGGGGAAAATCCATAATCTCTGTGGTTCCCGTCCGGTCTGGCCCATTCCCGGGTATGCTGGGAGGGAGCTGCTTGCGCACCAGCACAGCTCCGTGGCAGCTGTGCCACATCCCTGCTGCAAGTGTCCATCAACCCACGGAATAACCTGGAGGTGATAAGGATTGTGCTGCCACTGCCAAGGGCGCTGCTGATTCCCCGGCTGGGAAAGGGGATCCGCTCTGCTGGAGCCCCCCCGGCACGTGGCAGCCCGGGCTCACCTGGCACGGAACACGGCCCACAGGGGCTGGGAGACCTCCCCTGTTCCCTGGAGCTGATCTGGGCCAGGATCAAACCCACCCGTGCCTGGGGGCCGCTCCTGGCTGGCAGCAAAATCCAGGAGATAAATGCACATATTGGACTGGCCAAAGGCAATGGCTGCTGCCACTGCAGCCCCAAGGGAGTGCAGGACTCCTCACCTGGACCTGCCACCTCCTGCAGGGCCAAGGCTGCACGCTCTCCTCGCTGCCACACTGCAGAGCACTCAGGGCTGAGATAAGAGGGGACAGCACGGGAAACCCGGGTCCTGTCCCCAAACCCACCCGTCCCCACCTCCTCCTTCCCACAGAAACTTCCCCAGGACGACTCCGAGGGACTTTGGCACTGCCACAACAAACTGCCAGCAAAAGAAGGTTTTTCAGCCACTTTTATTGATTCATGCTTTCAGTCCTTACTCGGTTAAAAACAAGGCACATTAAATACATCCTCTTATTGCTCAATAAACGCATGCGGCTCATTCCAGATATCAAAGGTAATAAATAATGGCAGGAAAACACCAAGACAGTTATAAAAATGACAACCCAGCTTCAAACACAGCATTGAACAGTCCAGGCTGCAACAGGAACCTGACAACAAACCTAAGTGCCACGTGGAAACCTGCAGTGTGTCTGTACACGTATTTATACACCCAAACACTGCACGGATCCCCCTCCCCACGGGTTATTTACAATACAAAACACCCACAGAAACCCCAGGAATCCTCCCCTCACACACACAGCCCCACTGCTGCTGTCCCAGCACGGCAAGGCAGCGACACCTCCCAGCTGTCCCACAGTGCACGCACATCACGGGGCCCAGAGAGCAAAGCCAATTCCCGCAGGCACAACGAGGGGACACGAGCACAGAGCTGGCAGGGACTGCTGGGGACACGGGCAGGGGTCCCTGCCTCTGCAGGGCAGCAGGAGGGGACACAGGTGCCCCAGACACAGAGCAATCCGTGTGCAGGGACACACACAGCCAGGGGAACCCACAGCCGCGGTCCAGGTGCAAGGCAGCAAAACGGGAGAGCAAAGAGCATACTTCAGGTGCAACACAGAAATCCTGCTTGCCAGGGAAGCTCAGGCTATTATTTTAACAATGCCAGTTAGAGAGGAGTGGAGAATTTCTCTTTAAAC
>NW_026535801.1:40525000-40910000 GCF_028551555.1 Melozone crissalis | reverse complement strand
GTGAGCCTGGTCAGCCCAGCAAAAACACCCCAGAACGCCCCCAAACCCCACAGAACAACAATTACTGGTTGTTTTAGCTCCCCAGCCAATGTACCCAACCCCAGCTCAGCCCTGCAGAAAGGGCTGGGCTGCCCCAGTGGAGGTACCAGGGTGTCCCTTTCCAGCAGCCAGAACCCAGCTGGGCTGCTCTCTCCCGTTTGAACAGGTCAGCATAAATCCCAAAGCCATTGGTTCTCCTTCCCCCTGGCCTGTTTGGTTTGGTTTTTCCCCTTCCCCCCAGTTCACTACAGCCCCTCAGCTCAATTGCTGCATTTTAGGCAAATAAACACTCCTTTTTGCTAATGCTGGACACAACCTGTGAAAATTTTCTGCATTTAGATTCAACAATGCTGCTCTTATCCCCAGCTCATCTCCAGAGAGACAATTACCATTTCCTTTGCCTTGATCTTGTTTGTTTAACTTGACACAGTGAAGAAAGGGCTGACATTGACCAAAATCCCCAGCATTAATTTCTCTCCTGTTTGGCATTCATCATTGCCACCAGGCAGGGGAGACACAGCAGGCTCTGAAATACCACCCCAAAAAAGACTCCTCAAACACCAGCCCAGCTGACAAACTGCATATGCAAAGGGAGCACCCTTGGGTTTGCTTGAACGCCCCCCAAAAAGCAGATGCATGTCATTTTTTTCAGAGAAACTGGGACAATTTAGCCAATCCAGGAATTAAAATGGGTTATAGGGCCTGGGATGGGCTCTAACTACAAGCTCATTCTTTATAATATTCAGTTTATAATTTAGTTATTTAGTTTATCATCATTGTGGTTATATTACTACCTATCATTATAAATACTTGGTTATTTAGTTGTTTATTATTCAGTTTCTTAGTTTACTCATTTTTATAACAACCCTTAACAGCTGAGGATAATGTCAGTGTGCACACCTGCGCCATGAACCTTCCAATGGACACCTGTATCCTTTTAAATACATTTAAACAGCATTTCTGGGCTTAAAATGCCAAATTCAGCTCTGGACTGGGGCATGCTTTGTAAATTTGACCTGTTATTTGAGTCTGACTGGGAAAAAAAGCATTTTTTTCTGAATTTCTGAGCTGCTTGAGGATGCTCTGTGTGCCCCCTGTACCACCACAGGAGCACTGCCCTGGTCTCCACCCAGCCCTGAGCAAGGGGAAAAGCTCCCTAGCTGTGTGCTGCTCAGAAACCAGCCTTTCCTGGAACCAGGTGAGGCACGTACCTGCAGGAACTCGTTGAGCTCCACCTGCCCGTTCTTGTTGAGATCCACCTCGTTGAGGATCTCGTGGAGGGTGTTCTCGTCCATCTGCACGCTGATGCTCTGCACACAACGAGCACAGGAGAGGGGCTCAGCTCAGCAGCCTGGCCTCAGCCCTCAGCAGGCTGCTCCCAGAGGGAGCCAGGAGCAGGGGCAGCTCACCTGCAGCACACGCTGCACGTCCAGGATGGTGATGAAGCCCTTCTTGTCCTTGTCAAACATGCGGAAGCGCTTCTTGTACCTGCAGGGAGGGGCTGCATGTCAGGGCTCCCCGGGCTGCAGGGACAGCAGCACGGGCAGCCCTCCTGCCCCCCTCACCTCCCAATGTCTGCAGGCACCAGGCTGATCTCAGAGCCACACTCACCTCTCAATGTCTGCAGGCACCAGGCTGATCTCAGAGCCACACTCACCTCCCAATGTCTGCAGGCACCAGGCTGATCTCAGAGCCACACTCACCTCTCAATGTCTGCAGGCACCAGGCTGATCTCAGAGCCACACTCACCTCTCAATGTCTGCAGGCACCAGGCTGATCTCAGAGCCACACTCACCTCCCAATGTCTGCAGGCACCAGGCTGATCTCAGAGCCACACTCACCTCCCAATGTCTGCAGGCACCAGGCTGATCTCAGAGCCACACTCACCTCTCAATGTCTGCAGGCACCAGGCTGATCTCAGAGCTATCTGTTAATTGATCTGTTTTCACTTTGTAGCCCATTTCATAGTACAGGAATGTTTTAGCCGTTTCAAGCTCCTCCTACAATGAAAACACAAAACCTGAGTATCTGAGCAATAGCAAGTTCTTACGCAGGTACTTATTTTTTATACTTTACTATTAGGTTCTTTCACTTAACCAATACTTTTCTAAGGTCCCAAAATTAAGCAGATGGCAGCTGAGAAGTATCAAAAAGTTAAACTTAGGCACTTTTTACTCTTTGCAAAAGGTATCCATGCTAGTAAAGACTTCCAATTTTTGTGTGAATGCTTTCGGGTGCATCCACACCTTCAGTCACACACAGTCTGACTGTCCCTTTCAGAAAGAAATGGCCTTTTTAGGCTAGGCCTACAACTTGTCATTTTTCTCCCATTTGATATCTTAGTGTGATGATGATTTAGTGTGATCTTTAGTGTGATGATTTGGACTCAGCTGTCCAAAATCAGAAAAAAAATCAGGGAGCTCAACACCAGGCAGGTTCTTTATGGTTACAGGAGCTTCCTTTGCTGAGGCAGATCTGTTGAAAAGTGTCAATAAAGCAAAATAACTGACAGGAATAGGACAGCAATGCCAAGCCTGCTTTCATTTCTAAGGCTGGGGAGCAACAGGATACAGATCTTCCCCCCCCCTCCATCCCCTGGCCAATCCCCACCCATCTCACAGCCATTTGATAAAGCCTTTAGAATGAAATGCACCAAGTGACTCATTCTGCCAGGAATAAAACATCACTTGTAGCTCTCTATTCCTTCTTAACAGGGAAACTCCTTGAGCAAAACAAAGCAGCTGGAGCTGAAAAGGGCCCTTTGTACCTTCTTCTTCTGCTCGCTCCAGTTGAGCTCCTTGGCCATGATGTCCACGATGCGGGGCAGGGCCTCGTCGGCAGCCTGCACGTTGAGGAAGGCCAGGCGCGTGCGGCGCGAGATGATGTCCACGGCCGTGCGCGCGTACTCCTTCACCCCGTACACCACCTGGGACAGGGACAGCAGGGATGGCACCCAGAGACCCAGACATGGATGGGAGAGCCCCTTCTCCTTGGGACACTTTACACAACCCACATGAGGACAAGGGACAGCAGGGCTGCACCCAGAGCTCCAGACACGGCTGGGAGAGCCCCTTCTCCTTGGGACAGTTTATAGAACCCACCTGGGATCCAATATTTGTACATGAAGTACAAAATAGGCGCTATATAAATATTTAATTGTGATAGATATATTCATATGTGTATATATCGATACACAAAGTGTGCTCCAGGTACAGGCACAGAAAATTTCCTTTGGCTTCCTCAAAGGAAAGGGCTCAAGCAGATGTTTCAGAGCCACCGGCCTGCTCATCCCAAGGACAGACTCACAGGTGACACGGTTTTTCCACATACCTCAGCTTCGATGTAAGGAAATTCAGATACCAGACGTTTCCCAACAATAGGCCACCTCTTCCCTGTCACCTGGGCTATTTTGGCCACCTCAAAAGCCTTGTCCCCATAGGTGGAAGCCAGGTGCTGAGCCACCTGTGGAGAGGAAAACAAATCCAGCATGCTCTGAAAGCACATGAAAGACACATTTTCCTTGACCATTCTCTAATCCCCAATAACAAACAGGCTGCCAAGGGTGCTGGAGTGTGGCAGTGTGGGAGGAAGCTCAGTGCTGTGGGAGGCTGGACCAGCACTGCTCTGCCCTGTCTGTGCCACCAGGCCTGACAGCCCAGCTCTCCTGCCACACGGTGATCATGCTGCTGCACAGCTTGGGGGGCTCCAGGGAGCACAGACCCCACGAGTCAGAGAGTTTTTAGCAGGAAGATCAGGAGGAAGGAAAGAGGGGAAGATGATGAACCATTACTAACTTTATTTCTGTTAGAACTATCTCTGCCCAGCTCTGATCGGGCTCACCAGACCTTTACCCAAGGTATGTTGGCGTTTCATTTAGGAGAAGAGCAAACCCCTCTGAGGCAGGAAGGCAGGGCTCACCTCACTCTCCAGTCCATAGTCCTGCACCAGTCTGATGTAGAGCGTGGGGCTCCAGTCCTGGGCCCCCTCGAGCTGCAGCCCCATGGTTCTGCAGGAGCCTGCCTGCAGGTTGTGCTCGCGCACGGCCGCGTCGATGGTGTCCCGGGCCATGGCACGGTAGGTCGTCCACTTCCCACCTGGGAACAGGGCTCACCTCGTTATTTGGGGAAAGCAGCAGGAACACAGCCTCTTACACCCTACAGACATGTCTCTGTATTCCACAGACCACAGGACTGCTGCCAGGCTTGCTCCAAGCCAGTCCCGCTGCCACTGATAGAGCGGTTTGGTCACAGGAGCAGAAGGATTCCCACAGAACAGGATTTTTGCATTAAATACCCCAGGGAAGCCCAGCAGAGCTGTATTCAAGGAACCCCCAGTACCTGCAATGGTGATGAGGCCGCTGTCGCTGACGGTCACGACGTGGTTCCGGGACAGGGACTGGGTGTCCTTGGAGTCGGGGTTGGTCACCAGGGGCCGGATGCCGCTCCAGGCTGCCAGCACATCTCCTCTTCTCACTGTGCAGAGCCACACTGAGGCAGGCCAGCCCGAGCCCAGGGGTGCCCAGCTCCCACTGGGCACTGCCAGGCTGCTCCACACCCTGCTCGGCCCTGAGCAACCCCCAGAGCCCCGGGATAAGCTGGGCTATGGAATCCCAGAACCAGTGATGGTGGAAAAGCCCTCCCAGCCCATCGAGTCCAGCTGGTACCAATGCCCACCTTGCCACCAGCCCAGAGCACTGAGTGCCACATCCACGTGTTCCCTGGACAGCTCCAGGAATGAGGACTGCAAACCTGCCTGGGCAGCTGCAGCCTTATCCCCCTTTCCAGGAAAATTCTTCCCAATGAATCTGAACAGTCCTTACATTGTATTTTATAAACCAAAATAAAGTTTGTTACATGAGTAGAACATTTCCTTTCAGATCTTCCAAGCTTTTCCTCTAGACTGAGGGTTATTATTCCAAGATTTCCTCTTGACAAGCCGTCTTTATCCACAGCCTTCACCCTAAGTGCAGTTACCAATTTGCTTTATACTGAAGTCTTTGGAACATGTTTTAATACAACTTTCAAATGACCGATAATTGAAAAATCACTAAAAGGGTGTAAAAAACATCCCCCAAAGAACACGGAATAGATTTCCGAAATCAATGTGCTCTGCCAGCGTGTTCAAGCTGCCAAAATGAAGTGTTAATCACAGACACAAGACCCTGTATTAGGTTTATAAACTAATGAAACTACAGAAAGCAGCACGCGTGGCGCTGTAATTAAGCAGCTGGAAGGTGTCCAAGCCTGTGGAAGCTGATAACCCTGGCACTGGCTCTGGCAGCAGAGGCAGGGCTGTCGAGGGGTGATATGGGCAGTGCCGTTGTTATTTCAGCTCCAGCCATCTATAAACAGTAATTGCACAGGAAAACCAGCACAGGCCCAGCTGGGCTGAGCCAGAGCGACTGAACACTCCTGAGTGTGCTGCTGGAAAACACGTGGGAAACCAGGGCATGGCCTGGCTTGGGACAGACCTAACAGCCCATCCCATCCTGCCCTGCCACGGCAGGGACACCTCCCACTGTGCCAGGTGCTCCAGCCTGGCCTTGGGCACTGCCAGGGATCCAGGGGCAGCCACAGCTGCTCTGGGCACCTGTGCCAGGCATGCCCACCCTCACAGGAGAGAATTTCTTCCCAATATCCCATCTAATCTCTGTCCTATTCACATTCCCATCTCCCTCCCTGCTCTCCTGCGCTTTCAACACCAACTGCTTCTCTGGACACTTCCAGAACTTCATACAACATGCAGACATCAATTCTCCACTTCAGGAAACAAGGAATTGATCATTTCCTATCTCCAGACAGCAGGTTTTCCTAAACCCAAGTATGTTACAGTGTTCCTGCCTGAATGCTTTTCAGACTTATTTCAATGCTGCAGCAGAAACGCAGCAGTACAGAATAATTTAAACAAACCCTCAGTTTGGAGGGAAGACGGCTGCCCAGGGCAGTGGTGGAGTCACCCTTCCTAGAGGTGCCCAAAACAAAAGTGGATGTGGCACCTGGGGAGATGTGTTAGTGGTGGTGCTGGCTGGTGATGGACTGGATGCTCTGGAGCAGCAGCAGCAAATGCTGCCACCTCAGCCCACCAGTTTGGGACAGCCAGATGCCAAGAGCCACAGCTTCAGGCAGCAGCACATTGTGCCCCAGGCTGGCATGGCCCCCAGGCTGACATGGTCCCCAGGCTGACATGCCCCCTCAGGCTGCAATGGCCCCCAGGCTGGAATGCCCCCCAGGCTGTAGTGTCCCCCAGGCTGGAGTGTCCCCCAGGCTGGCATGCCCCAAGGCTGGAATGGCTCCAGGCTGCAATGCCCCGCAAGACTGGCATGCCCCAAGGCTGGCATGCCCCCCCAAGCTGCAATGCCCCCCTGGCTGGTGTGGCCTCAAGCTGGCATGCCCCCCAGCCCTCCCAGCAAGGCCCCCCGGTTACCTTCCACGTCGGGGCCCAGGTAGTTGCGCACTTCGCACAGGATGAAGTTGATGTCCTCCTCGGTGGGGATGGGGTGGGCGGTGACATCCGTGGGGCTGTCCGTGGTCCCTGCGATCGTCATCTTCTCCCAGGGCAGGAAGAAGATCACTCTGCCATCGCTGGTGTCCGGGTCCAGCAGCCCCATGTTGTCAGGGCTGGAAGACAGAAGGGGCCTGGCTCACACCAGAACAGGGGGTGGCACCTGGGGGCTGTCCCTGCACCCCCAGGGCCCAGGCAAGGACTGGGGCACAACACCTGTTCCCAGGTAAAGGGATCAATAAATCAACAAATAATGGATTTCACGTGTGGCCGAGACATGGCTTTAAACAGATGTCCCAGCAGGTTAGGGAAACAAGGCCCGTGGATGTTTTTATGCCATAAAATCACAGTGGTTCCTCCAATCTGCCTCCACAATAAAGGTGGAGCAGGAGGGGCGAGGGCTGGTGACTGAGAGGAAAAAGAGAATAAAGAAGAGAAATGAAGACATTTAAGGAATATCCTTGCAGTGACACTAAGCCTGAGTTTGTCACCACCTGCCACTTGAGCAGGAAGGAACACCCACAGACTCCCGAGGGATTTGCACCAAGGAACGTGCTCTGAGTGCTTCCAGCTCTGCTCCTGAACGGGGAACTGTGCTTTGAGGGGAAAAAGGCAAAAGGGACACGCGGTGGATGCTGCTACTCAGGCATTTTTCATTCCTTCTGCCAGTGCTACAACAGAATGATTCAGTAGAAGGATGAAAAACCGTAGTGCTTTGGATAGATTTTAATTAATGTATCAGGTTTTTCTGGTGTAATGTAAGAAAGAAATCCACAGGTACAAACCCACTACCTCCTCATGGCTTATTAAAAAGCTCTGCTTGTATTTCAGAAAACAAAAGGCTTTTATAAACTCTTCAAAGTAAACAGCTTTTATGTAGGAAAACATTGAACTGCCCCTTTTTCGATCATTTTTCCTTCAAGGACTGATGCTGACTTTCATTTAAGGTGCTGCATCTCCCTTTACATGTGCAGTCGGGTCAGGGCTCTTCAGGCTGTGCCCCTGCTCCTGAGGCACAGGGAGCACATGGAAGGAGGGCAGGAGAGGCAGATTTAGGCGCCAGTTATGGACTTCAGGGGGGAATTATTCAGTGGACTCAAATCCTACGGCAGGCAAAGGCCTGCTTGGGTGGGATTTAACTATTCAAGCTGAATATTGCTTTTTTAGGAAGTCTGAAGTGATTACTGAGGGGAAGCTGGCAATATCTGGCAAGGCTGGGAGAGAGGCTGAGAATTTCATAGCTAGCATGTATATTAGACCCATTTTAGCTGATATTTATAGACAGCTTAGGCATACGGTGGCAGAGGTACAATCTAATAGGGGAAGTCAATACAGGTTTGGGAAAGGTAAATCACCTCAGACAAATGATTACTTTTTAAAATGAAAAAGCTGTTGATTTAGAGACAGAGGAAATCAGAGGTTTAATATACAGTATCAGAATTCAGAAACTTTATAGACATTTTCTTCAAAGTATGAATTTTTTTTTATGTGATTTCATAAAAACTGCTAAAAACAAGGAAGATAAACAAGCAAAGACTTCCAACTAAGTTTCCCCACAGCACCTCTGGACTGAAGTGTTTTAGATCGCACAGCAAGTGCTGAGAAAGGCTGGAACAGTGTTTCATATGCCAGTTATTTACTGAATCACTGATACCAGCTATCCTGGGAAGCTCTCTCTCCATGCCCTTTGCCATGCTTGTTCCAGCTTATTTAAATAACTAAAGAACCACCCAAACAAATGCAAAATAAGGTGTTTTGCATCAGAAAGAAGCATCTTAACACCCAAACACTGGCCTTCCTGAGGCCTCAGGAGTCATGCTGCTGCACACCAGGAATAACTCTGAAACAACACGATTTTATGAGGCAGGAATTCCTATGATTCCGCCATGGATGGGAGAAGGAGGTAAGAGCCATGTAGCTGCGGTGAGATTTCTCTTTAAAGATGGCTAAAATAGGCAAATTGAGGATTGGAAATTCCAGCATGAAGCATATAGCAATGCCTTTACAGAGAAATGTAGAGGCAAAAGGTCTGGGACATCCATGGAAGGTCTTGGATCCATGGAAGACCTCCAGCTGAAGAAGCGTTCGACCAAAGCACCACAAATGCAGTTAAATAACAATATAAAGTGACTTTCCATAGCGAAGTGAGGTGCAAGTTTACCTGGAATGTGGAATGCAGAGCAAAGAGGAAAACTCCAGAAAGACAGAAACATCTGAAATTGGTCAGAAGGAGAGGAAAAAGCCCTGCCTTCACAGACACTTTCCAGGCAGGAAGCCTAATTAACGAGGGGAGGAATTCTGGGACTATTAATGAAGGACTTCAATGAGTAAGAAACCCATGGGGAGTGAATGCATTAGGTTAACATTAGTTTTACAAAATCTTGACTATATTTATAACTAAAACCCTACAGATGTTAAAAAAAAAAATCATTTGTGTGACTGTGGGCCAAAATCCTGTAACACATTCACAGGGCACACGTGGACACGGTGAAATGCCAACCTTCCTGTGCTGAGCAGTGCTCCTTGGCACCACGGGAAGGAAGGCCTGATACAACCAAGATTAAATCCCACGAGTGTTTTCTATTTAGCAGACAGTTCCCTGCTTTCAGCTATCCCACTCCAAGGAAATTCAGTGCAGTGTTATCTTATCAGCTGTGCTGTGGAGGCAGTGTGTGGGCAGATACTATTTTCCAAGGAAAGTAATGCCCACATGCTGACATACACCGGGGAACATGGAGAACAAGAATTCTCCACATTTCCAATTAAAATTATTGGGTTATTACAGAATAAATAAATCAGAGCTCTCAAGCGTATCCAGCCATCTTCTACTTTGAATTTACCAAGTGAGTCCAGGTTCCAAAGCCTTCCATGTTTTGTGCAGGACCATAAAGCTAATCACACACATCCTTCTCCTGGCATATGAGGAAACTGGGATTACAGCCCATTTCTCCACATTTTTAGTACTTTAAAGCAGCTATCAGGTCATTTTACCATTTTTCATGGAGAAAGATACAAAAATGAAAAAAAAAAAAAAACCCAGAAGAGAATGCAGGGGTGATTTTACACCAGGCCAAAAATGCCTCAATTTTCCAGTGTGTGGTGGTGTCCTGTTGGGACAGCTGTGGCAGAAGCACCCCCTGGTGCACTGGAAGGCTGAATTCCCATTCTGAGAGGGGCTGTGGAAGGCATTACTGCAAGGGCACTGTATCAACACAAGTGGGCTAAGTCCATAAAGGGGAATTTCCATTAGGATGCTAATGACTTCAGGAACCAAAGGCAATATTTGAGTTCTGACTGACAAGGCTGGCTCGGGAGAAGGGGATTTGGCTTTGCACAGCAAACAGGGAGAGGAGCAGGAGACTGCAGGGAGCAGAGTGCCACGGGAACCTCTCCTGGAACACGGAGGGCACGTCCTGGCCACCAAAACCCCCAGGGGTGGGCACGTGGGCTTGGGGCCACAGAAAATGTGGTTGTGCTACTCTGAGCTACTTCTATTACTCGTGATAGTAATTATCATTACTGATTACACTGCCCATCCCCTCACTAATTCTGTGCTTCGGCACTCCTGTTTTCTCTCAGCACAGCCACATCCCGGCAGAGTCACTGCACAGGGAGTTTCACATGCGAAGGCAGGCAGTGGAACAAGATGATCTTTAAAGGCCCTTCCAACCCAGACCACTCTGAGATTCCATGATTTAACAGGACAAGAGATTCTGTATGAAGGTGCAACCTCTCTGGAAGGTTTTACATGCTCCCTGTTTCCCTGAGGGGGTGACCAAGCAGCAGCACACTCAGCTGAAAGGCATCACTGAAACAGGTGCTTTCACACCTGGGGATGTGCTGCCTAAACGCCTTCTGCTTCAGCTGCCTTGGGCAGCTCCAACTAAAAACTACACGGCTTCAGTCTGTTCTGAAGAGATGAAATTGTTCTCCTCCCCGGCACAGCGCCAGGATCCTCTTTGAAAAACACAAACAAAAATCAGAGTCAAACTGTGCACGGCGAGCTGCCGCAGAGCCAGCGGCGCGCCTCTCCCAGCTGATTTATTCAGCAGCAGCAGCAGAGATTACAAATGGTGTCTCACGGGCTGCAGGCTCCCCTGCCTCACCTGTAATATCCAGGCATCACGATATGCACGCCTGCACTGGGCTGACAGATGTTGGGCACCTCCTGATCATCCATTTTGCGGACTGAGTCTGTGAAAGGTCCCGTGGCATTGATAACACACTTGGCTTTGATATCGAACTCCTTCCCTGTGAAAGAAAACAGTATCAATCACAGACACCATTTGTTTCCTGCTCACTGATGCTCTTTGTTATTCATCTCTCTATGAACTCAACCTACTGTAAAGTGTACCTTTACACAACAGCTGGGACAGGTTCTAAAAATTAACCAAGTGTTCATCCAACACCAGATTTGAGAGAAAATGTTTTAGACTGGAATCCCAGCTTATCTGTAAGGGCAGAAGAGAGGCAGGTGGGGTGGAAGTTGCTCAGCTGAAATCTGCCTCTCAAGAAGAGAGATTTCAGTCTCAGCCCACAGACTCAGTAAATGGGATTACTACTGTACAGCATGGAGCCTTTTACAATGTCATCTTCTTTGCCTGACAGAAGGGCTGGGATGCCAGGCTCAGTCTGGCCTGCCAAAACACTGGGGCTTGAGTGAGAAATGTGACAGAAGTGGAAACTGAGTGACACTAATGGCACGGGCCAGAAAGATGGCTCGTGTGCTGGTTCAGGGCTGTTTGCAGACAGCAGCGGCCCTGCTCCTCCCTCCCATGTTATCCCAGAGTGTCACTGTCCCCTGCAGGGCACCCTACAGAGCCCACTCACCTGTGAGCAGTGGGACCCTGCACACCTGACTCACCTGTGAGCACATCCCTGCAGACACACCACACACACCCCAAACCCCACAATCACCTGTGAGCACATCCCTGCAGCGCAACCCACAGATCCTGCACACACTCCAAACCCTATACAGACCCCATACACCCCAGACTCACTGGTGAACACATCACTGCAGTGCACCCCGCAGACCCCACACACACACCCCAAACCCCCCACACTCCCCAAACCCCAGACTGACCGGTAAGCGCGTCCCTGCAGCGCACGCCGCAGACCCCACACACACACCCCAAACCCCACACACCGCAAACCCCACATACACCCCTCAAACCCCAGACTCACCGGTGAGCACGTCCCTGCAGCGCACGCCGCAGACACGGCCCGTGTCCGAGCACTTGAGCAGGTGCCGCACCTCGGTGTAATTGGCGGTGGCAGCGCCGTAGCGGGCGGCGGTCAGGGCGATGGCCAGGTTCATGCGCGCGTCGTTGTGCTGTCCTGCAGGGAAGGGAAGGACAGCTGTCACCCGCAGCACGGCCGGCGCCGCGGCAGCGTGTCAGCACGGATCTGTCACAGCTGTCCCTGTCACATCCCGTACCGCTCACGGCCGCTTGCTGCCGGGCTCTGCGTGCACGGCCGGGCCGGGCCGGGCCGGGCCGGGCCAGGCCGGGGGGGCACTGCCGCGTCCAGCGCGCCCCGCGGGCTGGGCCTGCCCCATGGGCTGTGCCTGCCCCACACGGGGCTCTGACTGCCCCACACGGGCTGGGCCTGCCCCATGGGCTGTGCCTGCCCCACACGGGGCTCTGACTGCCCCACACGGGCTGGGCCTGCCCCATGGGCTGTGCCTGCCCCACACGGGCTGGGCCTGCCCCATGGGCTGTGCCTGCCCCACACGGGGCTGTGCCTGCCCCACACGGGGCTCTGACTGCCCCACACGGGCTGGGCCTGCCCCATGGGCTGTGCCTGCCCCACACGGGGCTGTGCCTGCCCCACACGGGGCTCTGACTGCCCCACACGGGCTGGGCCTGCCCCACGGGCTGTGCCTGCCCCACACGGGCTGTGCCTGCCCCACACGGGCTGGGCTGCCTCACGGGCTGTGCCTGCCCCACAAGGGCTGGGCCTGCTCCACACGGGCTGTGCCTGCTCCACACGGGGCTGTGCCTGCCCCACGGGCTGGGCCTGCCCCATGGGCTGTGCCTGCCCCACACGGGGCTCTGACTGCCCCACACGGGCTGGGCCTGCCCCACAAGGGGCTCTGACTGCCCCACACGGGCTGGGCCTGCCCCACACGGGGCTGTGCCTGCCCCATGGGCTGTGCCTGCCCCACACGGGGCTGTGCCTGCCCCACACGGGGCTCTGACTGCCCCACACGGGCTGTGCCTGCCCCACACGGGCTGGGCCTGCTCCACACACGGGCTGTGCCTGCCCCACACGGGGCTCTGACTGCCCCACACGGGGCTCTGACTGCCCCACACGGGCTGGGCCTGCCCCACACGGGGCTCTGACTGCCCCACACGGGCTGTGCCTGCCCCACACGGGCTGGGCTGCCTCACGGGCTGTGCCTGCCCCACACGGGCTGTGCCTGCCCCACACGGGCTGGGCCTGCTCCACACACGGGCTGTGCCTGCCCCACACGGGGCTCTGACTGCCCCACACGGGCTGGGCCTGCTCCACACACGGGCTGTGCCGGTCCGACGGGCTGTGAGTGCCCCACATGGGCTGTGCCAGCCCCACACAGGCTCTGTCCACCACATAGGCTGTGCCTGCCCCACACGGGCTATGCCTGCCCCACGGGCTGTGCCTGCCCCACACACACTGAGCCTCTCGCTGAGGGTCTGCACTGCTGCACTGAGCAGCACACAAACCACCCCTGCCTTTCCTTTATCATCCTGCCCTAACTCGGTACCCACACCCAGGATTTTGACAAGACAACTGGTATTAACCAACAAGTCCGACTACTAAGTGAACACATGACACTCGACATCCTAAACATCCTTTTAGAGACTTGGCCAAATTTAACTGGGTTTTTTTTGTATATGCCTTTGAACTTCCCAACATATAACAAAAGCAACCAAGAAAGAGAAATAAGTGGACAAGAATTAATGAAGGATTCTTAACACATATCATTAAAGATTTATTACTGAAATTCCCTCGTTAAAGAAAACCAAGAGAGAGGTGGAGGGACTGTGAGGGGAAGATGATTAATTACTCTGAAATACTGGTTTCACCTGAGACTTTTCCTATTTATTATTGCACTGAAGTTGGAGGCCTGGATGCTGGCTGGAAAGAATTACTATACATTGAAGGGGCCAGGCTCTGTGTGTCCTGAATAATTAATTTCCGAGCAGGCTAAACTTCCTGAGGTTCACTTCCCCACCTGCTCGGACCACTCCTATCACGGACCATACTGATAAAGTGATAAATTTGTAATAGATACTGTAGGTGATTTATGTTGCCAGCATTCCCAGCATTTAGTATAAATGGTTTATGTAAAGTTTGGTCCTTCGGATTCTGGCTGCGCAAATCTCCAACCCCCGTGCAAATCATCTGTTCCCAGCTAAAAGGGCAAAGTTATAAAGATGGGATCAATGGCCTCGCAAGCACCACCTCCCCTCCCCAAACCTCTCATTCCAACCCAGCCCCGGCCGTGCAGTGCCATCCGTCTTCAGCTATGAGAAAAAAAGTTACACAAAGTGTGCAGAAACGGCAGCATGATAAAGCACCGATGAAGAAACAAACAGTAACTCCAATTCCACTCAGCAAACAATGCCCAGAATCAGCTGCAACAACGGAAGAACAGCAAAACAACTGAGCAAGATGTCAGGAAAAGTTGGGGATGCTCCATCACACGAGATGCACGAGAGGGAACAACCATCGGTCAGAGCTGGCAGGCAAAGCTTTCAGTAAACGCACGGGCCCTGCTGCTGCTGCCGTGGCAGGGAGGGATAAATGACCTTATGAGGGTCACCTCAAAGCTGCCCAGTTTCAGGCAGGGTTGAGAGAAGGTACAGCTCGTGTGCAGAGGGAGCGCTGGGTGAAAAAGGGACAAAGGACAGCGACAAGCTGCGGAACAGCAGCTCTTACACACAACAACAGGGATTCCAGAGGAACCCAGTGCTCAAGGAAGGACTGGATGTGGCACTCGGTGCTCTGGGCTGGTTGATGAGGTCACAGCTTGGACTGGATGCTCTCGGAGGGCTTTTCCAACATAAATGCTTCAGTGATTCTGTAAGCCAGGAAACGCTCCCCCAGCCCGTGGCCAGGGGCTCTCAGGAGCTCATTGCTCTGGAGACATCCCCCTTTCCCTGGGGCCTGCCGTGGCACCGCAGGACTCAGCTGTCACACACCATGCAGCAGCCCCCCTGAGGCAGGGCCCCAAACCCCAGCCCTGCCGTGCCATCGGCACGAGGGGATGTGCTCCCTCCTTGCAGCAGGACCCTGGGGCCAGGGCGTTCAGACCCCCAGTCCGCTCCTGCCAGCAGGGCCCCAGGTGGCACCGACACAAACGCCCCTCCCGGGGTGCCCTGGTGTGGGGATTCATCACATTCAGCACGACCCCACTTCAGCCAATATTAGCTCTGGTCTGTGGAGCCCTGACTGTTTAAATTTGGCGAGTTTGCCTCTTCCCAGATTTGTCACTTATTTGTCCAGAGCAAAAGCAATCCGGAGGAGCCAATCAGCAGAATAAATAATGTGGAAATGGGTAGCTTCTATAAAACCAAACTTCCAAGTAACAATTGTTTAGCAAGCCCCAAATCCAAAGGCTGCTCAGTGTTTTGTTGAGCCTCCCAATGCTCCTAAAGTCAGAGTGAGCTCAGGACACTCTCAGCACATGCCAGGATCGGACCACTGTGCTCAAAACAACGTTTTCCTCCTTTCTCTGAACCTCTCATCCATTTTCCCCTCATCATTATTCTGACGCAAGAACCCCCATGCTATTACTCACTCCTCAGCTGTCCAAAAGCAACTGAGTGCCCATGGAATGCATTTGCAGGCAGAGGACTGGGAAATAACCAGTTCCTGATTAACTACATGGCTAGAAAAGCACACTGGCTTCAGATTGATGTGACCTACAGTGTGGAGTGCTTGAGTATTTCATGGCATGAACAGCAGAGATCTGCAGAGGTCTGGGTTTGAAAGGAGTAAAGAGTGACTTCCCACCTTGGGAATTTATCATCTGTGGAGAACAACAGTGCAGTTTAGGACAGATGGGGTCACAGGATAGTGGTTCCATACTCAGGAACGGCTGGGTTTTGCCTTTTTTTTTTTTAAGGGCCTGTCAACTGGCATGTGTGTATTCTTCCTAGATAATGACATTTGAATCCTGCACTTGAACAGAGAATCAGAATATTCAAATACTTCCACCAAAAAGCTATTTTCTAACAACAGAGTGGCTAAGCCAAATTAATTTGGCATCCTTCTCCACAGGTGAGTATGGCCCTGAAGATCCCCTACATCTCCTAAGTGTAGGCAGCCCAGTGAAAAGGTACCTGTGGCATTCCCCAAGAAGAGATGTTCACCAGTGCCCTGCCTGGAGAGGACGCTGCTGCTCCAGGGCTGGGTTTGAGCGTCTGTCCCTTGCATGGTGCCAGTTCTCACCTGCTGCACCCCGACAGAAGGCAGCCACAGCTCAGCACACTGGGAGAAACCTCCCTGAGCATGCTGAGGAAACATGCTGAGCTCTCTGCAGCTCCTTGTGTGGTGCCTCTTGAAAATGGCCAGGAAAACTGAGTCACCCCTTATTTGCTGTTTTCACCTGCTGTAACATGGTGACAATCAAGAGATACTTTCATTTTTACTAAGGGCAGTCAACCCAGCTTTTCCCAAAACACTGGCCTAAGTGCTTTCACCAAATTAGCACTGAACCCTCTCAGAAACCCCTCAACCCTGGAAGCCACACTGCTAGGACATTGAGTGTGCAAAGACAGTTTGAGTAAGTCTGTCCCACACCACGTTAAGCCCAGCAGTGATGCCATTTGGTTTATAATTTCTTATTTTTATGTAATTTGGGCGAATTCTATTTTCACTCCTTAGTAGCAAATGCTGTATTTCTCCACATCCGAACAGACAATGTTTCCGTTGGCACTCACAGGATCCTCCCCCAGAGTGCACACAGTGTACATTCAATTTTATTTTTATCAGAGCTGAGCCCCAGCCAGCAGGGAGAGGTAACAAAGCCCACAGACCAGAGAGATTTGTTTGGGACTGGTTCAGGAGCGTTGTGTGAAAACCAGAGTGGGAATGAGGCAGCTCTGGTATGTTCTGTCCTGTGTCACTCTGACAACAACCCCATCACACCAATTCACAGAGCCCCAGAGAGGGATGAGAGGGACCTTAAAGCTCACCTGCCTACAGGTGTGTTCCTTACTGCAGCCCTGCACCAGGTAACTGTCGGCACACAACAAAGCAACACAGGAAACCAAATCCTTTCCTGCTCACGGTTTTCTCTCTGTGTACCCACAAACCTTACCCCAACCTCACCACACTGAAGGCTGGTGAGTGATGACACAATTATACATGTGCATTAGATATATAACCACACTACACTAAGGCCCCAAGACTGTCCCTCTCCTATAATTTTAAGGAAGTGCTTAATTGCACGAGCAGTTTTATTACAAGCATTAGGCAGGAGCCCAGGAGCTGTTGTGCATATGGAAAGGGTTAGATCCCAGTTAGGCACGATGAATCAGCTGGAGTGACTCAAGATCCTTCCAGACTTCTCTGAGCGAGAGCTCAGCGAGCTCTCCTCCCCAACAAGCAGAGTAAGCTCAGGGGGAATGTCCCCTTTGACTCGTGAGTCACAAGTCAGAACAATGCCCTCAGACCTGAACTCTCCTGCTCTCTGAATCACAAGAAGCTGAAGTGGAACTTGCTGCAAACTCCAAGACTTTCTAGGCTGTGCAGCACTCATGTCCTTGCTCCTGTCCTGCTCCAGGGGGACGCATTCTGGCCCAGCTCCTTCTCCCCAGCAGCACAGTGACAGCACTCCTGGCTGTGCCTGCAGCTCCTGCAGGGCACACAGAGCCCAGCCCTGCTGTGCCCTGGGCACCCGTGCTGCTGAACTGAGGCCCAAGCAGGTGGGAAGGACGGTGGACAGCTGACCATGCACTGGAAATAACCACACCCCACATTTCAGCTCTCTAACACCTGCCCAGAGCTGTGAGCTTTCATGGCAGGGGAAGCCTCCAGCCTTCTCACAGGTAAACTGATTCCAACAGATTCAAACTCACATTTGACACATCCAGTTTAAACAGCACTGTAGTAGTCACCTTCATTTCTGACCTCCTCCATTTAGCACCAGCTCATATCACAAGAATCTTGGAATCACAGAATGGTTTGGGTTGGAAGGGACCTTAAAGCTCATCTCATTCCACCCCCCCTAACATGGACCATTCCCACTATCCCAGCCAACCTGGCCTTGGACACATCCAGGGGCAGCCACAGCTTCTCTGGGCACCTGTGCCAGGGCCTCACCTCCCTCACAGGGAAGGATTTCTCCCTGACCTCCCACCTACCCCTGCCCTCTGTCTGTTTAAAGCCAATGCCCCTGTTCTACTATGATTTATTCCAAATTCTGCAGTTATAAACAAAGCAAGAGGCAGAGAGCCCATAAAATGTTTTTACAGAAGAAATCCCAATATCCTTCAAACGTCTGTCTGATTGAGTCGGCTGCCAAGTTACAGCACAGGAGCTAAAACTCCTACTGAAACTAAGATCCCAGAAAGCCACACAAATAAGCCACAATATCCACCACATCCAGTGACAGACAAAATTTGGAATTCTGGCTCTGTGTGACTGCTTTATAATTATGTTGTTTCCCACTTCTTTTGTATCAGCCTTCAACTTGTCACTACGCTGTGACTGCCGTGTCAGTGGCAGGAAAAGCACCGTGTTAAAATGAAACTAAACATTGTCACTGTCAGTTTATGGAAACAGCGCTAAAATGTCACCATGAGTGCCCGTCACGGCAGGGCCGCTGCGGCCGTGCCACCACACCAGGCAGGGACCCGGGATGGCACCAAGCTCGCTGTGTCCCCAGTGCCACCAATGGCTCCCGGGGGGAAATCCCATCAGGTGAGCTCCCATGGGGGCCAGCCCGTGCTGGTTTCTAGCTCCCAACAGAGCTGTGATGGCTGTATCAGCCCCCGTGCACTGAGCTTGGCCAGCCGCTGCTGTGCCATGCAGGACAGCCCACCTGGGAGCCACATCAGGCTGGCCAGAGGGAGAGGGTGCCTGGAGGGACACAGTGCCCTGCCACAGCAGAGAGAGCAGCCCTGCTCCCACAGATCACAGAGCCCACAGCAGCGAGGCAGGAACACACCTTCCACACCACCCAGCATCTCCATACTCTCCCAACAACCATGGCCCAAGTGCCACATCCAGATGGCTCCTGCACGCTGCCAGGGATGGTGACTGCACCACCTCCACAGACAACTTACTACAACGCCTGACCCCTCCTGCAGTGAGAAGCTGTTTTGAACATTATTCTGATGCTCCCCTGGGCAGCACGAGGCCGGTTCCTCTGCTCCTGCCCCTTGTTCCTGGCAGCAGTGAGATGGGCAGGGATCCCATCGCCCAATTCCCCTGCCAAGGACACAGCCCATGGGGAGCAGCGCAGCTGGCACCCCGTGACCCACTGCAGCCCCCACAAACAGCCCCTGGCCCACAGCAGAGCTCCATCCCTGGCCCTGAAAGCCACGGCACACCGGGGACCACGCAGATGTTTGTGCCACAATGAACAGTAACGTCGTCTTGTTCAGGAATAATCTTAAATCTTTTTGGTAACACGATCTGAAGAATTATTCCCTGTTCACTTCTTAAGGGACACAAACCCCATCATTTGCTTATACAAGCATTAAAAAAAGAAAAGAGAGAGGCCCCGAATTCACCGGAATATTCATCATTTCCAACCTCAAACCCAGAGCGTACAAACAGACGAATCCAGCAAGTCAGAAAGCAAAGCCAATTTAATCTGTGGCTCCCCTGAGGTAAATGTAGTTCACAGTCCTGCCCCCACCCCAACCTCAGCCATAATCCCTGCTTCCTGGAGGTAAGAAAGCACTGGAGTGAGGAAAATTCTGCAGCAGGATATAATGATCCAAAATGACAGGGACAATAATGACAATGAATTTCATGTCTCCCAGTCATGAGCTGGGGATGCTTGACTGGGCTGACTCACACGATTAAATTGTTACAGGTACAGCAGAGACGCAGCTATCATCCGGTGCTTTCGGGAAGGCGCCCGGGGCGGCGGGCAGGCAGCGCCCTTCTGTCGGGAGCAAAGGGCTCCTCCTGCAGCCACGCGCACCTCCGACAGAGGCAAAACTGGGTTAAACACGCAGCTGGTGCGGCCCGTTGATTTTATCCCTTCTGAAAATGATAAAAGGGCCCTGGCGGGGAAAGCGCGGCGGGAGCGGAGCGGCGAGGCACGGCGTGTGCCCGAGGGAGGTGGGCAGCTCTGGGAGCTGGGGCTGCCTGTCCGTGCCACCATCAGAATGCTCCAGAGCTCTGTGCTGGGCTGTCTGCATCTGCATCCCTGGGAGCTGGGGCTGCCTGTCCGTGCCAGCACCAGCACCACCATCACCTCCAGCTCCAGAAAGCTCCAGAGCTCTGTGCTGGGCTCTCTGCACCCCTGGGAGCTGGTCCTGCCTATCCATGCCAGCACCAGAAAGCTCCAGAGCTCTGTGCTGGGCTCTCTGCACCCCTGGGAGCTGGTCCTGCCTATCCATGCCAGCACCAGAAAGCTCCAGAGCTCTGTGCTGGGCTCTCTGCACCCCTGGGAGCTGGTCCTGCCTGTCTGTGCCAGCACCAGCATCAGCACCAGAATGCTCCAGAGGTCCATCCTGGGCTCCCTGCACCTCCATCCCACAGAGCTGGGCAGCCCTGGGAGCTGGTCCTGCCTATCCATGCCAGCACCAGAAAGCTCCAGAGCTCTGTGCTGGGCTCTCTGCACCCCTGGGAGCTGGTCCTGCCTGTCTGTGCCAGCACCAGCATCAGCACCAGAATGCTCCAGAGGTCCATCCTGGGCTCCCTGCACCTCCATCCCACAGAGCTGGGCAGCCCTGGGAGCTGGTCCTGCCTATCCATGCCAGCACCAGCAAGCTCCAGAGCTCTGTGCTGGGCTCTGTGCACCCCTGGGAGCTGGGTCTGCCTGTCTGTGCCAGCACCAGCACCAGCATCAGCACCAGCTCCAGCTCCAGCATGGTCCAGAGCTCTGTGCTGGGCTCTGTGCCCCTTCCAGCCCCACACCCTGCAGGGTTTCATGGGCAGCTCTGAGATGCAGAGTGCCCTGGCACACAACTGGGCACGGACACACACCGAGTGATTCCCAGCCACACCACGGTCAGCGTGCCTGCAAGGCTTCTCTCTCCCACCCAGTCTCAGACTGGAAACACCAGGAAATATCAGCAGCTGCGCGTTTAAATTCACCTATGGAAAGTCTGTTCAGTGACAAGCTGTCAGAGTTTTTATATCCAGGGAAGGAAAACAGCCACAGAGTTGTCTGTAATACCCCTATTACAGCTCAACATCTCCAAATATCCATTTGTCAAACATGAATTATAAAGCTATAACATTTCATAATTCAGGACACACTCAAATCCTAGGAAAAATAGCTACAAGAGCCCAAATAAAAAAAAGCATTTATTCCATTTTTGACAGCTTAATGAATGCCCTACTCTTTTGCATTGATTTTTGTGTGTGTGTCTGTGTGTGCATGTGTGCCTGGGAAGGATTTCTCAGGGGGTTTGCTGTAAACAGGGAAAGCGAAATCCTCTGCCAAGGCTTTTTCTACTTTTAAATAACGTCCATATTAAAATATTTCAGCAGAGAATGCATGCAAAACTACTGAGAATGCAAAAAGCAAAAAACAACTACTTACATCCCAGTAAACATACTGAGATTTGTAGAACAAGACATGAAACAATCCAATACCTCAACGTGGCAAGAGAGTCCCAGACACAGCATATGTTAATTTCTTCTTTCAGGAAATAACAGCAAATTCAGAAAGCACGGTCAGCAGAGCCCTAGAATCTAAAATTCAGGACTGATTCCAGAACACAGATTTTCCTTACACACCTAAGGGCTCTTGCAAGGCAAAATATGTTAAAGAAGCCTGCAAGCACCTAGAGACAGAAAAATAATGTATCATGAAGAGAACCGTGCCACTTGGAATTGCTGAACACTTTACATTGACACACTCTGGCCAGCTGGATCCCTGCTTTAATGGTTTTCCTAGTTGTTATCATAATGAACTCTATATAATTTAAATGGAGATGAATTCTCCCATTTAAAGCGCTTTGGAACAATCCTGCCCGAGATCCTGAGCTGAGCCCAGCCTCTCCCTGCGCCTCCTCTCCAGCTCTCCCGCAGCCCCTAAGTGGATCTGACAGATCCCTGCTCAGATAGCAGCCGCCTTCTCCCCCCAAAATGTTGCCTTTTTGCTATTCAGGAGTATCCTAATACCAACAAATGCTAAATGCAGTCTGACATGTCCCCCTAAGAAACAAACTTGTAAGTTGTGGCTTCAAAGCAAACCTTGAATAAATAGGACACGTTGTGTACACCCCGGCTAACATCCAACATATGCTTTGGCTTCCCGATGCTCAGGCAGAGCAGGAATAGCCTCTGGACAAGGCTGCGATTTGCTCTTGCCGGTACTTGCAGCGTTTACGATGTACCATTTCTTTGTGCCTGTATAAACAATTCAGAGGCTGTAATGAAGACGAGCCCGGCGCGGTTGGGAACGCGGCGGCCCCGTGAATTACGGATGGCTGGAGGTGCCAGCAGCCCCACAGGGCCACACAGACACAGGGACCCCGGGCAGGGCTGCAGCACACCGGCACCAACCTGCACATGCAGCGTTTGCGCCTCTTCCCCTCGTGCTGGGCATCCACAGCTGTCACCATTAACAGCTCCCTTTGCAACACTTACAGCGACAGGGAACAGAGGAAGGGAGGAAACGGGATAGAACTGCATTTAACTGCACTCACAGTTGAGACACTCCATCCTTAAAAGGCCAATTTATCAATTCATCCTTCGGGGGAGAGAGAAGGGATGGACAGAGAAGAGAAAGATATCACCTACTTTAAGACTTGTATTTTGCTTTGCCATTATTTAATACTCTATTTTATGACTAATCCTTCTGAAAGGACTAAAACAAATTTAATTTCATCACCCCTTCCTCTACTTTCAGCTCCATTCCCTCTCCCTTTGTGCTCCATCCCTCTGGATTTAGGGTGTGACAGCACATCACTAAAATTCAAGTACAATAATTTACAAGACCTAAAGGGAGCTTGCTGAAATGCCGTGACTTAAAGCCCATTTCCCGTGGCCAGAACACGGGTTAATTGATCAGGACAAAGCAGTCCCCGTGCCCCAGCCCCACGGGAGCCCCCTGCCCCAGGGGCCACCCCAGAGCAGAGTGACACGGACAGCAGCGAGCTGAACCGTGGCCTGCTCACCGCTGAATTAATGCTCCAGCTGGGCAGTGCTCATTCTGCACGAGGTGCAGCCTCAGAACACTCACACGGGCATTATCCCCTCACAGATTTCATCCCCGAGTCCTTCAAACCCATCCTACTCTTCAGGGAAACTGAGGTTTGGTACAGGATGAGAGCAGGTACAAGCTTGGAGAGCTTTTTAAATTTTAACTCAAAACAGCATTTCTTTACATTCTGCCTAAAACCAAGGATAACTAATCTGTGTCTTATAGAGAAAGCCACATAAAGCAAGACAGATTTTTCCTTTTTTTCTCTATTTTATCTTCCTTCCCAATAGTGAGCGTGGGTTTGTTTCCCTCTGTTGGGATGGCACTGAACCTCCAGGGACATCTCTCAGTCACTCAGAGCCTTGCCGTGCCTGTGTTTGCCATCAAAGCCCACCTGGCATCTTGATGCTGAATCTCTAGATTTACAGCACTGTTTAAAACAATTATTCATGTAAGAAACGTGAAAACCAATTTTAAGGCTACCCTGAAAGATGCATCTTTGGAATGCTGGAGTAGTAAATAGCCATGATACAGCCAAATTATTTATTTAATCAGAAAAAACTTCACTAGATTATAAATAGATTTCAAGCTATAGTGCTCTTAAGAGAAGTGTAATTACAGTTAAGAGAACCACTTCGTTCTTCTGGCAGGCTCCTGGGATCCCTTAAAACAAGCAAAGGAATAGCTCAGGATACAGAAAAAATAAACCTGAATTCCCTCTCTGTGTGCTGTGTATGGCAGGTACTGGGTAAAAAACTGCCACATAATCCCATAACAAATTTTGCTACATTTGCAAATTTTGCTCTCATTTCCTCCAGACCTTAAAAACAAGATAAAATGCAGCTTCTATCAGTAGTAAAACCAACTAAACACAAGTCCATCCTTTAAATCCAACCCTCCTCTCAAACAAGAATCTGCACATACCTATTCCCACACATATATATGAATTTTTAATTGATTTCCACTGGGCTGCTGGGCTCTGTCTGAGACACCTGCAATTAACAACACAAGCTTTAGGCAGAAGCCTCATACACCCCACTGGAGTCCAGTGTGTTTCCAGAGCTCTTCCCAGTCCAGAACCCTTTGATGAGCTGATGAATTGTTCCAAACACAGTTCTACAAAGGGAAAAGAATTCCCTTATAATCCACCTTGTGTGAAGACCTTTCTGCTGCCCAAAGGTCAGGAACCACATCTCCACCAGAACACTTCCACACTGCTCTGCACCCAAGGAAAGCCAAGAACAGCCACTGCATTTTCTCCTACACCCAGTAAGTTTCTGCAGAAAACATGGCTTATCTCCCACACTACCAATGAAGCTGCAGAGAGCCAGGGTACCATCTCCAGCCCCCCACTCGTGTCTGAAGCCCAAAGGCAGAGCCCAGCAGCCCAGAGCAGGCAGACAGGCCACGCACCGTCGTAGTAGACAATGGCTCCCACCAGCTTGTCCCGGCGCAGCATGGGGAACAGCTCCAGGGCGCGGCTCTTGGTCAGCACGTAGCTGCTCTTCAGGCACTGCCTGCCTGCCACCAGGTCGTACAGCTTGATCCCAATCCAGTAGTAGGGCAGCTGCCACCACCTGGGGGGAGACAAGGTACGAACGAAGCGTTTACAGGTGCGTGCACACTCTGTTACTGCAACACGCTGAGTAACACACAATGTTCTTACAGCACTTCCACCTTGTGCAGCATTACGAGCTCGTGGTAACAAGACGATGTAAATACTCCAGACTTAGGTGTTGTTTGCCACTGTTTTTAACTGAGCTACTCCCTGCAGCGAGTCAAGCGCATTCAAGGATTTATTTGCTCTAAAATCGGGATCTAAACGGGGCTGTTGTGCCTCTGGGTGAGATATTGGAGCTGTGTGCAAGCTGAGAGGATTCCCCCAAGGCAGGTTCTAAGGCCTCCTGCACAAACAGGACCACAATAAATGCAGGCAGCCACTGACCTACTCAAGCTCCAGCTCTTACAAGCCCCTCACACTAAGTCAGGAATAATAAAAACAGCAATGATCTTAATAAAATTAGGTTCCTTCAGCAAAACCTCCCTGCTCTGAGTAGCCTGTTCCAGTGAGTAACTGCTCTTGCAGGCTGAAAACCCAACCCAAAGCACTGAGTGCCCTCCTCAGAGGAGGAATCTGTTCTGTGTCCCCAGGGACTGAACACCACCTTGCTGGGAACACTGGGGGGCCAAGGGTGCACTGAAAGAACAGCAAATACATCCTGGCAATGAGAGCTCTTGGCAGCTGTCCCTGCTGGGGTGCTGGAAGGGCTGCACCCCAGGAAGTGCCCCCCAAATCAGCGACTGCTGGCTGGGCACAGGAGAACTCTGTGCTTCTGCAGCCCAGTAACTTCCCCCAGGACAGCTTCAAGAAACCCCTCCCAGGTCAGGGTTTGCTTGTGAGAAGCCAAGGTAAAGGAGAGAAGGCACAGCAGAGCTTACTTGTAGATGGGCAGCATGATGGGCAGCGCACCTGAGAGGTGGGGCGCGCTCTGCAGCAGGTGTGCACGCTCCTCCAGGGCCTCCTTCACCATCCTGTACTGCAAAACAGCAGCCAGGGTCAGTGCCACCCCCCTCCAGCCCTCCTTCCCCTCCTGTACTGCAAAACAGCAGCCAGGGTCAGTGCCAGCCAGGGTCAGTGCCACAGCACCCACCCTGCTCCAGAGCCACAGCACCCACCCGCCTCCAGAGCCACAGCACCCACCCGCCTCCAGCCCTCCCTCACCATCCTGCACTGCCAAACACCAGCCAGGTGTTTCCCCTGAAAAGTCACCACTCCGGCAGCAGCATCTCAACCACTAAAACATACTTTGAGAGGCTCCAATGGAAAGACAATGTGAGTCCTCAAAACAGGAATATCAGGCTTCCACCCACACAAGAATGCACAAAAGCATCTATAAACTCTCACTCATTTACCATATTTTCTTTCCCCATGCCAAAATAAATCACTCATTTACCACCTTTTATTCCCTTATTCCAAAATAAGTCGCTCATTTACAATATTTTTCCCCCATTCCAAATTAAATCACTCATTTACCATCTTTTCTCTCTCCATTGCAGAACAGGACAGCCACTCACTCCCCCCAGTTCATGACATTGCCTGTCTCATTTTACTTTATTTTATTTTATTTTATTTTATTTTGTTTCAAGCTGTTTTTGTTCCGAGATCAGCCCTGTCTCTGCCTGCCCTTCCCAAAGCCCAGAGCCTGCAGGGCCTGGCAGTGACACTGCCCAGCAAAGCTCCCCAGAGCAGACACTTCCCATGCACAGTGGCTGTGGAACACAACGCTGGAACCCAGCACTGGAAAGCTCCAAAGGAGACTCGGCTCTAACTGGGACAGTGAAGTGTCCACCAGCAATTCTTGCTGAACAACCAGCACACAAAATTACCTGCTCGAAATCCAACCTCATGATGGCCTTCTGGAGGTACCTCACCCCACCGTGGATCAATTTAGTGCTCCTGCTGCTGGTCCCCGATGAGAAATCATCTCTTTCTAGAAGGGCTGTTTTTAGTCCTGTGTTACCAGAAAACCGAATTAACTTCTTAAATTACACAATTTGTATGTAATTCATTAAAGGCACTTCTCTAGGGTAGAGACAATCACAAGAAAAATTACTCTGTACATGGATAAATTTGTATTCAAAGTGTAGTGCACTGTCTATATTGTAATGAAAAATTTTCGCCTTCTTCCTGAGGGAAAAGTCAAAGCAGAACTCAAACAGCAGCACATTAAAAGCTGGGTGTTTCACAATGGAAAGGCATTACTGCACATTACGGGGGCACGCTCCCCAGGGAAATGACAGCTTGGATGCATGGCAGGAACAGAGGGGCTCCGTGGGCACTTTTAACCCTTTGCAGCAGGGAGCTCCACACCTCTTCAGCAACCATTTAAGTGGCATTCCAGAGAGGGAGACAACTGGCAGCTCTGCTTACTTGGAGTTTGCCCCAGAGGGGCCCAAACCCGTGGGGCACACTTGGAATTCTGACATACACAGGAAACAGTCTGATCAGCCTTAACCACTGAACCCCTGGGGCTGGAAAAGACTCCAGCATGACTGGGCCCAACCGTGCTCCAGCCCCTCAATGTCCTTGGAATTCTGATATCCACAGGAAACAGCCTGGTCAGCCTTAACCACTGAACCCCTGGGGCTGGAAAAGACTCCAGCATGACTGGGCCCAACCACGCTCCAGCCCCTCAATGTCCTTTTGCCATGAGGGACCCAGAACTGGACACAGCACTCGAGGGCCCTCAGCAATGCCAACATTGAAATTTTAACATCTGCTGGTCTCCCAAAACTTTTACGTGCTTAAAAAAATCTAATTATTACTAGTAACTTAGAAAGATCAGAGCAATTTATTTTTGTCGAATGTGACTGAAGATTAATGGACACAATCAGAAATAATTTGGTGAAGATTTATCAAACACACGAAAAGCAAAATTTGTTGTTAAGCGAAGCAAACACGATAAAAGAGCAAGTTCCATGAATGAACAGCAACGAGACACAACTCATTAACCAAATGCCCGTGAATATTTCACACCTCAGAGACCTACTGATATAACCAGTACACCCAAGAAAAGGATAAACAGAGATTAACTGTAATCATTTCTGTCTGCTTTACAACTGCACTTTCTGCCACAGCACAGCAGAGGCAGAAGGGAGAAGATCTTTGTCCCGTGTTATTAAATATAACAACCAGGCTGGAGTTTAGACTTATCTCCCTGTGCTCGGTCCCTACAGCTTTATCCATTCATATTACCACACCTGCTGGATGAGTGTTTCCCAGCTCAAACTGAAAGGTTCTCCAGGGGTTTTGTCTCTGCTTCTGAGGTGCATGTCCAGGTTAAAGAGCCTGAGAGCTTCAGGGCTCTGTGCTCTGGCCAGTTCCCCAAAGGTGGGGAGCCTGTGCTGCATGACCTTGTGACGGTGCTCACAGGGGTCTGAGGGGAGAGATGAGGATCTGACTCCTTGCTTCAGGAGGCTGATTGATTATTTTATGATATATATTACATTAAAACTATTCTGAAAGAATAGAAGAAAGGATTTCCTCTGAAGGCTGGCTAAGAATAGAAAAAGAAAGAATGATAACAAAGGGTTGTGGCTCGGACCGAGAGTCCGAGAGAGCTGCCTGTGATTGGCCATTAATTAGAAACAACCCCATGAGACCAATCACAGATGCACCTGTTGCATTCCACAGATAATCATTGTTTACATTTTGTTCCTGAGGCTTCTCAGCTTCTCAGGAGAAAAAACCCTAAAGAAAGGATTTTTCAGAAAATACCATGGCTCCATGACCTTCCTCAGGGTCCTTCTGCGAGCAGAGGTTTCCCAGCCAGGACAGCCAGGCTCTGCCTGTGGGCACTTGAGGAAAGCCCCTCAGAGCAGAGTGCTCCAGCCCAGGTAACCCCCAGGTAACCCCCAGGTAACAGCCCAGCCCTCACCTCTGGTGGCCGCGTCCAGGGCACAGCCGCAGCCCGTGGCTCCCCCGCCGATGACCAGCACGTCGAACTCCGCGCCGCTCTGCAGGGCCGCCAGCTGCTGCTCCCGCGTGGGGAGATGCTCCTGCCTGCCTGGAACGGCCTCCGCAGCCTGCACCTGCACCAGGGCACCCTGCAGGGGGGAACACAGCCGTGAGGCTTGGCCTGGCTCTGCACACACACAGATATGGGGGCAGACAGCCCAAACACAGCCTCTTCTACAGCCACAAGGGTAAACTCACCTATTGCCAGCCACTGCCCCCACCTTTCACAATCACATTGTATTAAACACTGAGCAGCAAACAGTACTGAATCCATGAAGGGATACCCCACCTCTACTTCACCTTGCCCACCTCAATGTAACACCGCACTCGAGTGTTACCGCCTGTATTCATTACTTCTAGGAACTCTCAAATGTTACAGGATGCTGTTATTATTGTAATAAGCACTACAAAGGAAGCATTTTAATAAACAGACACATGGCTGGGCTCTGGACTCTCCATCAAAAAATTCACCAGAGCTGCGTGTACATTTCCCATCTCATGCAGTGGCATTAATCCAAGCTCAAGTTCAATGAGGTTCAGGAGTGATGCGATTGTCAAACATAGTGCCCTGAAACACCAAAGAAACTCTGATTTCACCTCCTTTTTGAGAAACTTCTAAGCAATGCAGTTTATGTCCTGCAGCGCATTAAAATACAAGTTTAAAGTGACAAAGCTTAACAACGTGGCAGTTTGCAGCCAAGCTCCCATTTCCCTGGAATGGCCCTGGGGATCTCTTTGGGCTGATATTCCCAGAGCCAATGCTGCTGTGTGCAGTGACTGTGGAGAGAAGGGCTGATGCTCAGCCACCTACCACGGACCATGGCTCAAGCAGGAAGGGTCTGAGCAGTCTCTGAAGGCTCTCTGCTGTTAACGTCAACTTAAACTGAATTCTGAACGTTTCCAGACTTTCTTGAAAATTATAAACACTTTGAACACCAGAAAAACCTGTTTAACCCTAATTTAAGACCTTATTTAGGCACAGTCTCCAGGCCAAATGGCAGACTTAACTATGCAGAATAGCTTCTGCCCAGATCTCCCAGACAGGAAAGAGCAGACTCATAAAAATTCAAGTGACAAACCACAGAAACTCCTTTCCAGCCAAGCACAAAAAGCCTCAGTTCAGATTATATGGTGCATGCAGCCTAAATATTTTTGTTCAGAATTATTTGCTCATTCTTCAGCAGTATCATGATTTAAATGCATTAGTTCTGTGCCCCTCTCTCTGCCATAGAGCTGAAAATAAAATCTAAAAACTAGCAGCCATGACTCAAGGAAGCGCATATTCCAAGGATAATTAATGGGCAGGTTCATCCTGCAATCAGGGATGATATTGACTGTAATGCTGACTGAAGTAGCTGATGAAAATCCCTCAGGACAGCAGCAGCCACCGCCACTGCCCCTGTGGTACAGTGCAATCCCTGGGAAAGTGGGGCTGGAGAGAGGGTCCTGCACTTCATACTGAGGATCTAATGGGGTCCTGGAGCTGCTGCAGGGCTGCAGCCCCTCTGCTCTGGGGCCAGGCTGGCAGAGCTGGGGGTGCTCCCCTGGAGAGGGGAAGGATCCAGGGAGAGCTGGGAATGCTCCCCTGGAGAAGGGAAGGATCCAGGCAGAGCTGGGAATGCTCCCCTGGAGAGGGGAAGGATCCAGGGAGAGCTGGGAATGTTCATCTGGAGAAGGGAAGGATCCAGGCAGAGCTGGGAATGCTCCCCTGGAGAAGGGAAGGATCCAGGCAGAGCTGGGAATGTTCCCCTGGAGAGGGGAAGGCTCCAGGCAGAGCTGGGAATGTTCCCCTGGAGAGGGGAAGGATCCAGGGAGAGCTGGGAATGTTCATCTGGAGAGGGGAAGGATCCAGGGAGAGCTGGGAATGCTCCCCTGGAGAGGGGAAGGATCCAGGCAGAGCTGGGAATGCTCCCCTGGAGAAGGGAAGGATCCAGGCAGAGCTGGGAATGCTCCCCTGGAGAAGGGAAGGATCCAGGCAGAGCTGGGAATGCTCCCCTGGAGAGGGGAAGGATCCAGGGAGAGCTGGGAATGTTCATCTGGAGAAGGGAAGGATCCAGGGAGAGCTCAGAGCCCCTGGCAGGGCCTGAGGGGGCTCCAGGAGGGCAGGAGATGGACTGGGGACAAGAAATAAAAAATAAGAGTTATAAGGAATCCTGTTTGTTCCCAAGCGTGGTGATCCCTGTGGGATCAGCTCTGTCCTCCAGCCCATGCAGGGCACTCAGGAGCTGCAGTGCCCAGCTGTGCCCAGCTGTGCCCAGCTGCAAAGGCAGCAAACTCTGCTCACAGGCACAGCAGCCCTCACACACAGCCTGCAGCTCCCGAGGCACTCTGGGGCTGGGAGGAGACAGGTGAGAAGTTTGGGAGTTTCAGAGAAACTCAGGTGCCTCGTTATTCTCCTGACCACGGAATTCTGCGAATCCCCACCTCCTCCTGCCTCGTGCCCTGCTCTCTCACCGGCCCTGTCGGCTCCAGCACTGCCATAACCCTTTCATATCCCCAAAGTACAACAGAGCATATAACAGAATCCCAGAAGGGCTTGGGTTGGAAGGGACCTTAAAGGCCACCCTGGCACTGCCAGACAGCAGTGACAAGCAGGAAATTGGGGACACTAAAACACCCTATCTTGCACGTGTTTAGGCTGATGAAGCTCAGTGACACGTGATAACTTCCACGAGCTCTGGAGAAGGAAAATCCCCTCCAAATTTACTGTGCACTACATTTCCTGAGAAATTTCCAAGCATGCTACTTCAGGAAAATAACAGAACACCAGAAAAGAGAGATTTGGAGTTCAAGAAACACTGGCATCAGGTGGGTTTAACTCCATGTCTAGGTTTGCTTTTAAACTCATTATTTACAACAAATGGCTCCTAGCAGAGCCCAGAGCAGAGTCCCAGCATCCAGCCCCTGGTATAGCCAGAGTGTGGAGATTAGCCCTGGAATATAAGCAGAGTGATTAGTACCAGGAATTGATATAGATATGATGCATCTTGCTGTCAATTAAATGGGGGAGTGAAGAAAAGCTGCACACAGGGATTCCATCTGCAGTAACGTGATTAGTTTGGCAGTGAACAAGTGTGTTTACTGAAATAAGCAATTGCTGTTTATATCTACAATTTCTCAGGCAAGAGTTCCCTGAATGGTTTTGATTACGCTCTTAGTGAGAGGAATTTAGTTTGGCAGTTTGAATTTAATCATCAAGTTATAAAGTGATCTAGTAATCCATAATCCAGTGCTCTCGTTAATTTGCTACTGTAAATCTCCAGGTAGGTTTGCAGAGTCAAATTCATCATCCTTATTCATTTAAACAAAAAAATACAGTAATTAGAACTCCCCAGAGCAGGCCCTGATGCATTATCGTATTATCACACATTGGATTCACCTTGCTGAGCAGTTCCTACTGACCAACAACACACCCACACACCAGAAGAGCAGGGTTGGGAAAGGACAGCAGAATCCTGCAATTCCAAACCAAAGCACTGCCTTTTCCTCAGTGATCATGAGGGGAGAGGGGAAGGAAAAGCCAGCAGCGGTCTCCAGTCCAACCTGGCATGTCCAGAACACCCCATCTCACACCTACTGAGGCTGATGCATTCAATAAAGGCCCAAAACCAGAATGCAGCACTGCAGTCAGGAAGGAGGAGGATCTGTGTCCAACTCTGTGTCCCCATCAGTGCTGGAAGTGCTGGTGAAGCAGCTGGCAAAGGCTCCCTGTGCCACCTGGGCCGTGCAGTGTCTGAGTGTTTGAGGGCAAATCACAGAATTCCAGAGTGATTTGGGCTGGAAGGGACCTAAAGCTCATCCAGTGCCATGGCAGGGACACCTTCCACTGTCCAGGGTGCTCTAAGCCCTGTCCAGCGTGGCCTGGGACACCTCCAGGGATGACATGAGCTTTAAGGCTCCTTTGAACCCACACTGTTCTGGGATTCAGTGACTCAGTTCCAGTTGCACATGTGACCCAAAATGCCAGCAGATGTGTGTGCACAGAAAAATTAGTTGGGATAAAAGCACTAAAAGGTGGTTCTGTGATTTTGACCCCATGATCACACTCTGTAAAACCCCGGGGTTTAATCTGTCTCTGGAAGCTCAGAGCAGCTATCCATCCCCAGCAAAAGAGGAATTCCCTGAATTCTGGGGTACTGCAGACAATATGCAACAAGTGAGCTCCCCAGGTGACTTTTCCCTTCCATCTCTCTTATTTAGCAGTCCTAAAAGCTGCAGCTGCCATTTCTGCCAGTAATGAAGGCAGGCTGTAAAATCCTGGGACAGAGACTCTGGAGAGAACATTACCAGCTTGGAGCAAGGCAGGCAGCACGACGGGGAGCTCTCTTGAAATGCTGGGGTTTATTTTCTGCAACAGTATCTGAAGCCATAAGAATCCTGCCTTATCCACTTGCAGCTTGGCTCCCCAGACATGACTCATCTCATTCCCAGCTGCTCCTCCTCCTCCCCACAGAAACACGCAGAAAAGGGACTTAAAGGCCATTGTGGACGTGGGGACACGGTGGCCTTGGCAGTGCTAGGAGAACGGTTGGACTGGGGGTCTCAGAGGAATGTGCCAGCCCTACAAGTCCATGGTGCAATGGTGAAGAAGGGAGCTCCAGAGCACAGCCACTGCAGCCCTGCTGGGAGGAGCAGGTACCCAGGAAATCTGTTTTCTGCAGCAGCAAGGTGCAGGGCACAGACTGCCATGGGATGTGCTGCTTTGGCTTTCGCAGCACCAGCCTGCCCTGCTGCGGGAGCTGCCCCTGCCCATGGCCCTCAGCTGGGCACAGCCCTGCAGGGACCCCAGCCCATGGGGCAGAGCCTGCCCTGCCCCTGCCTTGGCACAGCTCCTGCCCCCAGCCCCAGGAACCCAGCAGGAGCTGGCACCAGCTCTGTGCTGAGCCTGGGACGTTCACAGGTAGTGCTGCTGGTTTCAGTTCCAGCCTCTCAGCTTGAAAACACTGTGCAGACAGCACTATTACTTCAGTCAGGCCTTTCCACTCCTCCTGCAACTAAGTAAAGCCCCCAGTGGCAGCCAAAGGTCATTCTTTAAAACTATTTGTACAAGCCTGACATATGCTGTGACAGATTTTAAGTTTCCTATTTTATCAAAAATCATAATTAATACTTACGTGTTTGTTTCTATGCTGAGAAAATTGAGAGAGGCCAAAAACTGTTGCTATGGCACCTCCTCCAATGAGAGCAGTTCCTTTCACTGCCTTCTGAAATGCCATTTTTTACTGGAAGAAAAGAAGATAAAAATTAATTGGCAGTTTTACCATGTCAGGATCTGGTACACGCAGAATAAACGATTTGAAGAAACTAATAACAATGTTGTGACAAGTTGAAATTTAGACTAGCGATATCTTAATTAGAGATTTTCACAGCAATATTAGTAACTTCTAAACAAAGTCTAGACAGAGGCAAGCCAGAGTGCTCTGGTGTCTGCTGAGAAAGCTGAAGGATGAAAGAGTATTGGGATCAGAGTAGATATCCACAGCCCACAGTGACCCTGAGTGTGACAGGCACGGCCAATCCCACGGAAAGGCAGACCAGGAGCAGCAGTGACAGTGCCACCAACCCTGATCCCAGCACCACAGGTGTGATCAGCTCCTCAGCACCTCTTGCACTGCCATGCCATGCCATGCCATGCCATGCCATGCCATGCCATGCCAGCCCTGCTGCAGTCCCTCTGCCCAGAGCCCAGCCCGTCCTACCCGGGTGCAGCAGGAGCAGGGCCCGCAGCAGCAGCAGCACACACAGGGACAGAGCTGCATTCCCATGCCATGCCATGCCGTGCCATGCCGTGCCATGCCAGCCCTGCTGCAGTCCCTCTGCCCAGAGCCCAGCCCGTCCTACCCGGGTGCAGCAGGAGCAGGGCCCGCAGCAGCAGCAGCACACACAGGGACAGAGCTGCATTCCCATGCCATGCCATGCCGTGCCATGCCATGCCATGCCATGCCAGCCCTGCTGCAGTCCCTCTGCCCAGAGCCCAGCCCGTCCTACCCGGGTGCAGCAGGAGCAGGGCCCGCAGCAGCAGCAGCACACACAGGGACAGAGCTGCATTCCCATGCCATGCCATGCCGTGCCATGCCATGCCATGCCATGCCAGCCCTGCTGCAGTCCCTCTGCCCAGAGCCCAGCCCGTCCTACCCGGGTGCAGCAGGAGCAGGGCCCGCAGCAGCAGCAGCAGCAGCACACACACACAGGGACAGCGCTGAGTGGCACTTTGCACCCAGCTCAGAGGGTGTGAAACCAGCCCTATGTGGGTCAGGCAAACCCTTAATAGGCCCAGTGTTCGGGTGCTGAATGACAAATGCGCTCGGGGCTGAGCGGAATGTTAAGCAGGCCCAGTCTGCTCCGTGCTCCCTGGGGCTGGAGCACGTCAGGGACAGCATCCCTCCCCCCAGGGATCCCATCAGCACCCAGGGACACCCTGGGCTGGCCACGCTCCCCAGCAGTGCCCAGACAGTGGTTCAGCACCAACAGGGCTCAAAGCAGGGGCAGACTGTGTGTGCAGCCCCGTGCCAGCACCGCAGCACCAGCGCTGGGGATCAGCCCCAGGCCGGCAGCAGGGAGCCAGCTCCCCATGCCAGGCTGGGCACAGAAACATGTTCCCAGGCTGGAATGCCTCAAAGGAAGGAATTCCTGGTTGGGAGGGTGGGCAGGCCCTGGCACAGGGTGCCCAGAGCAGCTGGGGCTGCCCCTGGATCCCTGGCAGTGCCCAGGGCCAGGCTGGACAGGGCTGGGAGCACCTGGGGACAGTGGGAGTGTCCCTGCCCACGGAACGAGAGGAGCCCTGAAGTCCCTCCCAAGCCACAGCTTGACCTCATTCCCTGAGCACTTTGCCTGCAGCACCCTGAGCGTGGGGGAAATCCCCACACAATTTCTGGGGCAGGCATTCGATGCAGAGCTGCTGTGCGTACAAACTGTGTAAGGGACCATGTACAGAAGGCCAAGACTTGCAGCATCCCACAAGTTTTTCCAAAGAGGGGCACTTATGCTCTTGGAGACTCCCACCGTGACTGCCTTTCCTGTATCACATTTTCCATTTGCTTCTTACTATGGCTGCAAAAAAAAGATCAGCTTCAGCTTTCCTCTGTGCCGTGACAGGGAGTGAAAGGGAGAACTGACAGACAAACCCCAGCAAAGAAAGCTGGGAGGGAAGTTACTGTGGAGGCATGGCCACAAACACTACAGCACCTCCGTGAAAACAGAGAGGAACACTATGGACAGTCACAGTTGGATCACAAGGTGGAACCCAGGAGAGCACAGGAGCTGAAGGACAGCTGGAACATCCAGGAGAGCACAGGAGCTGAAGGACAGCTGGAACATCCAGGAGAGCACAGGAGCTGAAGGACAGCTGGAACATCCAGGAGAGCACAGGGAGCTGAAGGACAGCTGGAACATCCAGGAGAGCACAGGAATTGGAAGAGCAGTGGGAACATCCAGGAGAGCACAGGAGGAGAACACAGGAGCTGCAGAGCAGCAGGAACATCCAGGAGAGCACAGGAATTGAAGGGCAGCTGGAACATTCAGGAGGGCACAGGAGCTGAAGGGCAGCAGGAACAGCCCCGTGGCCATCCCCACACTGAGGAGCTCAGGCCACCATCACTCCCACCACCTGCAGCCACGGCACACAGACGGTGACAGGAGCACTGCACACCCCAGCCGGCACTGTGGGACACACACCTGTGCCCGAGGCTGCCAGGGGGCAGCAGTGACAGCTCTGCTGCCCAAGGAAGGCTGGTGGCAGTACTGGGGTGGCTCCACACCCCTCACACAGCAGCAAAGGTGTCTCTGAGAGCCTGGAGCCCTCCAAGTGCCTGTGCCAGAACACAACAACCCAGGGAGCTCAAAAGGAACAAATCAGCTTCTCCAAGGAGTGTGTCACACATCTGCAGAGATGCTGGCTCGCAGGAAGACAAAGGGAAGCGTGCCCTTTCCATGCTGTGTGAGCTCAGGAGGAAGGGTGATGGCTGGAGCACAATCCCTGCTCAGAACCAGGGTTCTGCGAGCACAGACACCACTCAGCCCTGCTCTCATCCCCTGGCTTGGACCTCTCCTGGGACTTCATTTGGGATGCCAGGGACACACCTGTGAGTTCCAGCATTCCCTTCCATGGAATTTACACAAGGTACACTACCACTGACCAAGGAGCTCAGTGATTGTCACCTGAGCCCAGGTAGGTACAGCTGTTCAGCTGGAGTGACATTAGATGTGCCACAGGGCATTCCCACTTTCATCCTGCAGGTAGCATCTCTGACACCCAGAAAAGGACTCGATGGCCCTGTGCAGGAGGATTTCTGGCCTCAGGGCTCCCCGCTCCTTGCCTGGCCCCGGGGCATGCTGCATTAGCTCTCCTCAGAGCTGAGAGCCGATTACAGGCAATCCTCCCGAGAAAGGAACTCTCCCAGCAGACCGGCTGCTCAAATTGCCACATCAATCTTGCTCTCCATCCCTAAGAGGAGCTTATTCAGGAGAGAAAGGAAAGCAGGGCTTAGCATAAGCCACTCTAGCACAAAGCCAGACAGGCGTTCCAGCCAGACGGTGCTTTTACACCTGGAACAGCTCAATTGCATCCCGGGAAACACGAGCCCGCATTTCTGAGGATGGGTTTGGATGAGGCTGGGTGAGCTCAGGGCACTGCAGGCGGGCAGGGCCGGGCACTGCTGGCACCAGGCTGCCCCAGGCTGTACCAGGGCACGGCTCAGCTCTGGTTCTTCCCAAAGGAACGGCTCTGCAGGCAGCACACGGCTCACACGGCCTCCTCTGGAAAGGACTGGACACTGCCTGGTGGCCACAAGGCGCAGGGAAAGGACAGGCTCTGCTCAGACACTGGGTTTTCCCCAGCTCTGTCCCAGGTGGCTGAGGAAGGCTGCTGCCAGCTCTGGGCAGGATCCACCCCAGGGCAGATGAAAGGGGAAGGAATGCAGCCCATGTGGTTCCACCGAGGCTGTGCCAGGGAACAGCCCACGCTCACAAACCCCTCCTCTTCTGGGAGCAGCTACTGAAACCTCCTCTCTTCAAGCAGAGATCAATAGCTTGTGACAGAAATGGGATTTTACTTTAATGAAAATTATAATAGCAACCAGCATGAGCAGCACTACAGTCAGGAATGTCATCTTTCCATCACGCAAATATTCTGAATCACCTTTAAAAGCGGCTCAGAGTGTTTCAGTGCTGTCAGTGCCATCTGACACACTAAATCTGCATGTTAAGCCTTACCCTTGATTTCAGTGGAAGCCGTAAATGGCACCTTTGGACCCATGGCCTCACCTGGAGGGGGAGCTGAGGTCCCTGACAGGCTCTAGAACAAGCTGTGGCAGGAGCAGGAGCCCCTGGCTGGCGTGGGAAGAGCCAGGAGCACGTCACAAGGAGTAGCTACTGCAGAGAGTGATCTGTCCAAGGAGTTCAATGTCCCCAGGGAACAGTTCCCAGGAACAGCTGAGCGCTGGGGAAGATTCAGAGGGACGTGAGCTCAAACTGCTATTAAAGGATTCATGATAAGACGAAATAGACTTTAAACTTGAAAGGACACAAAGAGGCGGGGAGAGCAGTCTACAGAAAATGGAAACTACACAAAAGATTTATCAGCACAAGTTCCTGCTTTCAATTTCCAAAAGTTAATACAAACCCTAGTCACAGTAGGAAGTCCTTGGTGCATTCCTTAACCATCAGTCACACTCACTTGGACTACAGCAGCACGGAACAGTCACTTGCAGAGGAGTGTCCCACTCCAGAGCCAGGCTGGTGACCAGCGCCCTGCATGGTGAGGTGCCCAGGGGACCCTCCCAGGTATCAGAGCCTGGACCTGCTGTGCCAAAGGCAAGGGCTCCACTTCAGCAGTCAGTGCACTCCTGACACTGCTTCAACCCCAGAACCTTACAAGGCACCACTTACAGCCTGGGTTTCAAAGGAGGGATTCCAACAGCCATCCTCATGACTCTGCACAGTGTCCCACATGGCAAACCTCTGCCACCCTCAGCCCTCACCAGGCTGGCTCAGCTCCTGGGAGTGGCTTGCCTTCCTTACTGCCCGTAATGCCCGGCCCAGCCAGCTGCCAGATATTGTCTGGACGTTCCTGGGACTTGTGCAACCCACTCCCACCCGAGGCAGTGGCTGAAAGGGAAACACCACAACTGCCAGCGCTTCTCTGCTCGGGTACAGGCTGGATGGGAAACACCACAACCACCAGCGCTTCTCTGCTCGGGTACAGGCTGGATGGGAAACACCACAACCACCAGTGCTTCTCTGCTCGGGTACAGGCTGGATGGGAAACACCACAACCACCAGTGCTTCTCTGCTCGGGTACAGGCTGAAAGGGAAACACCACAACCACCAGCGCTTCTCTGCTCGGGTACAGGCTGGCTGTGAGCAGCCCACGGCCAGAATGAAAGGAGTGAGGGGAATGGCGGGGAGCTCACCCCAGGGCCAGCAGGATGAAGCAGGATGGGTGCCACAGCAGCAGCAGGGGCACAGATGGATGGAGGCTGCAGAGCTGTGCTGCAGCAGCGTGAGCCGCCCCGCGCTGCCATCACACAGGCTCTGAGACACACAGCCCTGGAAACCGGGAGGAGAAACCCAATCTGTTGTGTTGGGTACCCGTGTGCCTTACGAGGCCATTACCATGGAATCCGGGCGCTTCGCATTCCATTGCAAACGAACACGTCTAATAAAGTGAGTCACTCCGTGCAAGGATTAAAAATAGAAAACTTATAATCATCTCCACTACGGCTTGCATAACCTGCCATTGGCGCATTGTCTAATTCCTTCCCTCCCAACGCTCCTCAGGTGAGTTTGGGACGATGAGAGGCGCAGACTGACGTCCCTCCGGGCTGAGCTGAGTCCTGCCTCTCCAAAGAGCTGCAGTCCTACCCTCACTGCCTCCAAGCCAGCTCCCATCCCTCTCACAGGACCACCCAAGGCGGCCACGGTGGCCTAGCAGCAAGGCCAGCAAGTTAATTCTGACAGGGCACTTCCAGCCTTCAGTGCTGTACTGGTCTGTTACCCGCAGTTCCAGGGTGTGTAATGCAGGAAGCGGCCAACTAACCAGAAAAGGGGATGTAACCTGAAAAGAGCCCAGTTAGCACCCTCTTAAGCAGGTCATCTAGCAAGCAGTCTCTCGTGTGCCTTTGAGAAGCCGGGAGTGGTTGATGTTACACGGGACGTCAGGCCAGCGCAGCTGAAGCAGCTGGAAAGGAACTGATTAAAGCTTAACCCAACCCAAGCAAGGCAGATCCCTGGTGAGACACAACCCAACACGGCCCAAGGAAGGGCTGCAGAGGGTCCCAGCAGGGCTGACACAGCACGGCCACAGCCACCCTCCAGAGCCTGCCCTGGAGCCTCCCCGTCACTCTGGGCTCTCACACACAAGGTAGGCATTGCAATTAAAGTCATCATCCGAGATCACCTCTCCAGCCCAGCACAGGAGCACAGCCCGTGAGATCCATCCAGCTCACAGGGTCACCCACAGCCATGGAACATCCTGCACGCAGGGTTTAAACCCCCAATCCCCCCAGCCACCCTGTGCTGTAAGTGGAAGCCAAGCAGCGCTTCACCATATGGGGAAAGTCCTTCCCACGCTCCAGCACAGGCATCCAGCTCGGCTGCCATGCCCAAAAGTGGCTGCAGCACTTGTCAGGCACAAAAATAAAGGAGAAACAAAGCAGAAAATAGGTATCCTATCCTCATTCCTCCTCTTGGTCCTACTGCTTCCAACTGCTTCATCTGCCTTCTGTACCCAGACACCAAGATATTCCCACCCTGCTTCAGATGACGGAACCACTGCTGTGAACTCTGTCCCACAAGGAACAAACTTTTTTAGCTCCTCTTCCCAATGTTTAGTGTTTCGATTTTAGTCTAACCACTTTTTCTGCTGCTTCATTACCCTCCCACTTACAGATGATGAGGGGAAAAGTCCTCTGTCTGTGTAAATCCCTCTCGGAATTTCAATAGCAATAGCCTTGCCACAGACAGCAGCATGTCCCTGGCAATGAGGCAACACTGCACACAGGGATGGCTGTAATCCCAAGAACTGTATCTAAGGACTAACAGGAATACAAAGAAACTCCAATGTCAACAGGTATTTTGAGCTTTCCCAGCATACACACATCACAATATATATTTGTCAAGTTCTAGATGAAAGTATTTCAGTTCCCTCCTGTCCCATGGGAAGGAGTGCAAAGCCTGGTCTCCAGCCTGATCACTGACTAATGTGTGCAGGATGATTTCCATACTTTTGTGTCTTGTGCCAATGTTGTTTTAACTTAAACTTCTCAGATGGTCACTCTTGCTTTCACTGTTGGTGGGGGTTAATATCAGCCATCAACCACACACACAATACAGCGACTGTGAGCCAATAACTGCCACTAGAAAGAAATGCCCTTGTCAGATACAGTTAATTCATAGCTGTTTCGCTTTTTTATATATATTCTTCATTCCCCCCATTTTTAATGCAGATATTGGAACAGACAGTCTGCCAGTTCAACCGGATCCCAAAGCCGGCACCCTATCCATGCTCTTCCTTCCGCTCCCTAGCCAAAGACCCGAGGAGCAGGGGTTAGAAAACAAGGGGTTTTGCTTTTTACACGACTGGACATATACCTGCACACACAATCAGGAACCTGCTCAAAAAATAGCTACTAACTAGGTGAATACCTAGGTGTGGCAAGGAAGTAGCCTCGTTTTATATCCTGGGATACAGATTGAGACCTGATAGCACATGCAAATCTAATCCTGGAGGAGGGGCCTGCGTTCAGAATCACTCTGAAATCAGAACCAATGCTTCATTTGAGAAGCTTTGCAAAGCAAATAAATCAAGCCAGTCCAAGACTTTGGACTCCATCCACAGGATGTGGCTGTGATTCGGGGTGAGTTCACCTGGAAACCCCTGGAGACAGAGCTACACGCTGGCTCGGGAACCCGGCCCAGAGAGAGCCTTTTAGGGACATGGAATGTTTCCAAAATCAATACTGTGATGTTGTGGAAGAGCTCTGATTACAAACTGTCTGCTCCTTACGTAACAAAAGCTATTTCCTAAAGTGAAGCTTTTTGGAAGAAATGGGCTGCATCTACATTAGAGCTAATTAGTGGAGTCCTAGAGCCCAACAGCTGCTGCTGCAAACAGCTCTGTGGTCTCTGTGCTCTGCAGTGTTTATCCCAAGTGGCTCCAGTGATCCACAAGCACCCATGGAGCAGTAAAGTGCAGGAATCCTTCCTTCCTTAAAGGATGATCTACTTCTTTCCCACTTACTTCAGCTTTCTTTTTCCACCCTTTAATTTTTATTGCACAGAATCCCCAGGGTCACTGAACTTGGGAAAGCCCTCCAGGATCATGCAGTCCCAGCTGTGCCCATGCCCACCCTGTCCCCAGCCCTGAGTGCCACCTCCACAATTCCTGGGACACCTCCAGGGATGGGCACTGCAAACCTCCCTGGGCAGCTCCAGTCCCTGAGCCCCCTTTGCATGGGGAAATTCCTGCTGTGCCCACCCTGAGCTGCCCTGGGCCGGGCTGAGGCCGTTCCCTCTGCTCCTGTCCCTGTTCCCTGGGAGCAGAGCCCAGCCTATTCCCATTTCCCACCTTGGCCCTGGTGTCCCTTGCCCAGAAGGTCCCAGAAGGGGGACAGGGACAGGGATCAGTGCTCTGGTGCTCACATCTGTGCTCCCAGCACCATGGCACAGCTAATCCCTGCAAAAACCCAGCTGCCAACCACAGCCACGAGGCCAAGAACAGACAGTGGCTTGGTTAATCTGCACAGCCAGGCTGGCAGAGCTCTGGCTGAGACTGAGGGTACCCAGCCCATAAAAAGGCAAAGAACTCCCTGGGTCCCATTTGCCAGCACACAAACAAGCACCAGCACAAGGAAGATGTTGCCTCACTGAGCTACTTGCAAATGCCAAGCCCTGTTTTGAAACCATCAGCTACGAGTGGAAGATGAAAGTCACAACTGCAGACTGACAGCAGAAAACCCACATTTCTTTCAAATGGTTGCTAAAGCTTGCAGAGACTTGTGTGGAGACAAAGCAGGCAGCAGCAAGGAACCTGCAGGAGCTGTCCTTTGGAAAACTGCTCTGCAGGAACGGCCTCTGCACTGACCACAGCCTGCCAGCTTCCTAAACTCCTGTCAGGGACAGCCAGCAGGCAGAGATGGATCTCCAGAGAAAATACTACATTATGCAGCAAGGTCTAGCTCACAACGCTGTTATTATTACTGTGCTCCTATGCACACATATAATTAAGCACAACAAAGTGTAAATCCATATATACACAACCAAAGTAAGGCTACCAATTAGATACAAGGGGTGTGAATAATTTTGTATGCACCCTTGTGCCTACTCAAAACTTCCATCCAACTTCAGACTAAGTAAACTGCTAATGCCTAATGTTAAAATGAATAATATTCTGCTATTGCTATTGAAGGGGCAATACTGGCCTTTGCTTTACATATTAACACAGAAAGATCCTGAACTATCAGACCAAGTCTTTACTGGCTAATCAGTCACTGCTCCTCACTGAAAATTCCCGAAGAACTGTAACCAAGAATAAGAGAGGAAAAAAAAAAAGGATGGAAAGGAGCAGGGAAGAGAAGAAAATGCAAATCCTTTGGAGAGGAGGAGAGCCCCTGCTTCCCAGCAGGTGAAGGGAGCTGCTCTCAGCACACCTGCACTACCTGTTCACCAGAGGAAGTCAAGGAGGGAGTAAACCTGGCTGCTTTGGAGCCCAAGCTCTCCACACACACATTTACATCTTTTCCTGTAGAATCAGGCTTACAAACATTCACTGACTGCTTAACAGAGGTAAGAACTCAGAGAAGGTTAGGACACCAAGCAATGGCCCCACGAGTACTTTCAGCGGAAGTAATAACTTACTTTCATTTTACAAAGTTCAGTGTAATTACAGCTGTGCTATTTCTTACCATGAATTTGGGGCCTTTTTTATAATGGGAGATATTATTTCTACCAGCTCCATCCAAGAAAAAAAATATAGTTAATGAGCTCTGCAAGCTCCTTAATTATTATATAAAGACACCTATAGGCACACAGCAGCTGTCCTGACAGGGAGACACTGAGGCTGGACCTCTTGTTGTGGGACATTCTTAGGGATGACCCACACACAGGACAGCTGCCAGGGGCTCTGCACCACCTCTGTAAAACTGCCACACTCTCCTTTTTTTATTATTTTTTTTTCCCCATCCAAAAGCTTAAATATAGCAGGAGGAGGAGGCTGAGAGCACTTGGCATTTAAAGCTGCTGTGTAAGATCATAGAGTCATTGAATGGTTTAGGTCGGAAGGGACCTTAAATCCCATTCCATCCCACCCTTGCCATGGCAGGGACACCCTCCATGGTCCCAGGCTGCTCCACCCTGTCCAACCTGGCCTTGGGCACTGCCAGGGATCCAGGGCAGCCCCAGCTGCTTGGGCACCCTGTGCCAGGGCCTGCCCACCCTCACAGGAAGGATTTCTTCCCAATATCCCACCCACCCGTGCTGTTCCTGAGCCTCCCACAGGGAATGATAAAATCCCAGAATGGTTCGTTGAAGATGCTCCGGTCCCACCCTGCCGTGGCAGCGACACCTTCCCCTGTCCCAGGCGCTCGCAGCCCCCGTGTCCAGCCTGGCCCTGGGCACTGCCAGGGATGCAGGGCAGCTGCTCTGGCAGCAGGGCAGCATGTGCAGGCAGGCAGGCAGGATGCGTTCCATACGCGTTTCTAATGAAAGCACTGCGGTGTTCAAGGCGCTCCACCCGCGCGTCCGGGCCGGCCCCGCTCCCTCATCCCGCCCGCCGCGGCTCGGAGCCCGCTGAGCCGGACCCGAGAGGCACTTACTGCGGAGCGCCGGGAGCCCGCGTCCCTCTGCGGGCTGCTCGCCGGCCGCGGGAGGAGATCAGGAGGGCGGCTCTCTCCCTGCCCGCCCTCCGCCTGCAGCAGCCAGCCGGGCTCCCCCGAGCTCCGCCTCGAACACCGCCGGCGCCTCCCCGCCCTGCTCCCCGCCCGGGGCCGCGGCTGCCCCGCCAAGGCCGCGGGAGCGCCGCCACTGCGGCCTGGGCCCGCGGGGAGGGGCCCGCCGCGGCCTCCTCATCCCCGGCCTTGCGTGATGGGGGTCGCCGCCCATGGCGGCCCCTCCCCGGGGCCGCGCCCGTGGCGGGACCGGAGGCGGGACCGGAGGCCTGCGGCCCACGCGTGGGGCTCGGCTCCGCCGCCCGCGCAGCTGATCGGGGTCTTCAGCTGTCTGGGTGTCATTTCCAGTCAGTAAACAACTGCAAGGATTGGATTTCGTGAGTTCTGCAAAGTCAGTGATATTCAGTCACTGGTGATGGGAGCCGTGTTTATCCCAGGAACATTAGTGCTCTTAAAAGGAGCTAAGATCTCCAGTGGCAGCTGGAATTAGAAGATACTCTGGCTTAGAAACTGTCAGCTTAAGAGAAGGAATTGAAAAGAAAAGGGAAAAGACCAGACGATGATTCATTGTTTTCTAAGGGTATGGTTTTAGGGTGTGTGGTGTTTGGAGCACAAAGGAAGAATAATTGGGATACAAATAAAATAAAAATTTTTTTAAAAAAGGATTACAATGCTTTTTCTGGCAAATAATTTCATCGTGGCCCAACAAACAAGTTCTGGATGTGGATGCCTACCCCATGTATGTGTTCCAACATGGCACTAGATGTTGTTTCATCCATCTCTTAACAAATATTTGTTAGAGCTGGGAGAATCCTCTTTCCTCCCACCTCTCAAAGTGGTTGTCTACCCACATGCTGGACTATTAGTGTTCATGTATGACAAATTTTGATTGATACAGGGCAGTTTATGAGTGCAAAATGTATCTATGGCCGGTTTCCAAGTGGGCATTTTCTGCACCCCAGCACTGCTGTGTCTCATCAACTTTTTCCAACCTGCAAAATCTTGAAGGGGGTAGTTAATGACAGCATTGTACTACTCTCCTCATAAAGGGAAAGTGAAAACTTCATAAGGATCACGAGCAATCTCACTTTCTAGGGGAGGTTCTCCCCACCTTCACAGTGCAGCTACCAATAAACAGGGATGGGCTGCTCTCTCCCCTACTTTAGGCTTCTGTTCAACTACTACCGTCTTTTTATCTTAGTTACTGATTGTTTAACATTGGGCTGCATAAGTTTGAAGAGTGAAAGAGTTTTACAAGGTTAAGTAAAAAAATGAGATGCCTGAAAGTATTGCAAAATTCATCCCTCTCAAGTCTGTTTTTTATTTAATGCCTGGATGAAAATATTACCTCCAGAGCAAGTCTCCATGCGTGTGGCTTGGTCCCCGGGACACCTGCCAAGACAGGAATTTCAGATGCCCGAAATCATGTGCTCAGCAGGTGTAAATTGTGTGCAGGGAGAGTTCACCTTTTGTCCTCAGCCCCAGAGGCACTTTCTCTTCATTAGCAAGGGAAGATGGGGAAAAAGATCATCACCGTTTCCTGACTGCATGCCAAAGTTATGTATCATAAGAAGAAAATCTGTTCATACGTTCACAAATATGTTTTCTGCTAATCTGTCTTGAGGAAAATGTCTTTGTGAGGAGCAAGGGTGGTGGCAGTGGCAGGAGAGCTGAGACAAAGGGACAGAAGCAGATGCAGAATTTCACTGCTGGGATTTTCCCAGCAGGATCCAGGGCAGGTCCTGCCGATGGGAAATGCAGGTGGCTGGTGGTGGATGTGGTTAGGTGTGAAATCATCCCCATGTCGGGCCGAGGTGTCAGCCCAAGGCTTTCCCCGGGCTCAGTTTAGTGCCCCAGCAGCATGTGCTGCTAATGCTGCTGCTGCTGTGCTGCTAATGCTGCTGTGCTGCTGCTGCTGCTGTGCTGCTGCTGCTGCTGTGCTGCTAATGCTGCTGTGCTGCTGCTGCTGCTGCTGTGCTGCTGCTGCTGTGCTGCTACTGCTGCTGTGCTGCTGCTGCTGCTGTGCTGCTAATGCTGCTGTGCTGCTGCTGTGCTGCTGCTGCTGCTGTGCTGCTAATGCTGCTGCTGCTGTGCTGCTAATGCTGCTGTGCTGCTGCTGCTGCTGTGCTGCTGCTGCTGCTGTGCTGCTAATGCTGCTGTGCTGCTGCTGCTGCTGCTGTGCTGCTGCTGCTGTGCTGCTAATGCTGCTGTGCTGCTGCTGCTGCTGTGCTGCTGCTGCTCAGGCGCTCCCCTGCCCTGCAGCGGATAAATCCAGCGCTCTGAGGGGAGAAAGGGGCTGATTTTCCTGTTCTGGTGTGTTAGCACTGTAATTATGTCTGATTGTTGGCTGTCCCATCGAGATCCCGCACCAGGGCTGAGCTGCAGAAACAAATGCAGAAATTGCAGCTTTAAAAGAATAAGGTCGCGGGTCACGTTATTGGTGGCAGAACAAACACCGTAATTAATTGGCCTCTCCCTGCCATGGCAGCACAGGAGGGAATGGAAGGAAGGGATGTGGAGCATCTGTTTTTCTGGGGCAAATGGCCCAGCTAGGTCTAATGGACAACACAAATTCGTTGGTAAAGAAAAGAAGAACAGTATCTTTTAGAAAGCAAGACTGCTTGCACGAGTCGAGAGTAGTTATTTTCTCTTTAAACGTTTAAGGAGCTTTGTTGTGGTAGGAAATACAAGAAAAAGCCTATTAAATTTATTTTCTGTACATGTGCTGGAGTGAGAAACTGTATTCAGCAAAAGCAAGGCAAAAGGCTCTTCAGAATTTGTGCTGTATTATTTTTTTCCCTCAGACAATGACAGATGAAAACCAGCCCTGGTAACTGTACATGTCTGCTGTTTATCCAGGTATTTTCTCCATTGAATTGGTTAGGAAAAGCTTAGAAAACCTGTTCAAAGACATATACAGTGACTTTTAAAAATTCCCAGCCTGGCATCCTGTAATGAATAAATCCAGGATCTGAGTCTCCTATTTGCTTCCAATGCCCATTTCCCTGGCATTGCCTGCCTGATGGCTTTCCTTTGGGACACTTTAGGCAGGATCTGGGATGAACAATTTCAGGGTGTCATGCATTTATAAGGAACTTGCAGATTGCCAGCAACATCATCAATAATTGTGACGGGAAAAGTTATTTTAAATAACCACATGTATCGTTGTCAATTTAGTTTCGGTGACCTTTTGTGATCCAGAACGATTCCATTGAAAAAGAAAGGATATTGGAAAATCCCTGAGAGGCTGGTATCTGGAGCAATCAGCCTTCCTGGCTGGGAGTGGCAGGGCTATCTCGCCCCATTTCCCCTCAGCACCATTTTGACCACGCCAGCCATCCTGTACCTTGCCCGGAATTTCAGATTATGCTTTTTCATCTACTGAAATATTTCTCCCTGCAGATTTAAATAATTAATTGGGACGTGCCTGGTGGGTCTTGAGCTAAACTTCAGAGAGGCAGCAGATATGTGTGACCAAGTGACCTTTTGCTGTCCTGCTCGTCCCCGCGCGCTCGCTGTGCTCAAAGGGACGCTGTCAAAATTGCTAGGCCTTAAAACTTTAACCCGCACTGACAAGTTGTTCTACATTATAAGTCTCCCCTAAAAGATTACCGGGATTGTTTTGTTTGTTTTGTTCCAACCATCTTTGCTGAGGGCTCCACAGTACGGATTCATTTGTCCTTTTGGGTAGGTGGATATTTTTAAATGCCCGGCTCATTCCGTGACCTGTTAAAATCGAGTTGATGTGCGTGTGCCCCACTCAGGGGAGAACTCGCCGGGGATGGAGCAGTTTCTCTGCACTCTGCAAGAGGAGGCAGGAGCACGCCTGGGAAACCTTTATGGAGAGGCTTTGAGAAGCCATTTTGCAAGGCCTCTTGGTATCTTCAGTGCCTTGGAAGTCTTGGCTGGGCTTGTCTGGTGTGTGTGTTAGTGAAACACCAGCTGTTCCTACACAGAGGTTTGCTGTCTTTCATGGTGCTCTGATTTACCCATTGGGCTTTGTTTCTAAGATCTCTGTTTACAGAATCACAGAATCCCTGAGGTTGGAAAAAGCCTCCCAGCCCATGCAGTCCCAGCTGTGCCCATGCCCACCCTGTCCCCAGCCCTGAGTGCCACCTCCAGGAATTCCTGGGACACCTCCAGGGATGGGCACTGCAAACCTCCCTGGGCAGCCCTGCCAAGGCCTGACCACACTTTTGTGAAGAAATTCTTCCTGAATTTCTAAAAATTTTCAACCTGCTGTCCACCCTGAGCTGCCCTGGGCCGGGCTGAGGCCGTTCCCTCTGCTCCTGTCCCTGTTCCCTGGGATGATCCCAAATCCCCCGGCTGTGCCCTCCTGTCAGGGAGTTGTGCAGATCCACAAGGTCCCCCCTGATCCCCCTTTGCTCCAGGCTGAGCCCCTGCCCAGCTCCCTCAGCTGCTCCTTCAGGATGTCCATGGTTTACTAGAGCTCCACGTGAGGAGGTGGAGCAGAGCCAGCGGTACAGGTACAGCTGTGCTGTCACACTTCCCCATTTTCCTGTGCCAGGACAAAGATCAGTGCACTCCCATTTTATAAGGGGTGACTGCACAGTCCCTCCACGAGACAGGGGAGCACGTGTCCAAGGCAGCAGGCAGAGGGAAGCAGTGATAGCCCTGCCACACCCCAGGTCAGCCACACCTGCGCTTTTAGGCTTGATTTGAGCAGATTTACCGCTGCCTATCAACCCAGCCTTGTTCCTGTCACAGTGCACCAGCTGAGCTTGGGGAGAGAGGCTGCGGGTGGCCCTGAGCTGCAGCATCCTCCTCAGAGGGGCACAGCAGAGTCAGCAAAAGCACCTGAACCTCCTGGGCTCTGCCCTGCCAGGCCTCAGCCAGAAGCAGGGACACCTTCCACTGTCCCAGGCTGCTCCAGGCCCTGTCCAGCCTGGCCTTGGGCACTGCCAGGGGTCCAGGGGCAGCCCCAGCTGCTCTGGGAACCTGAGCCAGGGAAGGATTTATTCCACACATCCCACCTAAATTTCCCCTGTCAGTGTGAAGCCATTCCCCGTTGCCCTGTCCCTGCAGCTCCTGGTGAAGGGCCCCTCTCTGGCTCTGCTGTACCCCCCTTCAGACACTGCAAGGGGCTGGGAGGTGTCCCTCAGGGTGTAGGGTTTAGGGTTGGGGTGTCCCTCAGGGTGTAGGGTTAAGGGTTGGGGTGTCCCTCAGGGTGTAGGGTTAGGGGTTGGGGTGTCCCTCAGGGTGTAGGGTTTAGGGTTGGGGTGTCCCTCAGGGTGTAGGGTTAAGGGTTGGGGTGTCCCTCAGGGTTTAGGGGTAGGGGTTTAGGTGTCCCTCAGGGTTTAGGGGTAGGGGTTTAGGTGTCCCTCAGGGTGTAGGGTTAAGGGTTGGGGTGTCCCTCAGGGTGAAGGGTGTAGGGTTAGGGGTTGGGGTGTCCCCAGAGACTGCTTCCCTGCAGGCTGACCAGGCCCAGCTTTCTCAGGCTCACAGGGAGCTCCAGTCCCCTCACCAGCTCTGTCACCTGCTCTGGGCTTGCTGCCACAGTGCCGTGTCCATGGGCACACAGAACAGATCCCCGTGCACTGCAGCTTGGCAGGGAACCTTCTCCCAGCCATTGTGACAGCTGAGGCAAGGAACCCCTTAGAGCTCCTTGTTCTGCTGGAGTAGGGTTCTGATTCCTGCTCAGCTGAACTGACCCGGTGAGATCTTCAGCAGTTCTGAGGCCTGGAGCACCATTTCTCATATTGCAGGTGTCCATTTCTGCCCCGTTCAGCACCTCCCTTTCCCAGCCGGTTCTGAGGGAAGCCAAGTGTGAGCCTGGCTCACACAGCTTGGGAACGGATTCCCAGAGAATCCGGGTGCCATTTTCTGGGGTGACATTGGGCCCCAGGGAGGCCTGGGAGTCCCACGCTCCTCCTGGTGACAGAATTCCCTGCAGGACCTCAGCCAACACTCCCAGATGTTCTGAGCGTTTGCAGAACAGTCCAGGGCACATGAGAAACTGTTCTGTGAGCTGTTAGAGTGCAAGGACAGGTCCCATTTCGGCTCTGGGAACAGGTAGTGCAAAGTCTGTCACTGTGGGACCCCTGTGCAATGATTCTCCCAGCTGTGGCGCAGACAGCACGTTCTGCTCTGCCTGCCCCACAGAGCACAGGGGCACCTGGGGACAGGGATCAGAGGTGCCCTGCCAGCGCTGGGTGACCCCTTGGACCCGTGATCTCACAGGGCTTCTCCGGCCCCTGCCAGCCCCGGTTATCTGGCTCCGTCCCCTCTCTGAGGGCACGCTGCTGGGCACAGCTGCTGGGCACGGATGTTGTGGCCAGGTGTCCCTGCCTGGCACAGCCCCAGCTCACCAGCAGTGAGAGGAGGTGGAGAACAGAAATAGGGGAAGCCTCTGCATGGCTGACTCCCAGACACAGTAAAATGAGGAGTTAGGGCTTCTCAGTATGAATGTCTTTTACCTGAATGCTTGGAGGGTTTTGGTCCTCAGCTTGTCTGAGAAAAGAGTTTTTCAGTTTACAGACACAGTTAAAACGGGGAATTAGGGCTTCTCAATATGAGTATCTTTTGCCGGAGTGCTTGGGGGTTTTTGGTGCTGGCCTTGTCTGACAAAACAGTTTTGCTGACTAATCCAACCATAAGCCACAGCCTAAATGATAATTAGGTAATTATTACTTACAGTTTTTATTGTGTTGCCTTCTGGCAGCGGAAGCTGAGAAGGAAAGGGAGCTGTGCTGGGTTGTTACCCTGAGGTGTTCATGCACATCCAAGCACAGGACGTTGGAACGTGACCTGCAGTGCCAGAAGGTTGAACCAGAGAACACCTGCTTGCTTCTGACCTGTGCTGACCTTGCTCGTGACCTGTTCCTCCTGCCCAGGCAGTGTTCCCCAGCACTTTTGTGCGTAAACTTGCATGTTCCCTTGATGTGAAGCACTCGTTGCAGCTTTTCCTTGGACTCTGGCTCACGTGTGGCTGTTTGTGGGAGTGTGTCCAAGGTAAATTGATAGTTTATTTTGGGACACAGCATGGCCGTGTCACAGCACAATCTGGGACTCACTGCTGACATCACACACAGGCACGGTGTGCTGAAATGTCATCACCTGGCAACTCACAGAGACCATCGTGAGCACACTCTGATGACTCCCTTGTGGGTCAGCTGAGCCTCTGAGCCCTTAACCATTGGCCTCCCCTGGCAAAGTCCTTCCAGGGTGAAAAAGGAACAAAAATACGCACTTGTGACTTGATCTGAAAGCTTTTAAATGTAAAGAATGATCACAGCACCATTTAGGTTGGAGCAGATCTTTAAGGTTGACTCCAACCATAGTGCTTGGGCTAAAGAATCTTGGAAACCTTCACCTGTGATCTCCTGAAGTTCTTCCATTTAATCACTCCTTGCTTATTAGTTTATCCCTGCTACAAACAGAATGCTTAGAAACGAAACAAGTTTTCAAAGAATATACTGAGGAAAAAAAAAGTTTTTAAAATTATCACAAAAATAATCATTAGTGACGTCTTGCATCTGTGAGAGATGAACAAGACCAAAACCAAGTCAGGCCAGACTCTGTGGCGTGTGTGGTGGGTGCAGTATACACTTTCCCAGGGTTTTTTTAATCCTTTAGAGGTACAATGTATAACGGCTAGTGCTGACTTTTTCAAAGCTTTTTTTCCGCTGGAAATGATGGCTGAGCAGAGCAGCGTGGGGCTGAGGAACAGAATGAAGCCGGTGGGTGCGATGCTGTCGGTGCCATCGATGCTGTCGGTGCTCTGGGTGAGCTGATTCAGCCAGGGGCGGGGGAGCCCTTCCGAGCGCGCATTGGTGGTTCAGTGGTAGAATTCTCGCCTGCCACGCGGGAGGCCCGGGTTCGATTCCCGGCCAATGCAACTCCAATTTTTTTTTTTTTCCTCCGGCGGAGGAGCCGCCGCGTTTTGTGGCCGCCGAGCTTTGATTTTCCCCGCGGGGCTCCGGGGCGGGAGGAAGCGATACTGGGCCGGACCAGGCCGGGCCGTGCCGGAGGCGCGGTGCTGGCTTGGCGTGGAGGAACCAGCGGCCGCGCGGAGAGACGGGAAAAAAAAAAAGAAAAAAAGAAAATAATGAAAAAAAAAGAAGCGCCTGGAGATGCCGGGGATTGAACCCGGGACCTCACACATGCGAAGCGCGCGCTCTACCACTGAGCTACATCCCCGGCTGTGAAAAGCCTTTCGCCAGGCGCCCCCAAATGGAGGGGAGGCAGCGGCCTGTGCCGGTGCTGGTCCTGCCCCGTTCCGTCCCCACACAACTCCCTCTGCCGGCACCGCGCTCCGCCCGCACCGGGACACAGCAGCAGAGCCCCGCCGGAGGCACCGGGACACGGCCACGGAGTCCCGGGACCACGACACGGAGCCCCGGGGGTGGCAGCGGCCCGTCCGTGAGCGGGGAGCCGCAGGCAGGGCCCCGGGCCTGGGGCAGCCCGCGGTGCTGATCCCCCAGCGGGGACAGGAGCCGGCGGGTCTGGAGCCCTGGTGCTGACGGAGAGGAACCCAAACACGTTGTTCCCGTGCGGAGGCCCAGCAGAACCAGCGCCGTCCATTGCCTTTACCGGAGCTGCGCGGTGCCGCCGGTGCCAGAACCCAAACCCCATTTCCATGGCAGCGCTGGGTGTGCAGCACAGCCACCCCACAGCTCACAGCCTGGGCGCGTGAAACCCTAAATGCCATCCCATCCGGGTGTGGAGGGTGTGAAACCCTAAATGCCATCCCATCCCATCCAGGTGTGCAGCCCAGCCACCCTACAGCTCATAGCCCGGGGGTGTGAAACCCTAAATCCCATCCCATCCAGGTGTGCAGCCCAGCCACCCCACAGCTCACAGCCTGGGGCATGTCAAACTCTAAATGCAATCCCATCCGGGTGTGGAGGGTGTGAAACCCTAAATGCCATCCCATCCACCCTGCCATGGCAGGAACCGCTTCCCCTGCCCCAGGTGCTCCAGCCCCAGTGCCCAGCCTGGCCTGGGGCACTGCCAGGGATGCAGGGCAGCCACAGCTGCTCTGTGCCAGGGCCTCACCGCCCTCACAGGGAGGAATACTGGATACTATGTTTAATTTATTAAATAAATTAATTTAATTTATTCTCCCACAGGCAGCAATACCAGTCCCTCAGGGCCCTTCCGCACCCAGCCATTCCCATTCTGACATCCATAACCTTGCCCACTCAGGTGTTTCCATCCTGTCAGAAAACAGCACTTATAGCTTGACTTTCCTCCAGCCAGATTTTAAGAATCTGCTTTCTGGGAGTTACTGGGTTTTCCCAATCAACACCCAAACTCTGGTTTGTGTGTAACCTAAGGTGCAGAGTGGCCGTGGCTCCTCACCAGGCTGAGCCAAGGGTGCTAATACCAACCTTGCAATAAAAACACCAAGCAATTTAAATCTTTCTCTTCAGTTTCTTCTCCTTTTATTTACTTTCCTGTAGAGTTCACAATGGCCAAAAATGAACAATACAGATATTACTGTGATGTTATGGATTTGTCAGCTGTGATGGACTGTCACCCAGTTGTGGAACGTCCCCTCTGGGAGGTGGATGGAGGCAGAGCCCATTCTGTGTGCTGAGAACAGCAGCTCCACACACAGAGCCTATCAGTGTTTCATTCCTGTCCCTGTGGCAGCAATGCAAGTTCTGCCTATATTGAACTGAAACAAGGCTTCTCTTCCAGCCTGGCCTAACTATCCTCTAGACCTCATCACCTACCAAACGCAGAAAAGGTGAGTTATTCAGGCAAGACAGAGCACAAGGGTGCTACAGGAGAACATAAGCTGCCATAAAGTGACCGAGAAGGAAAATAAAATGCCCATGGATTGTAGCCATGATATTTTCTGAAAAATCCTTTCCTTAGGATTGTTCCTCCTGAGAAGCTGGGAGGCCTCAGGAACAAAATGCAAACAATGGTTATCTGCTGCTGTGGGATGCAACAGGTGCATCTGGGATTGGGCTCATGTGGTTGTTTCTAATTAATGGCCAATCACAGTCAGCTGGCTCGGACAGAGAGTCCAAGCCAAAAACCTTTGTTATCATTCTTTCTTTTTCTATTCTTTGGTAGCCTTCTGATGAAATCCTTTCTTCTATTCTTTTTAGTATAGTTTTAATGTAATATATATCATAAAATAATCAATCAGCCTTCTGAAACACAGAGTCAGATCCTCATCTCTTCCCTCTTGCCGGGACCCCTGCGAACACGGTCACAATGGATGGATGTGCATTGTGGGGTGCAGCCCCAGCCCTAGCAGAGCATGTTAATAAACAGCAGGGAGCAGGATGGGGCCCTGTCCTGCTGCGGGCACATTCACATCCCCGACCTCCCCACCATGGCCCATCCCTGACCACCATGGCTCATCCCTGACCACCCCACCATGGCCCATCCCTGACCACCCCACCATGGCCCATCCCTGACCACCAGGGCACATCCCCGACCTCCCCACCATGGCCCATCCCTGACCTCCCCACCATGGCACATCCCTGACCACCATGGCACATCGCTGACCACCATGGCACATCCCTGACCCTCCCCACCATGGCCCATCCCTGACCACCAGGGCACATCCCCGACCTCCCCACCATGGCCCATCCCTGACCTCCCCACCATGGCACATCCCTGACCACCATGGCACATCGCTGACCACCATGGCACATCCCTGACCCTCCCCACCATGGCCCATCCCTGACCACCAGGGCACATCCCTGACCCTCCCCACCATGGCCCATCCCTGACCACCATGGCGCATCCCTGACCACCATGGCACATCGCTGACCACCATGGCACATCCCTGACCCTCCCCACCATGGCCCATCCCTGACCACCAGGGCACATCCCCGACCTCCCCACCATGGCCCATCCCTGACCTCCCCACCATGGCACATCCCTGACCACCATGGCACATCGCTGACCACCATGGCACATCCCTGACCCTCCCCACCATGGCCCATCCCTGACCTCCCCACCATGGCCCATCCCTGACCACCATGGCTCATCCCTGACCTCCCCACCATGGCCCATCCCTGACCACCCCACCATGGCACATCGCTGACCACCAGGGCCCATCCCTGACCTCCCCACCATGGCACATCCCTGACCACCATGGCACATCGCTGACCACCACAGCCCATCCCTGACCTCCCCACCACGGCACATCCCTGCCCACCACAGCCCATCCCTGAGCCTCCCCAGCTCGGTGGCCGGCCCGGCTGGCCGCAGCCAGCCCCTGCTTCCAGGAAACACTTTGTCATCTTGTTTCAATGCGGCACAAGCTCCACATTCAGCTGCCTCCAAGGACTACATTCACCTCTTTGTGTTTGGGTTTGTGCGCTGACATCAGGGAAAAACAATGTCACTGTTATCTGGCAGCCCCTCCGCATTCCTTGGTGGGATTAACTCATTGCTGCTACCTCGGGAGGGGACCTCAGCCTTTCAGGGAGGCCCTGGGGATGGGCTGTTCTTTGATCTACTCAAGTTTCGGATTTTTCGTCAATTCTCGTCAGATACACGCACAAACTCGAGTTTTCCAAGCACAAACTCGCTGTTTTCCAGTGACTCTCTGCACGCTGGTGGAGCCCACGAGAGCTCTGTTCCAAAGCCCCCGGGCTGCATGGGAGCAGGGATCACAGCAGGGCTCTGAGGGGACACATGGACAAGTCCGTGTTTCCTTCCAGCACAGCTTCCTCCCACGGCACTTGTTCCCAGGATGAAATGTTTACACTCAAAGTTCCCTCTGTGATTCTTTATGATTATTTATCTTTTATTGAGCATTCCTGTTCCCCTTCACAAAACATTCCCGTTAGAGACCAGGAAAACTGTGAAGTGACGAACATCAGTGTTGGTATGTCGGAACCACGCTGAAGTACTTAACACTACAGCAATGTGCCACTTACGGCAGTATTTTGTGTAATAAATTTGTCAGAAAAACAAAAAATCACTACAGACTTGTGATTTGCAAAGTTAAACAAGTGAAAAACCTGCCAATGTTACATTTCAGAGAATCAAAGAATCATTAAGGTTGGAAAAGAGCTTTCAGATAATCGAGTCCAAGCATCAACCCACCACCATGGCCACCCTGCAATGGTGTCCTCAGGTGTCCTATTCCCATTTTTCGAAACATATTTCCCACTGGCACTAATCAGGGAATAGAGTGCTCAGAATGACCCTTAGGGAGCTCTGCACACAGGTTACACGAGCTGCAATGAAGTTACCACCTTGAGTCCTCCAAACACAAATGGCTTTTTCTCCTGGAATTTTGCATCTTGATTTTTACTGACTCAGCTCTCTGGCTTGTTGGAATTGAAGAAAAGAGCAAGGAAGGCTTTCAGCAGCTCCCAGCCATGAAGGAGAACTACAGAGTGCACATGCTTGGCTGCCCTTTGTTGTGAGAACAAACACAGCCCCAAAATGCAGGTGACAGATGAGCCCATAGTAAACAATTAGAAAAGTTGGAGTTAAAAAAGGAGATAAAAAGGCAGAAAACATGATTAAAGTACTGAGCTGGGAGATTCATTAGTGTTGCAGACAGATAAGTAAATTAGAGCCCTGCAGAAATTATTTGACTGGCAAATTAATTACACAATATTACAATGGCTTTGCCAGCCAAATTTAGCCCTCGGGAAGCAGGTAGGAGTCTGCCTGACTTAATAAAACGAGCCTCCACTGGTCTGCAGCTTAATCAGAGATGAAAATTAACACTTCAGGATTGGAGGCAAAAGGAGGAGGCCGGGCTCCAGCACAATTACCAGGTTGCAGTGGCAAGGAGGCTGTGCAGGCAGCGGGGTGCTCCTGCCTCCTCCCTGCCCTGCAATTCTCTGCCCTTCCTGGGACAGCAGGGCACGAGCTGCTCTGGAAACCTGCGTGCAGCCTCGTTAGCCAGGGCACTCCACAGGGCACCTTCCGTTTGCTTGGAGAAGGCCTGATTAAAGTATTGCACCCTAGCCCTTAAAAAGTACACTGTACTACTACTATTATTATTATTATTATTATTATTATTATTGTTATTATTATTATTACTATTACTATTACTATTATTACCATTATTACCATTATTACCATTATTACTATTACTATTATTACTATTACTATTACTATTATATTATTATTTTGTTGTTATTATTATTACTACTACTACTATTACTAGTACTACTATTACTATTACTATTATTACTACTACTATTATTGCTAATATTACTAATATCATTTTAATATTATTCTAATATTATTACTGCTATTATTGTTACTAATATAGTTCATGTAGTGTTATTACCATATTTCCTTCAATATTGACTTATTCACTGAACCTCACTCTCCATCTGCAGCTCTCGCTCTGCCCCCAGCCAGCAGAAACACTTCAGGTAAGAAATATTTGGTTTTCAGTTTGTTTGCTTAGTATCACGGTTTTAAGGTATGGATATTAGGAAATCTCTCTCCTGGACCAAGTTCTCTTTTTTCCTTTCCTGGAGCAGCCTTGGAAATACATATTTATATCCCTGGAACACGTCCCCTTCCACGACAAGCACAGACAGCCCTCATTATCCAGGCTGACCCACTGCATCATTTCAAACGTGAACACCTCAATATCGCTGCAGACATTAAAAAAGGTTTTTCCTGGGCTTTCCTGCCCCAGACGTGGCAGCAGCCGTGCTGCCCACCCCGAGCCTGGCAGCCCTGCCCACCCAGGCCCCACTGCAATAAATAAATCCATTTTCCTCTCCCGCAGGGGCCAGGCCTGTGGGATTGCCCTGATTTAATCGGGATCTGACTGATATCAAAATTGACTCGGTTTTCCAATGATACCTTGTAGTGGAATGTTGTGAGCTGGAAACTAATATATTTCTTCTTGCTTGTCACATCAATATGGGCTAATTTTGTTGGCTTTTGTATTGAACAATCTGGTGAATGTACAATCCAGTTTTGATTTCTCTCTTTATGATGCCTCTTATTATTAAAGCTCCCTGAACCAAAAAATAATGTGTTTTTATTTACTGGTAATATTAATGGGATTCAATTTTTGCCTCAGTTTTAATCTAGTTTTTCCATATTGAAGAACCAAGTTCCATTTAATTAAAATTGAATAAAACCCAGTTTTTCCTCCATTCAGTGTGCAGGCTGAGCTTCATTTTGCATAGTTTTATTTAATACTACTCTTCTCAAATCACTGGTTTTTTACTCACTGTGCTCCAGGTGTTGCAAAAAAGACTAAATTATTTACTATGCATGATTAATTGCCTGTTCCTCCATGATTATTCCATTGTTGGGAAAGGGTGAGTGTACATTTTTGTACCACTGGGTGTGCGTCCATCCTACACTTGTGCTGAATTCCAGCTCAGCTTGGCTGGAAGCAAAGAAGTGCTGAGAGAATGGAAGAGGAGCTGAAGCTTGGAGACCCCCGTGGTTGAAGGATCAGGGAATCCCAAAATGGGTTGGGATGGAAGGGACCCTAAAGCCCATCCCATTCCGTGGATCCCATCCCGTCCCATCCCATCCCATCCCATCCCGTCCCATCCCATCCCATCCCATCCCATCCCGTCCCATCCCATCCCTTCCATGGGCAGGGACACTTCCCGCTGTCCCAGGCTGCTCCAGCCTGGCCTTGGGCACTGCCAGGGATCCAGGGGCAGCCCCAGCTGCTCTGGCAATCCCAGCCCAGCCAGGAATTCCCAGTTCCCAATGTCCCATCCATCCCTGCCCTCTGGCACTGGGAGCCATTCCCTGGCTCCTGTCCCTCCAGCCCTTGTCCCCAGCCCCTCTCAGCTCTCCTGGAGCCCCTTCAGGCCCTGCCAGGGGCTCTGAGCTCTCGCTGGAGCCCCGGGGTTCCCTGTTCTGGGGTTCCCATTCCTGTTTCCCATTCCCATCCCATTCCTGTCCCATTCCTGTCCCGTTCCTGTCCCCTCGCGGCCCCTCCCGGCCCCTGGAAATAATTAACTTTTCAAAGCATACCTCCTCCGTCCTCTGTACTGAAGTCAGGCATGTTACAAAGCCAAAATGGTATTTTAATAATTATTCTCATCATTGCAAACGCCATTCTCCTCCACACGGCGCTGTTTCCAATGAACAGCTGCATTAATGGGTTTGCTGTCCCTGCCGTTTCCCCCAGTGACAGCAGCCATGGCAGACACAGAGTTTTGCAGACTCATGACTCTCAGGAGCTGTTTTCTGTTTGTTTTCCCTCTCTTTTCTGGGCCTGCGGCACGGTGTGAGCCTTTAGCAGGAGGCAGCATTGTCACACACAGGGTGGCAGGACAAACTGACAGCGCTGAGCTCCGTCCCTGGGGCTGCCTCGGAGCCAAAGGAGGGTTTGGGGTGCAAAAGCCCCCTTGGAGCATGGACCCCAGACATTAACCCATCACTGCCAAGCCCGCACTGAGCCACATCCCTGCCCCATGGAGGAGGGGTCTGCAGCCTGGGCCAGGCCTGGGTGGGCTCAGGGTGCAGCCTGGGGCTGTTGCGCTCTGCCCATGGTCATCGGGACCTTCAGCAGTGCAGGAAGGTTCCAGCAGCCTCTGCCCAGAGGAGATTGTGCTTTACAGCTTGGGCTCAGCATCACAGAGCTGCAGTGTTGAGACCCAGGACATCCCTCTGGCTGCCCTGGATGGCTCCAGGCCTGGCAGGGGCTCAGAGACCTTGGCACGGAGTCACAGACACCTGTGCCTTGGATTTTAGCCCATGGAAACAATCACCAACTTTGTGTGAGGAGTTACAAGCCACAAGGGTTTGGGTAGAGTGATAGTGAATATGTCACACGGTGAAAAAGTAGAATTTTGGGGATTTAGAATGGGGGTTCAAGAGGAAAGATGGAGGGATATGGGTGTGTCCTGTCCTCCTCCTCCATCTTCTTCTTCTTCTTCTTCTTCTTCTCCTCCTTGTCCTCCATCTTCTGCTGGGATGGTGGCACTTTGGATTGGTTCAGGGTAGAGACAGACTGTCTAACACAGGTGATGGGTATTGGAGAATTATTGTAAATAAAGTACAGGTAGTTTTTATTATAAAAAGCCAACACCACCCCAAGGGCAGGGGCTGTGCCATAACCCGACCTGCAGGACAGATCTCAGCAGGTCAGAGAGAGAATGTCACAGATAAGGAAAAATAAACAACCTTGAAAAGCAGAGCCGAGCAATCTCAACTTCTTCTTTGGTCGTGAGGCTGGGAAAAAAGACTCTTTAATACCTCAGGAGCTATTTCAGCAGCACAGAACCCAAGACCACAGGATGGTTTGGGATGGAAGGGACCTCACTGCTCACTGTGTCCCACCCTGGCATGGCAGGGACGCCTTGCACTGCCCCAGGCTGCTCCAAGCCCCAGTGTCCCACCTGGCTGGGCACTGCCAGGGCCTTGGTTCAGAGCATGAATTCATGCTGGGTCCCCTCTAGAAATAACCCCATGTTGTGCAAACCGGGCTGTCCTGCCCGGGGGAACAGAGAGATGCAAACCCTCCATCCCTGGAGCAGCCCCTTGCTGGGACATGTCCTGGGAAGGGGACAGGGACTGTGACAGCACTGTGTGACCCACGGTGCCAGGACAGCCCCCAGCCCTGCAGGGACAGCCTGGGACAGCCTGGCACGGGTGCCAGGACAGCCCCCAGCCCTGCAGGGACAGCCTGGGACAGCCTGGCACGGGTGCCAGGACAGCCCCCAGCCCTGCAGGGACAGCCTGGCACTGGTGGGGCCCTGCTTGAGCTGTGACCTCAGCCCAGGCTCCGCTGCAGGGATGAGGAGGAGGAGGCTGGGCTGGCACACGCTGTCGATCTGCGTGCGTGCATCTCCCACTCACCAGTCATGAGCATAGCAGTGCTCAGAGATGCTGTGGAAAATACCCGAAATAGCTCTGCTTCGGGAGGCCTCGGGGCTCGCAGCCCCGCTGGAAAACAGCTTTGTGAGGCTGTGGGTGACGAGGAAGGACGGGCCCTGCAGCCCCAGGGCAGGGCGGGCCGGGCTCTCACTGTGATGCCCTGGGCTCCGTTCCCGCATCCCCCGGGTGTGCCCGTTCCTGCAGCCCCCGGGTGTGCCCATTCCCCATATCCCCTGGCTGTGCCCACCACCATTCTGTGTATCCCCTGGGTGTGCCCACCACCATTCTGTGTATCCCCTGGGTGTGCCCACCACCATTCCCTGTATCCCCTGGGTGTGCCCACCACCATTCTGTGTATCCCCTGGCTGTGCCCACCACCATTCTGTGTATCCCCTGGGTGTGCCCACCACCATTCCCCATATCCCCTGGGTGTGCCCACCACCATTCCCCATATCCCCTGGCTGTGCCCACCACCATTCCCCATATCCCCTGGGTGTGCCCACCACCATTCTGTGTATCCCCTGGGTGTGCCCACCACCATTCCCCGTATCCCCTGGGTGTGCCCACCACCATTCCCCGTATCCCCTGGGTGTGCCCACCACCATTCCCTGTATCCCCTGGGTGTGCCCACCACCATTCTGTGTATCCCCTGGCTGTGCCCACCACCATTCTGTGTATCCCCTGGGTGTGCCCACCACCATTCCCCATATCCCCTGGGTGTGCCCACCACCATTCCCCATATCCCCTGGGTGTGCCCACCACCATTCCCCGTATCCCCTGGGTGTGCCCACCACCATTCCCCGTATCCCCTGGGTGTGCCCACCACCATTCTGTGTATCCCCTGGGTGTGCCCACCACCATTCCCCGTATCCCCTGGGTGTGCCCACCACCATTCTGTGTATCCCCTGGGTGTGCCCACCACCATTCCCCATATCCCCTGGGTGTGCCCACCACCATTCCCCGCATCCCCTGGGTGTGCCCACCACCATTCCCCGCATCCCCTGGCTGTGCCCACCACCATTCCCCGTATCCCCTGGGTGTGCCCGCCACCATTCTGTGTATCCCCTGGCTGTGCCCACCACCATTCCCCGTATCCCCTGGCTGTGCCCACCACCATTCCCTGTATCCCCTGGCTGTGCCCGTTCCCCATTCCCCGCATCCCCTGGGTTTCCTTTGAGCCATCGATCCCATAGAAAACGGGGAGCACTTCAGGCTCTGGTTTGTCTGTTCACTGAACAGCCTGGGCTGTGAGCAGACACCCCTCGGGCACTGTGTCACCCCTGCACTGCAGAGCAGGACGGGTGACAGCGCTGCCCTGGTGTCCCCCCTCTGCACGGGTGGCTTTGGTACCAGGGATGTGCTCCTGATCCGAGCCCCAGAGAGCTCACACAGGCAATTAGAAACGCCTTGGAGGAAGGACACCGGGCTTTGTGTCGAGTGTCTGTCCTGGCTTCTGCTCCCAGCAGAGCCAGGGCCCCCTTTGGAGCCCGTCACTGACCCCTCAGGGTGTGCAAGGACCTCTGGACAGCCTTGTCCGCCTGGAGCTGGCCAGCAGCACCTCCCTGTGTGACCACTCCCTGCAGACCTGCCCCTTCTCCCTGCCTCTGCGGGGGCTGCTTTTCCTGCTCGGCACTGTCTTCCAGGGAATGTGCTGCTGAGGGGAAGGATCCCAGATGTGTTGGGCAAATCCTTCCCAAACCGAGGAAGGGTTTCGCTCAAAACAATAAAATACGTTTCACTTAACGAAAGCAGTTAATTATTCCAGATTTCTGCGTCTTCTGTCAGTAATTCCCAAAATGCAGGGAAAACAATGGGCAATTATGCTATTTTTGACTGTTTGTGGCACAAATACATCAGCCAAGCGCTGTGTTTGGGGGTTTCCAGAGCCGGCAGGACAGCCTGGGGCTGAGGCAGTCCCTGAGAGCGTTCCCAGAGCAGCAGGGCATGGCCGGTGCAGACCCTGGGCGCTGGGGACAGAGGGACAGCCCGTGGCCACAGCTGGCCCTGGGACCCTCCGGGGTCCTGTGGGGCTCAGGGGCAGCTCCGTGGCCCTGCAGGTGAATTCCAGAGGGGACAGTGTGATTGTGTCCCCATAATCTGCTGGAGGAGCGGGAATGGGGCAGCGCTGTCCGTCTGTCCCTGCGGGGCAGGGCTGTCTGTCCCCTTCCTGCCCCACCCCACCTGCAGCCAGGGGTCTGTGCCGTTCCCGGGACGGTTTTGGGGCTGTTTTTCCATTCTCACAGCCCGGCTGGCAGCCTGTCAGCCAGCAGGAGCTCAGCGTGAGGAGCTGAACAGGCTCTGCCGCAGTTCCTGCTCTTGGCACTGCCAAGCCTTTCGGGAGAGCGCTGCCAAGTTCAAACCCAGCCGACGCCTGTGTGAGCGTGCGTGCGTGGGGGGCGAGTCTGGAGAGGTTTGATGTAAGGAAACTTCAGCAGGCACTTGAAATAGCCTGTTTGCTGGGATCGGTTGCATGCAGGGGACGCGTGTCTGACATCAAACCAGCGATACGCTCCTCGTCAGAGGGGAGCAGCTGCACCCTGGGCAGGGCTGGGCCCGTGGGACCCTAAAATCAGGGAATCGCAGCATTGTTGGGGCTGGAAAAGCTCCCTGAGACCGTGGAGTGCAGCCATTCCCCAAGCACTGCTGAGGTCACCACTGACCCGGTCCCCAGGTGCCACATGCACGCAGGTTTTAAATCCATTCGAGGGTGGGGAATTTAAATCCATTCAGGGATGGGAATTTAAATCCATTCAAGGATGGGGACTCCACCACTGCCCCGGGCAGCTGTGCCAGGGCTGAGAACACTTTTAGAGAAGAAATTTTCCACAGTATCTGAAGGGAACTTGCTCTGGCCCAGCCTGAGGCCATTCCCTCTGCTCCTGTCCCTGTTCCCAGCCCGACCCCCCCGGCTGTCCCCTCCGGGCAGGAGCTGTGCAGAGCCACACGGGCCCCTGATCCCCTTTGCTCCAGGCTGAGCCCCCATAGACCAGTCCTCGGCTGTGCGGGAGCGCTGAGCGGCGGGGCAGAGTCCGGAGGGGACAGAGGGACAGCCCGGGATGGGAGCGGGGCAGCACAGAGGGACAGAGGGACAGAGGGACAGCCCGGGATGGGAGCGGGGCAGCACAGAGGGGACAGAGGGACAGAGGGACAGCCCGGGATGGGAGCGGGGCAGCACAGAGGGACAGAGGGACAGAGGGACAGCCCGGGATGGGAGCGGGGCAGCACAGAGGGGACAGAGGGACAGAGGGACAGCCCGGGATGGGAGCGGGGCAGCACAGAGGGGACAGAGGGACAGAGGGACAGCCCGGGATGGGAGCGGGGCAGCACAGAGGGACAGAGGGACAGAGGGACAGCCCGGGATGGGAGCGGGGCAGCACAGAGGGGACAGAGGGACAGAGGGACAGCCCGGGATGGGAGCGGGGCAGCACAGAGGGGACAGAGGGACAGAAGGACAGCCCGGGATGAGCGAGTCAGCCCGGGTGAGAGCGGGTCATCCCGGGATGGGAAAGGGTCATCCCGGGGTGGGAATGGGTCATCCCTGGATGGGAGCGGGTCATCCCGGGATGGGAATGGGTCATCCCTGGATGGGAGCGGGTCATCCCGGGATGGGAATGGGTCATCCCGGGGTGGGAATGGGTCATCCCTGGATGGGAGCGGGTCAGTCCTGGATGGGAGCGGGTCATCCCTGGATGGGAGCGGGTCATCCCGGGATGGGAATGGGTCATCCCGGGGTGGGAATGGGTCATCCCGGGATGGGAGCGGGTCATCCCGGGATGGGAGCGGGTCATCCCGGGATGGGAATGGGTCTGCCCGGGATGGGAGCGGGTCATCCCGGGGTGGGAATGGGTCATCCCGGAGCCGCCCCCGCCCCCCGGCAGCCCCCCCTCCCCCGTTGCCGGTCCCGGCGCTCCCCCGTTGCCGCCGGCACCCGCCGCCGCTGACGGGCCGTGACGGCGCTGACGCGCGGCGGCGGCTGCGAGGGGGCGCGGCGGCCCCGGCACCGGGACCCGATCCCGGCTCCGGGATCCGCTCCGGGCTCGGCTCCGGCTCCGCCCCGCTCCGCGCCCGCGGCAGAGGCAGGTACAGTGGGAAGGGATGGGAATGGGGACGGGAACGGGATGGGGATGGGGACGGCGAGGGGGACGGGGCCGGCAACGGGGACATGGATGAGGGCGGCGATGGGGAGGGGAACGGGGATAGGGACGGGGGTGGGGACGGGAACGGGGATGGGGATGGGTCTGAGGATGGGGACGGGGGTGGGGACGGGGACGGGGACAGGATGGAGATGGGGATATGGATGGGGACGGCGATGGGGACGGGAACGGGGATGGGAACGGGGGTGGGGACGGGGAATGGGGATGGGGACGGGGATGGGCATGGAGATGATGGGGGTGGGGATAGGATAGGATAGGATAGGATAGGATAGGATAGGATAGGATAGGATAGAATAGGATTAGGATGGGATAGGGTAGGGTAGGATAGGGTAGGATAGGATAGGATAGGATAGGATAGAATAGGATTAGGATGGGATAGGGTAGGGTAGGATAGGGTAGGATAGGATAGGATAGGATAGGATAGAATAGGATTAGGATGGGATAGGATAGGATAGGACAGGACAGGATGGAGGGTCCCGGCACTCAGCCCCCTTAGCCAGGCGCGGCTCGGCGCGGCTCGGCACAGCTGGCCGCGGGCGGGCAGATGCTGCGGGCGGGCAGATGCTGCGGCGGCAGCGCGGCGGGCTGGGCAGGGCAGGGAGCAGATGGGCTGCAGCGAGCGCCATATGGCCCGTCCAGCCTCTCACCCCGCGGATATCATCAGCCACAGCCCGGCCGGCACACGCAGCGCTCCCGCGGCAGCGGAGCCGGACACCCAACACCGGGAACATCGCTGCGTTCTGGGGCCCGACAAGCGCCGGCAGCGACACGGGGACAGCGCGGCCTCGGGGCTCCCGTGGGACTATCGACAAGGACTCCGTGGAAATGGGCATTGCTGCCGTAAACACCTCGTGTCGGCGGACACCGCCTGCACGGCTGAGTGCGCCAGGAGCGGGAGGAAAGGGACAATAACGCTCCATTGAAGTTTCTGGGATATCTGAGGGCGATAACGGAGTGCTTGTGAGATGATGGCCCGTTCACACCGCAGCCTGGCAGTGAGACCCCCCCGCTCCGACTCACATCGGACATGCAGCTTCGTGTGTGCCTCCAGCCTCCCACGGGCATCAGGGCTGTGTCAGAGCTGCCGTGTGCCCCGTGGGCTGTGGAACACGAGTGTGAGCTCCGGGACCGAGTGCCCGGGGCTGGGGCTGCGGGGAGGGACCCGGGAGCTGCTGCAGCCCTGGGACACCGACCTCGAACAGGGACTGGCGCTGCCCGGGGGCCAGCACCAGCTCCAGGCTGTGCCTCGCTCTCGGTTTGGGGACCTCACACCCCGTGTGACACTGGACAGAGGGACACTCAGCCCTTTTCCCCTCTGAAGGCTCCCTGGAGTGGCAGCGCTCTGGATCTGGGTGATGGCACCGGCTCAGCTGTCCCTGTGCAGTGTGTGTCCCTGCTGTGGGGACAGGGGCTGCCTGCTGGGGGGGCTGGCACTGCCCCCTGCACCCCCGGGCACAGGCAGGGCACCCAGCCCCTGAGACACAAATGTCCTTTTGCATTAGATGCTCTTGGTTGGTCTGAAACTTTGGTCTGCTGGAGAGGCAGCAAATCCCTTCCCTGCCAAAACTGTGCTGAAACACACAGCGGGTTGGACAGGGTGTGAGCAGGGAAGTGAGTCTGTGCAGGGAAGGGCCTGATGCAGGGGCTGCACTGGGGCTGCAGGGGCTGCACCGGTGCTGCAGGGGCTGCTCTGGGGCTGCAGGGGCTGCACTGGGGCTGCAGGGGCTGCTCTGGGGCTGCAGGGGCTGCACTGGGGCTGCAGGGGCTGCTCTGGGGCTGCAGGGGCTGCTCTGGGGCTGCAGGGGCTGCACTGGTGCTGCAGGAGTGTCACTACAGGACATGAAAGAACACAAGCACACACCGCTGTTCTCAAGGTGAAGGAAAAAGGGAAGTTTATTTTCTGACTCCAACATTTATAGTTTTCCTAAAGGGGCAGTGGATTGGGGGTGGCAGTGCCACCTCTCCAATGGCACTGGGCAAACCAACAGTCCATCAACTCTCTCCTCCGCCATAAAGGAATGCAAAACAATGAGTTATTTACAGAAAGAATGTCAGCATCAGAAGGCTCAGAAAATCTTAAAAACCAGGGTGACGCAGGAGCCGCACTGGGGCTGCAGGAGCCTCCTGAGGATGCCCCACAAGCTCAGCCCCACCGTGCCCACCGAGCCCTGTTATTGGCCCAGGGCCCTGCACAAACCACAAACGGGACGGGGCTGCTGTGGAACTGCCTTGGGCTGTTTGATTTTCAGTATCAGCCTCATTGCATGGCGATGACAATGGGAGGATGTTACCAGCTCACATCCCAGGCAGCAGATAAAACTCCATTACTATGCTCAGAACTTCTTAATATCTCGTCAGATAAACTTTTTCTGCAGTTTGAAGAGTTGTTCTAACCAAGCGCTAATACACAGACCGTTGCTCTATTTGTCCTTGCTTTTCTACTCTCACCCGGTGTTTCTGCTGCCCCATCTCCTGGCTGCTGCCCAGCTCCGGTGCCAGCTCTGCTGTCTCTGAGGCCTCTGATCCCCAAACCCCTCTGATTTGTCCCACAGGCCCTGCCAGGGGGTGTTGGGGGGAGCCGCTGGCCAGGGGCACCGCTGACCCTGCCTGGCCCGCTGCCTGCTGCCCTCGGCGCTGCCCGCCTCGCTGCCAGGGCCGCCCCTTGCTGACAGTGCCCCCTGAGTGCTCCCAGTGCCCCCCAGTGCTCCCAGTGCCCCCCTAGTGCATCCCCAGTGCTCCCAGAGCCCCCTCAGTGCCCCCCAGTGCCCCCTCAGTGCCCCCCAGTGCTGCCACAGCCCCCCAATGCTCCCAGTGCCCCCCTAGTGCATCCCCAGTGCTCCCAGAGCCCCCTCAGTGCCCCCTGAGTGCTCCCAGTGCTCCCAGTGCTCCCCAGTGCTCCCAGTGCACCCCAAATGCTCCCAGTGTCACCCATTGCTGTCAGTGCCCCCAGTGCCCCCCCAGTGCCCCCCAGTGCTCCCGCAGTGCCAGGCCAGCGCCCCGGTGCCCCCTCGGTTCTGCAGGGGTGAAACCGCCCCGTGGGGTGTCAGTGACCCCATGGCACCGATCCTGCTGCACAGGGACAGCCCCGGGGCCCCCCGTGGGCTCCTCATCCCAAACAGGGGTGGGGGCGCTGCCTGGGGCACCGGGGCACTGACAGGGCTGGCACGGGTTTGGGGCTTCTATGGGATTGGGGGTGTTTATGGGATTCGGGGGTTTCTATGGGATTGGGGGCTTTTATGGGATTTGGGGATTTTATGGGATTTGGGGTTTTTATGGGATTTGGGGGTTTCTATGGGATTGGGGGCTTTTATGGGATTTGGGGCTTTTATGGGGAATGGCCACCAGGGCTGACATGGATTCGGGGTTTTTATGGGATTTGGGGTTTCTATGGGATTTGGGGTTTTTATGGGATTTTGGGTATTTAGGAGAAATGACAGGGCTGCCATGGGTTTGGGGGTTTTTATGGGATTTGGGGTTACTGTGGGATTTGGGGCTTTTATGGGAAATGGCAGCTAGGACTGACATGGATTTGGGGTTTCTATGGGATTTGGGGAATTTTATGGGATTTGGGGTTTTTATGGGAAATGGCAGCCAGGGCTGACATGGGTTTGGGGTGTTTATGGGATTTGGGGCTTTCATGGGATTTGGGGCTTTTATGGGGAATGGCAGCCAGGGCTGACATGGGTTTGGGGTGTTTATGGGATTTGGGGTTTCTATGGGATTGGGGGTGTTTATGGGATTTTGGGTATTTATGAGAAATGACAGGGCTGACATGGGTTTGGGAGCTTTTATGGGATTTGGGGTTACTATGGGATCTGGGGTTACTATGGGATTTGGGGTGTTTATGGGATTTGGGGCTTTTATGGGAAATGGCAGCCAGGGCTGACACGGGTTTGGGGTGTTTATGGGATTTGGGGTGTTTATGGGATTTGGGGTTTCTATGGGATTTGGGGTGTTTATGGGATTTGGGGTTACTATGGGATCTGGGGTTTCTATGGGATTTGGGGTTTCTGTGGGTTTTGGGGTTACTATGGGATTTGGGGCTTTTATAGGATCTGGGGTTCCTATGGGATTTGGAGTTTCTATGGGATTTGGGGTGTTTATGGGATTTGGGGCGTTTATGGGATCTGGGGTTTCTATGGGATTTGGGGTTTCTGTGGGATTTGGGGTTACTATGGGATTTGGGGCTTTTATAGGATCTGGGGTTCCTATGGGATTTGGGGTTCCTATGGGATTTGGGGTGTTTATGGGATCTGGGGTTCCTATGGGATCTGGGGTTTCTACGGGATTTGGTGTTTCTATGGCAAATGGCAGCACCAGACGCACTCCCTCTCACGCCCGTGGCACCAGCCGGGCCGGGCTGACTCCACAGGGCCCGTGGGCTGCCAAAGCTCCCCCGTGGCACCCAGAGCCTGCCAGGAGGGTGGGCCGGCACCTCAGGGAGCGTCCGTGGGGGGTTCCTCCCGTCCGGGCAGCCCCAAGTGCCCGTGCTCCCCTCTGCCCGCCCTGCGCCCGTTCCTGGTGCCGGGGTCCCGCAGGAGCCCAGAGGGGCACCCCGTTCCCTGCGGGCACCCCAGCGCTGCTGGCAGCCCCCGGGGCACGGCGAGGTGTCCGCAATGAAACCCTGTGTGCTCCCGAACCCCGCCATTGTGTCGGCGCTTATCTAATTTGGAGCTCTTCTTCAAAAAGCGCGGAGTCTGGAATGTTTGTTCTCCGCTTTTTTTCACATCATTACTCTGATACCGCTTGATTAGCTCCCTCCCCAGTCATGATTGGTAATTAAAATAGGCATTAAAATTAGTCACTTAGCAATTTTGCCGTTCAATTGGCAATTAAATTACTTAATTGCAATTAAAGTCCTAATTTTAATTGGCAAAATGATAGATGTAGATTTAAGATAATATGTATAAATACTTTAATAAGTGTCTATATAAGGATTACTTAATTACTCAACTTCAAGTTTATGCTGTTAACTTTAGAACTTTTAAGTGAGTAATGAAATTTATATTACATCTATTCTAAGGATATGGTAATTAGATGTATCACGGAGCCCTGCGAGGGCCCTGGCTGCAGGTTGGTGTGGGCTGGACCAGCTGTTGGGGCGTCACTGATGGAGAGGTGCTGCAGGGGAGGGAGGCTGGCTGAGCTCCTCCTTTGGGGAACCCCAGGGACACAACCCCAGAAAATGTCAGTCTGGACAGCCCTGAGGTGTCTCACAGCTTTGGGGTGTTCATTACTGACCCCAGAAATGCCATCCTGGGCAGCCCTGGGGTATCTCAGCCTTGGGGTTTTCCTTTACTGACCCCAGAAATGCCATTCTGGGCAGCCCTGAGGTGTCTCACAGCTTTGGGGTGTTCATTACTGATCCCAGAAATGCCATCCTGGGCAGCCCTGGGGTATCTCAGCCTTGGGGTTTTCCTTTACTGACCCCAGAAATGCCATTCTGGGTGGCCCTGGGGTGTTCTTTTAGTGACCCCAGAACATTCTAGACAGCCCTGAGGTGTCTCAGCCTTGGGGTTTTCCTTTACTGACCCCAGAAATGCCATCCTGGACAGCCCTGGGGTATTCCTTACTGGCCCCAGAACATTCTGGACAGCCCTGAGGTGTCTCACAGCTTTGGGGTGTTCCTTCTGTAGGAGCTCTGTAGGATCAGGAGAGCACAGTGTGGGACGGTGTCTCGGAGTGGGGGCAGTTTGGGTTTCTCTGCTGTTTGTGTGTTTCTCTGCTGCTTGTGGGTTTCTCTGCTGTTTGTGGGTTTTCTCTGGTGTCTGTGGGGTTCCTCTGCTGTCTGTGGGGTGGCTCCAGTGGCAGGAGTGGGTTGGGAAGGAGCCCTTTCCTCAGTTTCCCAGGAAATTTCAGTGTTCCCGGGCAGGGCTGTGGGAGCCAGCGCTGGCTGCTGGGCTGGGCTGGGCTGGGCTGGGCTGGGCTGGGGGGTTTATCCCGGGCTGGGCTGGGCTGGGCTGGGCTGGGCTGGGGGGTTTATCCCGGGCTGGGCTGGGCTGGGCTGGGCTGGGCTGGGCTGGGGGGTTTATCCCGGGCTGGGCTGGGCTGGGGGGTTTATCCCGGGCTGGGGGGTTTATCCCGGGCTGGGCTGGGCTGGGGGGTGTATCCCGGGCTGGGCTATGGGGTTACATCATGCACTGGGCTACAGGGTTTTATCCCGGGCTGGGCTGGGGGATTTCATCCCAGGCTGGGCTATGGGGATTTGTCCTGCACTGGGCTGGACTGGGAAGTCTTATTGGCACTGGGGTATGGGGGTTTATCCCGGGCTGGGCTCGGGGGTTTATCCTGCACTGGTTTGGGGGGATTTATCCTGGGCCAGGCTGTGGGGTTTTATCCTGCACTGAGCTGTGGGGTTTTATGCCAGCCTGGGCCGGGGGGTTTTACCGTGCACTGGGCTATGGGGTTTTATCCCAGGCTGGGCTGTGGGCATTTATCCTGGGCCAGGCTGTGGGGTTTTATCCTGCACTGAGCTGTGGGGTTTTATCCCAGGCTGGGCTGTGGGCATTCATCCTGGGCCAGGAGCTGGTTCTGGCCCCGGGCTGTGTGGGACTGTGGGCTGTGTGTGTTCCCTTCACCCCTGATACCATTGTGTGCTTTTTTCCAGGCCGGAACACAGCGGTGGGACATGCAGGGCTGGGAGCAGAGCCCAGCCAGGACATGCAGGGTGAAAAGCAGAGCCCAGCAAGGACATGCAGGGTGAAAAGCAGAGCCCAGCCAGGACATGCAGGGCTGAGAGCAGAGCCCAGCCAGGACATGCAGGGCTGGGAGCAGAGCCCAGCCAGGACATGCAGGGTGAAAAGCAGAGCCCAGCCAGGCCAGGCCGTGTCCCTGCACCCTCCTGAGCCGGGGGCAGCGGGAGCCGGGAGCGCGGCTGGCCTTGGATAAACGCAGCGCCTTCACTGCACCGCCCGGCCCTGCTCTGTGCCCTGCCCTGCACACCCACCCGGGATGGGAATGGGGAAACTGGGGGCTCTGGGGAGAGGCAAAATTAAATAAAATAATAATAAAAAACCCTATGCGCATTGAAGTATATAAACATCAGCCATTTAAATGAATAAGTCTAAAATAAATAAAAATAATTATTTATTATCAAATAAATTTATTAATAAATTTATTAATTTATTAATGAAGTAAATATCACCAAAAGCCAAATAAATTAAAATAAAGTATAAATCCCTGAAAATAATGAATTAATTTAAGCAATGAAATAAATATAAATAAAACCGAATAAAATAGAAAATATTAAATAAGAAATAATAAGAAATCAACAGAAATAACTGAAATGAAAAATTATACAATAAATATATTGTATAATTATAAATATAATATATAAAAATATATATTTATAATATATATAAAAATTATATATATTGTAAATATATATATATAATAAAAATAAAATAAAATTAATACAACATATAAAAGAAAGACAATAATAAAATAAAATAAAAATTAAGTTAATAATGGAATAAAAACAAAATACTAATAAAATAAAATAGACTAAATTCCAGGTGGGCAGTGGAAGCAGGGGCACGTTGCGCTCCTTTTGTGGTCTTGGCCTGGTTCTGTCTCATCCCTGTTCTGTCCCATTCCTGGTTCTATCCCTGTTCTATCCCTGTCCCGGTCCTGTCCCGGTTCTGTCCCATTTCCGGCTCTGTCCGGTTTCTGTCCCGGTTCTGTCCCATTCCGGGCTCTGTCCCGGTTGTGTCTCCATTCCCGTTTCTGTCCCGATTCTGTCCCTGTCCCGGCTCTATCCCGGTTCTGTCCCGGTTCTGTCCCATTCTCGGCTCTGTCCCTGTCCCGGTTGTGTCTCCATTCCCGGTCCTGTCCCGTTTCTGTCCCATTCCCGGCTCTGTCCCCTGTCCCTGCTCTGTCCCATTCCCGTTCCTGTCCCGTTTCTGTCCCATTCCCGGCTCTGTCCCCTGTCCCTGCTCTGTCCCATTCCCGTTTCTGTCCCGGTTCTGTCCCGGCCCGGGGTCGCGGTGGCGCGCGCTATTCCGGGTTTCGCGTCACGGTGACGCGCGCGGGGGGCGGGGGCGGCACCGCCCTCTATGCAAACGAGGCCACGCCCCCGCCCGGGCGCGTGGCCGGGGCGCGCCCCTCGGCGTGACGTCACCGCTCGGAACCTCACCAAAAGGGCGCGCTGGCGCGCGGGGGGGCGTGTCCGGGGCGGGCCGCGGGCGGCGCGGATTGGCGGGCGGCGCTGACGCGCGGTGACGCGCGGGGGCTCGCGGCGCACGTTGGTCGGCGGCGGCCGCGGCCACATAAACAAAGGCACATTGCGGGCGGGCACAGTCCGGCCGCCCGCGCCGCCGCCGCCGCCGCTCCGCCCGCCGCCGCTCCTGCCGCTCTTGGATGCGCGCCCCGCGCTCCGCTCCCCGGTGAGTGCCCGGCCCGGCCCGCCTCCCGCGCCCCCCTCCCGCGCGAGGTTCCCCGTGCCGTGCCGTGCCGTGCCATCCCGTGCCGTGCCAGCTGCCGGCGGTCCCCGCTAGGGTCGGTCCCCGGACGGGACGGGACGGGACGGGACGGGTGGCGCTGCCCGCGGGCGCGTGTTCCCCGCGGAGCTGCCGTGCCGAGCCGAGCCGGGTCCGCCCGGGCTCTCTGGCTGTCACCGCGCCCCGCTCCGGTACCGGCACCGCCGCCGCGCCGGGAGCCCCGCGCCGCGCCCGCTCTCCCCAGGGACGCGCCGCGGCTCCCGCAGGGCGGGGAGAAGGGAGCCCGGCAGCCGGTGCCGGTGCCAGCCCGCCCGCGGGGAGCCGCCTGCCCGCTTACCGAGAGGTAACCCAGAGCGAGCCCAGAGCGGCTCCTCGAGGGCGCGGGGCGGCCCTGCCCGGCACCGCTCCCGCTCCCCGCAGCCGGGGCTCCCCCGAGCCGGGCGGAGCGGCGGCGGCTCCGTGTGTCTGTCCCTTCACCGGCGGCTCCGGGTGTCTGTCCCTCCACCGACCGTCCGTGTGTCAGTTCCCCGCCGGGGCTGCCTGACCGCCGTGTCCATGTGTCTCTTCTCCGCTCCGGGTCCGTGTGTCTGTCCCCGCACCAGCGGGTTTGTGTGTCAGACTCCCACCCCCGCTGCCCGATCGGCGGGTCCGTGTGTCAGTGTGTCCGTCCGTTCACCGGCGGGTCCGTGTGTCGGTCCGTGTGTCCGTCCGCTCACTGGCCGCTCGGTGTGTCGGTCCGCTCGCCGTCGGGTCCGTGTGTCGGTCCGCTCACCGGCGGGTCCGTGTGTCGGTCCGTGTGTCCATCCATCCGCTCACCGGCGGGTCCGTGTGTCTGTGTGTCCGTCCGCTCACCGGCGGCTCCGTGTGTCGGTCCGTGTGTCCATCGCTCACCGGCGGCTCCGTGTGTCGGTCCGTGTGTCCGTCCGCTCACCGGCGGCTCCGTGTGTCGGTCCGTGTGTCCGTCCGCTCACCGGCAGCTCCGTGTGTCGGTCCCTGTATCCATCCATCAGCTCACCGGCGGCTCCCTGTGTCAGTCCGTGTGTCCATCCATTCGCTCACCGGCGGCTCCGTGTGTCCGTCCGCTCACCGGCGGCTCCGTGTGTCGGTCCGTGTGTCCATCCGCTCACCGGCGGCTCCGTGTGTCCGTCCGCTCACCGGCGGCTCCGTGTCTCCGCAGCCGTCGCGCCGGGCAGGCTGGAGCCGCCGCCGCGCTCTGATCCCGCGGACCCCTCGCTGCCCGCCGCGCTCCGACGCTGTCCACCCTCGGCTGCCCCGAAGCCGCCGCTCCCCCGGCTGAAGGTGGGTGCGCTCCGTCCCCGCGGCCCCGGCGGGGCAGGGCGCTCCCGGCGCTCCCGGCGCTCCCGGCGCTCGGCCCCGGCGGCCGGCGCGGGGCGGCGCGGGCCCGGCCTAGCTGCCGCTGTTTCGTTCGCAGCCATGCCCTGCGTTCAGGCTCAGTATGGGTCCTCGCCTCAAGGAGCCAGCCCGGCCTCCCAGAGCTACGGCTACCACTCCTCGGGAGAGTACAGCTCCGATTTCCTGACTCCGGAGTTCGTCAAGTTTAGCATGGACCTCACCAACACCGAGATCACCGCCACCACTTCTCTCCCCAGCTTCAGCACCTTTATGGACAACTACAACACGAGCTACGACGTGAAGCCCCCCTGCTTGTACCAAATGCCCCTGTCGGGACAGCAGTCCTCCATTAAGGTGGAAGACATTCAGATGCACGGCTACCAGCAGCACGGCCACCTGCCGCCGCAGTCCGAGGAGATGATGTCCCACTCGGGCTCCGTCTACTACAAGCCCTCGTCGCCCCCGACTCCGTCCACGCCCGGCTTCCAGGTGCAGCACGGCCCCGTGTGGGACGAGCCCGGCTCCCTGCACAACTTCCACCCCAACTACGTGGCCGCCACGCACATGCTCGAGCAGCGCAAGGCGCCCGTGTCCCGCCTGTCGCTGTTCTCCTTCAAGCAGTCCCCGCCCGGCACGCCCGCGTCCAGCTGCCAGATGCGCTTCGAGGGGCCCCTGCCCGTGCCCGTGGGCGCCGAGCCCGCGGGGCCGCACCCCGGCGCGGACGGGCCGCCGTTCGCCGTGCCCGGCGGGCTCCGCAAGCAGCCGCCCATGGCGTTCCCGGGGCTGCCGCTGGGCCCCGCGCCGCAGCTGCTGGACGGCCCGGTGCCCTCGCCGCCGTCCCGCGGCTCGCCCTCCAACGAGGGGCTCTGCGCCGTGTGCGGCGACAACGCGGCCTGCCAGCACTACGGCGTGCGCACCTGCGAGGGCTGCAAGGGCTTCTTCAAGGTGAGCGGGGACGAGCGGGGCCGAGCGGGGCCGCGGGGGGGCCCGCGGATGGAAATCGGGTAGGACAGAGCGGCGCGTCTGAGCTAACCGTGCGGAACGGAATTCCCTGTGGTAAAATTAAGTGATCTCTTTATTTCGCCATCCCGATTGAATAATCTTATCATTTTAAATAGAGGAGGTCTCCAAGGAATGTAAATAATATGAATGCCCACGGATTTGTATTTACCGAGCGTCTCTTTCCCTCCTCTTGGCATATAAAACGCGGCTAGGAGCTGCGAGGTTAGCTTGGATGTTAACGCTTTCAATTTTCTCCTGTTAAATGCCCTGGGAAGGGAAAAAAAAAAAAAAAAAAGGAAGGGGAGGGGGGGAAGGAAAAGGAAATAAAAGGGGAAAAAAGGGAAACTAAATAAAGGGAGAAAGGAAATAAAATTAAACAGGGAAAAGGGCAAAGGAAATAAAGGGAAAAGAAAATAAATCTAAAAGGTAGAAGAAGAAAAGGGGAAAAGGAAATTATAGAAAGGAAAAATTTAAAAGGGAGAAGAGAATGAAGGGGGAAAAGAGGAAGGGATATAAAGGTTAAAAAGAGGAGAAGTAAAGATAAAAAAAATGAAAATAAAATAAAGGGGGAAAATGAAAGCGGGAATGGAAAACGAAGGGGGAAGGGAAGAAAACAAAGCGGAAAAACGGAAAATAAAATAAAGGGAGGGAAAAGAAACAGAAAAACCAGGGTGCAAGGCGGTGAGAGCAGGGGCGGGCGGGACGCGGGCGCTCCGGCCCGGCGCTGACGCCGCTGCCGCCCGGTGCAGCGCACGGTGCAGAAGAACGCCAAGTACGTGTGTCTGGCCAACAAGAACTGCCCGGTGGACAAGCGCCGCCGCAACCGCTGCCAGTACTGCCGCTTCCAGAAGTGCCTGGCCGTCGGCATGGTCAAGGAGGGTGAGTGTCCGTCCGTCTGTCCGCGCGTCGGGAGCGCCCCGCGGCGCCGGGCTGACCCCCGTCTCTTGCAGTGGTGCGCACAGACAGCCTCAAAGGCCGGCGGGGCCGCTTGCCGTCCAAACCGAAGAGCCCCCAGGAGCCTTCTCCCCCCTCTCCCCCGGTGAGTCTGATCAGTGCGCTGGTGAGAGCCCATGTCGACTCCAACCCGGCTATGACCAGCCTGGACTATTCCCGGGTAAGCGGCACCGAGCTCGCGGAGGGACCCCGCCGCCGCCGCCCGGGGAGGGGGGTCCGGCCCCTCGGCCGTGCGGGGGGACACGGGAGCCCGCCCGGGGTCGGCTCGGCTCGGCTCAGCCCGCCCGGGGTCGGCTCGGCTCGGCTCTGCCCGCCCGGGGTCGGCTCGGCTCGGCTCGGCTCGGCTCAGCCCTGCTCTGCCCGCCCGGGGCTCGGCTCGGCTCGGCTCGGCTCAGCCCTGCTCTGCCCGCCCGGGGCTCGGCTCGGCTCTGCCGGCACCGGGGGCTCGGCTCGGCTCGGCTCGGCCCCGGCCGGGATCGGGCCCCCCGCGCACGGAGAGCGGCGGCCTCGGAGCGCCGTTCCTAATCGAATTAATTGCCCCGGAACATCTAATTTCCTCACCGGTCAGAGAGAGCTTTAATTGTTATCCCAGCCCGCTCCCCGGCCAGCGACGGGGCGAGCAATTTCACGGGTTATAGACTTTAGAGAACCTCATTAAGCGCTTTTTAAAATGAATTTCCAGTTCCAGGCTAACCCCGACTACCAGCTGAGCGGTGACGACACCCAGCACATCCAGCAGTTCTACGATCTGCTGACCGGCTCCATGGAGATCATCCGAGGGTGGGCGGAAAAAATCCCCGGCTTCACCGAGCTGCCCAAGACGGACCAGGACCTGCTCTTCGAGTCCGCCTTCCTGGAGCTGTTCGTGCTGCGCCTGGCGTACAGGTGAGCGGGGCGCGGCAGGGAGTCACACCCCAGCGAGGTCCGCTGGGCTGCGCTTTATTAACTCCTCGGTAATTAGGTGCCTCTTAAATCCTTCATTTATTGCTCCTCCAGTAATTAGTTGTTTAGATTTTCTCCCCCATCGTCTCCTTTCTTATTATTTTATTTCTTTCCTGCTCTCTCTTGTTGTTTTTTCTCTTTCATTCCCTCTTCTATGTTTTATCTTTCTCTCCCCCTGTCTTTCTTCCTTTTCCTCATTTTCTCTTTCTTTACTCTTATATTTTGTCTTTCTCTTATCTTTTGTCTTTTTCTTTCTTTTCCTCCGTTTTCTCTCGCTGTCTAATTTTCCTCCCTCTCCCATCCATGCATCCATCAGTTCACTCTGGGGTTGTGCCCTTCCTCGCAGGTCCAACCCCGTGGAGGGGAAGCTGATCTTCTGCAACGGGGTGGTGCTGCACCGGCTGCAGTGCATCCGCGGCTTTGGGGAGTGGATCGATTCCATCGTGGAGTTCTCCTCCAACCTGCAGAACATGAACATCGACATCTCCGCCTTCTCGTGCATCGCTGCCCTGGCCATGGTGACAGGTCAGTGTCCCCCTGCCGCCCCCTGCCCTCCCCGCTCCCAGCCAGACCCCTGACGTCCCGCACCCTTCCCTTGCAGAGAGGCACGGGCTCAAGGAACCCAAGCGGGTGGAAGAGCTGCAGAACAAGATTGTAAATTGTCTCAAAGACCACGTGACTTTCAATAACGGGGGGCTGAATCGCCCCAACTATTTGTCCAAACTCTTGGGGAAGCTCCCCGAACTCCGCACGCTTTGCACGCAGGGGCTGCAGCGCATTTTCTACCTGAAACTGGAGGATTTGGTGCCGCCGCCAGCAATAATCGACAAACTTTTCCTGGACACTTTGCCTTTCTAAGACTCTTCCCGCACGCTTCCGCTGACCCGAGGAGAAGCTCCACCTGCCTGGAGCCGGTGTGGGCCCAGAGCAGCACCCCTGGGTGCCAGCTCCCGCCCGGCCGCTGCTGCCAGCTCCTGCAGGCAGAAGGCGATGGGCATTTTGGCTCTGGGCCATCGTGGATGCAGCTCATGGACTACACAAATACCATGGTATAAACTTTTTATTCTCGGCTTCTAAATGAGTTTATGATTAAGGACTTCTGGTGCAAAGACGAGCCTGCCCGGCGGCGCCGGCTCACGCGGGGCCGAACCCAGCGCCGGGGCGACCCAAAGCCTCACCCTCCTAAAGACTAAAGTTTTCTGCAGCAAAAGACAGCTGTAATATACCCAGACAGACCCCAAACCTCGCGTGGGTGGCGTGGCGTTAATGAAGGCGAAGGCTTGTAAATTTATCAGATGCGGTTTGGCTTTTAAAAAAAAAAAAAGTAAAAAATTCTTCTGTGCCTATTTATGACGAAACGTGGAAAATAATTCTAAAAAAAAATTAATCAAAAATAAAAGCTAAATGTGTTTGGGAAAAAAAATAATTTTAAAAAAAGGAGAATTAAAAAAAAAAAAAAAAAGAAAGAAAACCCAATTTGTCCATACCAGGGAAGCATGACGATTCCAGGGTGACAATGTTATAGGCACTTGCTATTTCAGTAATGTCTATATTCTATAAATAGTATTTCAGACACTATGTAGTCTGGTAGCTTTTATAAAGACTGGTAGTTATCTAAGCTTCAAACATTTTCTCAATTGTAAAATAGGTGGGCACAAGTGTTACCCCCGGAATCCCCCCAAAGGGACACATAGTGTTTGTAAACACCGCCCGACACCCCTTGTTTGTAAGTGTTGTATGTACTGTTGATGTTGATTAAAGAAGAAGTTTATATCTTGATTATTTTGTTGTCTAAAGCTAAACAGATCTTGCATGCAGCAGCTTTTGACTGTTTCCAGAGTGCTTATACTATACATAACTCCCTGGAAATTACTGAGCACTTTGAATTCTTGGTTTGTTTTGTTCCATTTGTTTTTTTTATGTCTAAAAATTGTCGGTTAATATATTATTTTATGTTGGAGTAATATTTTTAATATTGCCATATTCTGTAGTATTTTTCTTTGTATACCCCGGTTTGGCACACGGGAAAGTCGCTGCCTTTTTTTAATATGGTGTACGACAGTTAGAAACGCGGATTATTATTATTATAATTATAATTATTATTATTATTATTATTTTTTCTCCCGAGAACTCTTTCTTTGAGAAAGACAATTTTAATGTTTACAACAATAAAACATGTAAACGAATCGAATTTCGTCTCCTTTCTGCCGAAGTGCGAAGGCGCTCAGCCAGGGGACAAAAGCCTCTGCCCGTGCGGCGCTCCCGGAGCGGCGATGGCCGGGGCCGCTCCCGCTCGGCGCCGCGGGAGGAAGAGGAGGAAGAGCCGCGGCTCGGAGGTTGGTCCTTCCTTCCTTCCCCGCGTTTTAGCGCGCTCGGTCCCCGCCGCATCCCGCGCCATCCATCCATCCATCCCTCCATCCCTCCATCCCTCCATCCCTCCCTCCGTCCTCCCGCGCCGGCGTTTGCTCAGGCGCATCCCTTCGGCGGGGGGTGATTCCTCAGGAAAACAGCGTCCGTGGAGGAGTTCAATTCCCAAATCCCCGCCCGCGGCCTCGGAGGGGCTCGGGGGGCAGCGCGGAGCGCAGCGGGTGCGGGATCCGGGCTCCTGCCAAGCTTTGGGTCGGGGGCGGCTCTCGGAGCCCCGCGGCACCGGCACCGCACCCGGGGCATGGGCACCACGCTCGGGGCACGGGCACCGCCCTCGGGGGCACCGACACCACGCTCGGGGCACGGGCACCACGCTCGGGGGCACGGACACCGCGCCCGGAGCCCCGCGGGTCCCGGGACCGGGATGCGCTCACGGGAGTCCCGTGTGTGCAGAGGGAGGAGGATCCCAAACTCCGCTGGTTTGTCCAGGGCAATGGAACTTCACCTCTCGCCTCGGGAGACATTATAACGCCCGTGGGAGGGTGAGGGAGGCACGACCGGGATCGGTTTTGCTCCTCTGTGCCGCGCGTCCCGCGGTGCCCAAAACCCTGCGGACACGGGTGTGGGGCACGGTGGATATGCAGCATCCCGGTGCCGCATCCCTGTCCCGGTGCTGCATCTCAGCTCCGTGCCACATCCCTGTCCCGGAGCCGCATCCTCGTTCCGGTGCTGCATCCCCGTCCCCATCCCGGTGCCGCATCCCCATCTCGGAGCCGCCTCCCCATGCCGGTGCCGCATCCCCGGTGCTGTAACCCAGCCCAGTGCCACATGCCCAGCCCGGTCCTGTACCCCGTCCCGGTGCCGCCTCCCCATGCCGGGGTGCCGGGATCTGCGACCCGCGGCTCTGCAGCCCCCGGAGCGGCCGAGCCCCGGGTACCCGGAGTGCCGGGAAGGGGCTTCGCGGCTCGGTCCGGCGAAAAGCTCGAGAATGAAGAGTTGTAAACAGGAATGAAAGTCGGTGCTGTGGAGGACAAGGAGCGGGGCTGGGGCAGACGCGGGTGTTTCCTAACTCATCCCGAGCGGGGTCTGGAGCGCGGGATCGCCACGGAGCTGGAATACTTGTGGGTTCAACCTAAACAGTGCACATGGAATACAGAGATGCCCTAAATATATATAGAATACAGACATTCCCTCAATATGCGTAAATAAATATGAAAGTGTAAATGCCTATGCTCTAGAAGGGGTTTAAAACGCAAAAGAAAGACAAAAACCTGTTTATCGAAAGAATTTAACAACCCGATCCCCCTCTAAATATCCCCCAGCTGCTCCCAATCCCTCCCAGAAATCAGCTGCTCCCACCGCGTTAATCAGCGCCCTTCGCAGCAACTTTCCTAACAGGTTTAACCCTCTGCACCTGGGCAGAGCAGGATTTATCCTTCCCGGGCGGCTCTTCCACGCCTGCCGCGGCTTTTCCCCCGCAGTTCCCCGGGTGTGTCCCCTGCGGGACGAGCGGAGGCGCCGAGCCCGGAGCGAGCGGGCACCGGACACGGGCACCGGACACGGGCACCGAGGTGGGCTCGGGCAGGGGATGGGGCTGGGGGCGGGCTGCAGAGGGGCACAGCCTCTGTGCTCCCTGCCTTCCTGCCCTTCGCCTTCTGCAGGCTCCGGGAATGCTGAGCGCTGTGCAGAGACACTGGGGAAAAAGGTTCAGAATGCGAGCTCAAGGCAGAACGTGGAGCTGAAGGAATGGTTTTTTAACTGGCGGTATCAATGGGAGGATTTATTAAAAGGTTTCGCTTCTCCGGGCTTGCAATATTCCAGATCAATAGCTATCTTAATTATTTCAGCCGCGCGCTGCTGCTGGAATTTGTTGCTGCTCGTTCTGCTGGGCTCGTGTGAGGAGCAGCCAGACCCATCCTGGTTTGTTCCCTGGAATTCCAGGTTTTGTAGCTCTTTACAAACCCGCTGGGCTGATTGGAACCCAACTTTCTGTTTTGCTCAGGCTGGTTTGTGTGGAGTTGCTCCGAGGTGTAAGGGTGGAGTGTGTTTGCCTTGTCTGGAGTCAGGCTGCCGCACACACAGGAGCGTCCCTGCTCCTCCCCAGAGCCGGGCGCCTTCCTCCTGCCGAGGAGGTTACACCGAAATGTGCCGAGATTTCCAAACCCGACAGAGGAACCGGGGCTGGGTTCGGGCCAGGTGCGCGCTGCTCGCCACGCTCCGCAATCCCAGCCGCGTTTTCTGGATGGTGCCATGGTGCCCTGGCTGTGCTGGGCTCCGAGTGCCACCAAAGTGGGCTGGCAGCATTGCCGGGGAGGTGTGTGCTGCTCCTGCAGAGGAGCTGACCCGGTGGGAGCTTTGCTGCTTTGGGAATGCAGCTCTCGCTCCCTGCCCCATCGTCCTCACCTGCGGGTCCCTCCCTCATCATCCTCACCTGTGTATCCCTGCCCCGTCATCCTCACCTGTGTGAGTCCCCTGCCCCATTGTCCTCACCTGTGTGAGTCCCCTGCCCCATTGTCCTCACCTGTGTGTCCCTGACCCATCGTCCTCACCTGTGTGTCCCTGCCCCATCGTCCTTACCTGCGGGTCCCTCCCTCATCATCCTCACCTGTGTCGGTCCCGGCCTCATCATCCTCACCTGTGTGGGTCCCTGCCCCCTTATCCTCACCTGTGTGTCCCTGCCCCATCATCCTCACCTGAGTGCTGTGAGCAGCCGGCAGAACTCACGGCCGGGGTATCCAGAGCTGGGAAATTTATGTTTTATGTGATTTTACCCTCCTGGCTTTTCTGCAGTGTGAGAAATCCCCGGACTGGCTGCGTGCAAAAGGCGCCTCGGATGCACCTGTAGCTGATTTTTTATGTATAAGTAAACCCCGTGCTGCATAATCTGCACTTGTGAAACGTTAGCCCTGAGTAACCCCTGCAGCTGGGGATGGTGCAGAGGGAGATGTTGGTATTCATGAATGTTTTGACATATTTGACATTTCCTATATGGTGTGCTTTCTCTGCGTTCCTGATTTCCTCCTGTCTCTGCTCCCCTGGCTGAGCAGGGAAGAGTTTCCCTCTCTGGTGCTGTGGCACAATGTGGAGGAGCTGGAGCTTCGTGGGTTTGTTTGTTTTCTTAATTTATCTGATTTAAAAGTATATGCTCATCAAAGCAGTGGCACTATTGCATTTTGGTGGGATTGCTGCATTTTAACAGGGTTAAATGCTGAGGAGAAATCTGCTTTTGGACCAGTGTGAGCAGCACCTTTCATTGAACAGGCCTCCTGTCCAGTCACAGAATTCCTAATTTTTATTCAAATCTTTATAATTCTGTCAGAAACCAAACCTCACTGGTAATTTTGGGCCCACCATTGGGATGAGAATGTCCTCAGCAAACCCCAGGTGTTTTGGTCGCTTCAGGCTCTCCTCCTCAGCTCCCCATTTCCAGCTGAGCTGCTTTGGTGAGTGGAGGAGATCAATGCAGTGAATGTTCCTGCTGAGGAGGAGGGCTGTTTGGCCAGGTGTGAGCGTGGGCACTCGGCTTTGCTGTGGGGTCACTGGCGTGGCTGTGGCAGCCCTGGGTGTGCTGGGCTCGTGCTCTGGTTCAATTAATTAATGGCTTTGGTAGGATGGCTCTGCTCTACAGCACTGGCCAACCCAGATTTCTGTGCCTGTTGTGCGTCTGACTGAAGGCACAGGGACCTGCACGTGTTAATAAACGCTAAATAAAGTACTTAGCTCACTTTTCTTGACTAATTTGTTGTCAGGGATGGCAAACACAGCAATGGGAGAGCAGGAGCCTGCAGGGTCCATGGCTCAGGGCTGGCTGCTCCTGCCTCAGGGTGTCTGGGGTTTGTCTCTGCACTTAGGGAAGGTCCAGGACTGTTTTCAGAGCACAGCCTTCCCCTAAAGTCACATTAAGTGACTCTCATTTTAGATATTTTTTTTATTTTCCTGTAAAATTGGGTATTTTCCTGGATTTGTCCAAAGAGCAGAGATGTGAATTTTGGAATGATGTGATTCCTGAGTGATGTGATTTTTGAGTGATGTGACTTCCAGTATCTGGTCATGAGTTTTGCAGCCATAGGCATGTGAGTATATGGCATCAACAGTATATGGCTGGAACTCAGGGCTGGTCAGCACGGCATCACAACATTTTATATAAAATATTTGTAAAATGTAAATGATGGAGGGTCCCAAAGAATAACACCCCGAGTTCATGTATTCATGATATTTGTGTAATGGATAATCTCCTGTGTAATAGAGAGCACAAAGAAGGACAATAAAACACACTTGGGCCTATTAGAAATTAATTTCAAGTCACATGCTGATGTCTTTTCTCCTGAAGACCTCTGTAAAAAGGATTCTTTGTGCTAATTCCTGAAGATGAACCTTAGAGAACGGAAAGAATTGTTACATTTTTATTTCCTTGCATTCCCTGACACAAACAAATACAGTTCATGCGCTCACAATGCTTTCCCCATCTGCAAGTGAGCAGCAGGGCCACGATGAGAAATGCATATTCCATAAAATACATTTGGGCTAGAGTTGTGTTTTTGACAGATTTGCAAACAAAATATGATTTAATTGCAAAGTTACCAGGAGCAAGTCCCTGCTGTTAGTGAGGTGGTGCTAAAATGAATTCCAGAGCTCTGCTCTCTGCCTTTGGAGACGTTCTGGGGGAGAAAGCTGCAGGTTCAGTGACCAGGGGCTGCGGAGAAACCCTTGGCCCTGCAATCCCAGCAGTGCCTGTGCCATGGGGTGTGGAGCAGGGACATTTTCATTTTCTGCAGGGGTCGGAGGCTGTGCAAGCCCTGGGACGCTCCCACGGGTCTGTGCTGGGCTCTGTGCTTCCAGCGGGGAATCCTGGCTTTGTGCATCCGGCCCCAGCTCCCCCCAGGCTTATTAACAATATTTCATGGGGATCAATACTGCGGAGATCTTCCTTCAGGGAAAGGGAGAAGCAGAGCAGGAGCTGCTCGTTTTGGTGCAGAAGGTGCCATGGAGAGCCCTTGCTGCCCGTCCTGACCCGCTGGTCGAGCTGAATTAAATGGAAGGGTTAATGTGGCTCTGAGTGCGCTGAAATGTAGAATTTTACTCGCCGAAAATTCCCATTTTACTCGTTTGAAAAGGCCTGTTCTCAAACCCCGCTCAAGCTGCAAGCAGGAGTGATCTTGAGAGTCCTCCTAATCCCTCCTGGATGTCCCTCTGCTCCATAAATAACAACCAGCCCTCTCTGGAACATGGTTTGGCACGGCTGGGAGTGCTGAGCAGCTGTGCTGCAAGGGTGCTGCAAGGTGCAGGGCACAGCTGGGGAGCCTGCAACAGGTGCATCTGTGATTGGTCTCATGTGGTTGTTTCTAATTAATGGCCAATCACAGTCAGCTGGCTCTGATAGAGAGTCTGAGCCACAAGCCTTTGTTATCATTATTTTCTTTTCTATTCTTAGCCGGCCTTCTGATGAAACCCTTTCTTCTATTCTTTCAGTATAGTTTTAATGTAATATATATCATAAAATAATCAATCAGCCTTCTGAAACATGGAGTCAGATCCAGTCTCTTCCCCAATCTGAAAACCCCTATGAACACTGTCACACAGGCTGGCTCTCCCTGCCCCGCAGGATGGATGCCTGAGTCACTCTTGGATAAAGGGAATGCTCTCCCTTCAGTTGTCTGTGCTTTAGTTTTAGTTTTCCCTGCCATGGCAGGAGTTAGTCTCACGTGTCAGAGGCTGTTTCCACAATTATGGTTTGCCTAATGGTCCTTTTGTTATAATTCATAGGCTAATAGAAGTCAGAGATGGAAAAGACCTGTTAGATTATGGAGTCAGTGCCCTGCAAACGCAGGATATAATCTCCAGGATAGAGGATGTACTGGGTATTATTAAACAGATTTTACACTTGATCTTAGCTAAATTATGGTCAGGAGTCATTGGATTCCTGAATGGTGCAATAACAATGGCTTAATTTCAGGTGTTGGGAGAGCACATCTGCATTGAAGTTTACCATGTGGCATTTCTCTGCCTTGCCTCTAGATGTGCCTGATTTACAAAGGGAAAAATAGAGTTTTTGGGGGTATTCAGTTTTTGGGGGTGCTCAGTTTTTGGGGTGCCCACTCTGATTACGTAGATCCGACCCACGGCACCAATGTGACCCGCAGCTATTTTGGGTGCTGCTCTCATCTGCTCCTGCCATAATTAATTCCTTGTGTAATTGCTCTGTGAGGGAGGCAGCCTGGCCGCTCTGCTGGCGAAAACAGCCGTCACCAAATCTGTGGGAAAAATTGGAACACAGACACGAGCCTCGCAAAGGCCGGGCGGCGAGCGCGGGGATTTTTCAGAGGCAGAACCGGAGAAGTAGAAATTATTGCGGCAATAGTTTTTTTGTGCTTCCCAACCTCGTGCACGCTGAAATAGAGGCCTGTAATGCACTATTTACAGCGTTCTTCCTCCTGGGAGTGTGGCTGCAGGAGCCCTGCTGAGCCCAGGGGCGTTGTCTGGGAGTTATATTGGCTACAAACCCCATTAGATGGATCAAAATGCAACTTGTAAAGCAAGATATTGGAGCCTTTTCTCTGAGAACTGAGCAGAGCTGTGGGTGCCCAGGCCAGGAGGTGCCTGGGCTCCAGGAGGGGATGCTCCTGTTCGGGGCAGGGCTTTGGGACACAAGAGCTTCATGGTCCCTCCTGGCCCAAACCCCTCTGCGACACACGGAGCCTGAAGGCATTCTCAACTGTCATGCTTGTGGTCCATGGAAATGTAAACTTTTCCTCTTGAGTGGATCAATGCAAAACCAGAAGGGGTTTTTAAGACGTCCCCGTGATTCAAGCTGAATCAGTGCAAAACCAGGAGGGGTTTTAGGATGTCCCCATCATTTAGGCTGGATCAGTGCAAAACCAGAAAGGGGTTTTAGGATGTCCCTGTGATTTAGGCTGGGTCAATGCAAAACCAGAAAGGGGTTTTAAGATGTCCCCATGATTTAGGCTGGATCAATGCAAAACCAGAAGGATTTTTAAGATATTCCCATGATTTAGGCTGGATCAATGGAAAACCAGAAGGGGTTTTTAAGATGTCCCCATGATTTAGGCTGGATCAATGCAAAACCAGAAGGATTTTTAAGATATTCCCATGATTTAGGCTGGATCAATGCAAAACCAGAAGGGTTTTTAAGATTTCCCCATGGTTTAGTCTGGATCAATGGAAAACCAGAAGGGTTTTTAGGATGCCCCCACGGTTTAGGCTTCCCTGCAGTTGCTGTGGGGTGTTTGTGTTTCACACAGAGGGGTTTGTTGAAGTGCATTATTGCCGTGCTGCGGGCAGCCCGTGCTGTGTCTGTGCTCCCCATTCCCGTTCCCATCCCCGGCTCTGCAGACACCGGGCAGGAGCAGAGCCCGGACAGGGCAAGGAGGGGTTCACCTGCCGTGAGCGGTGATTCCCTGCTCCGTGCCGGCACACAAGGGGTGCGGCACATCCCATCCCATCCCATCCCATCCCCCTGTGGCAGCAGGAGCTCCAGCCCGCGCCGTGCCCTTTACCTGTCACAGCACATCGGGGCTGAGCCGCTCCCCGGGCTCCTGCAGCTCCGCAGCCGCAGCGAGAGCAGCCCCGGGGCACGGGAGCCGGGAACGGGCTGGGAACGGGCTGGGAACGGGATGTGTGTCCTGGGGACACGGACAGCAGGGCTGCGGTGTGACCCTGTTCACAGCGGGTTTCGGGTTTGGGAAGAGAAGAGGATCTGACTCCGTGCTTCAGAAGGCTGATTTATTATTTCATGATATATATTATATTAAAGCTATACTAAAGGAATAGAAGGAAAGGTTTCATCAGAAGGCTGGCTAAGTTAAGAATAGAATAGCAAAGAATGATAACAAAGGCGTGTGTCTCAGACTCTCTGTCCGAGCCAGCTGAGCTGTGATTGGCCATTAATCACAAACATCCAACATGGGCTAATCAAAGATTTACCTGTTGCGTTCCACAGCAGCAGATAATCAATGTTCACATTCTGTTCTTGAGGCTTCTCAGCTCCTCAAGAAGAAAAAATCCTAAAGAAAGGGTTTTTCATGGAAAGATGTCTGCAACACTGGGGCACACAGAATGGGTCCCCTCCTTGCTGCCTCCCTCCTGGCACAGCCAAACTCACACCCAAAATGCAGTTAGGGATCGTTTTAATGGTCATTTCCCTGTTTGGTCCTTGAGAGTGGCACCCCAGGGATGTGACTGGGGTAAAGGACATTGGTGGTGGCATCTGTGAGGTCCCAGACACCTCCAGAAGGATGGAGCCTCATCCTGGAGCTGGTTTTGGGGGGAACAAAAAAAAGTTTAGGAAGCACTAAGAGCCCAAATTAACATTCTAGCTTGCAGTTTATTAATAGGAATAGGGGCTCTTTTTTCTAACTTTTTAAAAAATGTAAACTTGAGGCCAAAAATCTGAGGAAAAAACTTCTAAAAAGAGTCAGTGTTTTCCTCACACACGCACAAGTATTGGGAGTGAAAGGCAGGGTGAGTGCTCAGTGCGGGATATTCCCAATTTCCTGATCCTTGCACATGGAGAGCAGTCAGGGCACACCAAAACATCCCCAGCACCAAAAATCCCTCCTGCTGCAGGTGCAGCCCTGCTCTCCAGCCCCGTGCCCATGTGCTGTACCCGTGATAAAAACCCTCCTTTTTGGTGCTATGAGTGAAATCCGTGTCCTTTCTCGCTGCTCACAAACAATTCTGCAGCAGCAGTTGCTGCTCCCTGCAGAAGGCACAGGAATCTGAGAAATGAGAGATTCCAGGTTTGCAAAGGGCAGCTGCTGGAAACATCCACGAGTCAAAGCCAGCCCAATGCAGATCACACAAACCAATTCTGAGGGGGCAGGAAAGGCTCTCTGCAGGCAGGGCTGGGGCTCAGGGGGCTGGGGGAGATTCCTGTGGGACATTTCCATGCTGGAACTAAGGGAGCAGTGAGCTGAAATATTCCTACACCACTTGGGCTAGCAAAGGAATGGCCTGGCCACCCCCTTCAGCTCAGTGGAAAAGGACACGAATTAAAAAATGGGGTTATTTGTTGGTTTTGTGGGGATTTTTTATTGTTTGTTGGTTGGTTTTTATGGGCCAAAAATGAGGTTATTTGTTGGTTTTGTGGGGATTTTTTATTGTTTGTTGGTTGGTTTTTATGGGCAGGGCCACCTTCCACTGTCCCAGGGTGCTCCAAGCCCTGTCCTGCCTGGCCTTGGGCACCTCCAGGGATCCAGGGCAGCCAGATGGGGCTCTGTCTGTGTGTCTGTCCTGCAGGGTTATTGCTCTGTCTGTGTGTCTGTCCTGCCGGGTTATTGCTCTGTCTGTCTATCCTGCCGGGTTATTGCTCTGTCCGTGTGTCTGTCCTGCATGGTCACTCTGTCTGTGTGTCTGTCCTGCCGGGTTATTGCTCTGTGTGTCTGTCCTGCCGGGTTATTGCTCTGTCCGTGTGTCTGTCCTGCGGGGTTATTGCTCTGTCTGTGTGTCTGTCCTGCATGGTCACTCTGTCTGTGTGTCTGTCCTGCGGGGTTATTGCTCTGTCCGTGTGTCTGTCCTGCATGGTCACTCTGTCTGTGTGTCTGTCCTGCAGGGTTATTGCTCTGTCCGTGTGTCTGTCCTGCATGGTCACTCTGTCTGTGTGTCTGTCCTGCAGGGTTTGGAGCCCAGCTGAGCAGGCACAGAGCTGTCATTCCCAAAATGTCCCAGGTCACTGTCCAGCAGAATTTGGTGATTTATCCCCAGTGCCCAACTGGAGCAGGAACAGGAATGTTCCAGCTCCTTGGCCTCTGGAACAGATTCCCTGCAGTGACCAGAGGAACTAAATACAAGCCAGGCATGGATTAATGAGGCAGATCTGAGTCTCAGTTTCACACCAGGCGCTCTCCCCAGCTCAGACCATGGCAGACCCGCTCTCCCCTTTGAGTCCTGGTGCCCTCAGTGCAGCCTCTGCCTGTCTGGGGTTTTGAAGGGACCTGCCCATGTCCCAGTGCAGCTCCCACCGTGCCTGTGCCCACCTGGTGATGCTGGAGCACTGGGACCATTGGGAACACTGGGAACACTGCTGCTCTCCTGGGTTTGGGGTGGGCACAGGCTCCCTGCAGCCCCCAGGAGCAGCTCCAGCTCTGAGCACCCCGCTCCCCCTGCCAGAACACATTTAATGCTGGTGCTCCATAAAAGATCATTTCTCTGCAGGCAGGATGAGCGCATGGGATGAGAGCGGGTCCATATGTATAACCCAGGCACGGTTATTCCTACCATTACAGGGAAGGCAGTGATAATTACCATGGCAATTTGCTGCTTTATGGATGAGAGTTCTTCAAATAGATGCAGGAATATCTCCTCTCTGTCTCCGTGTCCTTATGTTTAGCTTTTCTCCCAGATAAAGGTTCCGCGGCAAGCGTTTTAAGGAAATTGGAGGTGCTTACTGGAAAGCCTCCTCTTTAAAAATGTTATAACATTTTTCGCTAGTCATGGAAGCAGCCAAATAAAAAAATTATCCTTAAGAGCCCCCAGATCCCACTGCATGGCCAAGGGGCTCTTGGGAAGGAACCAAAGCAGGGAAAGTGTCCAAAAGCATCATTGTCCCCTGGGCTGGCTGGAGTGAGCATGGGGCTCCTCCAGGGTCATTCCCTGTTCCCTGGGGCTTGCTGAGCTCCAGGGTCATTCCCTGGGGCTGGTCATCTCCTGGCCTTGGTTTCACCATTCTCCTGGCTCCTTTCCCTGGGAGGGGCTGCCTTGGGCACCCTCAGTGTGACAGTGATCACAGGGGTCTGAGGATGAGGGGAGAGACGAGGATCTCACTCCATGCTTCAGAAGGTTTATTATTTTATTATATATATTACATTAAAACTATACTAAAAGAATAGAAGAAAGGATCTCATCAGAAGGCTAGCAAGGAATAGAAAAAGAAGGAATGAATAACAAAATCTTGTGGCTCAGCTCTCTGTTCGAGCCAGCTGACTGTGATTGGCCATTAATTAGAAACAATACCATGAGACCAATCCCAGATGCACCTGTTGCATCCCACAGCAGCAGATAACCATTGTTTGCATTTTGTTCCTGAGGCCTCCCAGCTTCTCAGGAGGAAAAACCCCAAGGAAAGGATTTTCCATAAAATGTTTTCTGTGACACCTCAGTGCCAGGGGCTCCTCTGGATTTGCCTCCTGACCCAGCCTCCTTCCCTCCCGGCCCCCAAAGAACATCAATGCCAAGAGGGAAAATCAGTTGTGCCCACACAGAGGTCAATGGGACGTGGAAGTGCTTATTTACCAGAAGAATTGATTCATCAAGTGAATTATTCAGTAAAGATGGCGAAATTAATTGAATCGCATGTTTTAACAAATGGGATCTGACTGGTTTTATTGTGTGTGTTCAGGGACCAGCAGTGGCTCTGCCTTCTGATCCAGGTTCCCCTGCTCAGTTGCTTGGTGAGAGAAATTTGGGTTTTTTAGAATTTTATTCCTTGCTCTTACCTTTGTAGAAATCGACATTATGTCTTTCAGTTAACAGCAATCCTGGAATTGAGATATTTTAGCTACAGGTAAATTTGACTTAGGGTGTGATTAAACCATTTGGGGGGAGGCTCATTTGGATGTTTTTACATTGAGGGATTTAATCAAATCAGTTCAATGTTGTGCCAATTCAGAGCCGTTTCTTTAGGGAAAAGTGGGAAAATGCTTTTTGAAATGCATTTATGAGGCAGGCCTGAGTCCTTTGCTTTTGTTCCTCTGCATGAGGAAGGGGCCCTCTCCTCAAGTCTCATCAATGCAATTTTTGTGCTTTAATCTGGATTTATTCAGCCTCCCTGCAGCATTCAGGTCAGTGCCGCTGTGTCCAGGGCTGGTGTGGCTGCCCCTGGGTGTCCCATCCTGAGCAAAGCTTTCCAGCCCAAACCATTCCATGGCTGCAGCATTCCTAATTGCTACGAGTTTGCTTTCTCCAGCCCTGCTTTATATTTAAAAAGTGACTTTCCCTCTTTGTTGTTCGAATCCAGCTCTGATTTCCTTAAAGATTTTCAGTGGATTGTAGCACCAGAAAGACAAATCTGTTAGGTCAACTTTGATTACATTGGGGAGCCGTATTCCATTACATAATTCACTGGGGCCTGCACTACTCTTAAAGGAAAATACAAAGCTCCCTCAAATGTCAGGCTTTGATAGATTCAGAATGCAGCCCCTCCAAACTCCATTAGGCCTCCTGATCTCTGCATCTCCCCGTGTTCCTCCCACCCAGGGCTCTGCTCCTCCTCGGAGGCGCTTTCCCAGCAAACCCTGGTGGTTCCATCATCAGAAACTCTGGTGATTCCATCCTGCCTCCATGGAGGGAAACTCACAGGGAGCGTTGGGGTGGCTCCCTTCTTTTCTCCCATTTAAAGATAACCAAATATTTTTTTAATGAAATGTGTATCTACATTCAATATACATTCGTTTTATATCGAATGTGTAATGCAAAGCACAAGAGCACCAAGAGGTGAGTGCAGAACCGTGCAGACCAAGGGCAGGTGTGGCTCCAAGGGTCTCAGCACAAAGGAGTTTCCAGCACTGAGGGGCCTGGCAAATGGATCAGGTGGAATTGCAGGGACACTGGGAATGCTTACAAAGTTGTAAACTTTGTAAAGTTTAATCATTAATGATCTGGATGGGGAATAAGGGGAAAAAAATAAAATAAAAATAAAATAAGGGGAAAGTGTGCACAAAAGGAGCATTTGAAGCTGAGAGGAGGGAAATTCTGCAAATTTAATTTGTACTTTTAACAAAGTGTAACTTTTCCCAAAAGTACCCTGATTCAGGAGCAGGCTAATGACAGGGGAGGTGAGCCTGGGCTGCAGCGTGGCTGTGCTCTGTTTACTCCACAATGGGAATAAAACCGTGCTCTGTTCACTCCACAATTCCACAATGACCAATTGGAACGGTCGTTTCCACAGTTGCGTTTGATAGAGAGGGAAAGATTTGCGTGGTTTGTCGTGGCTGTGCTTTGCTTTTCCTGCCCTGGGGAGCAGAATCCAGCGAGTTTGGGGTGGGAGGGGGCTCAGAGCCCACCCATGGCAGGGACCCCTTCCCCTGGAGGATGCTGCAGCCCTGCTGCCCGCGCTTGGGGAGCGGGAGCGTGTCGTCACAGCTAAATCTGTTGTGTGTGTGCGCACTGCCAGCTCCCGAGCTGTGTAATTACCCGCTCAGGATGGAGCTGAGAGTCACAGAACAGCTTGGGCCCCTCTTCTGCTGCTCACAGCTCGTGCTCAGCTCAGGGCCATGTGTGCTGCTGGCAATTCCTGCTCTGCTCCCTCCGAGTCCTGTCCCTGCTGCTCTGGGCACTGCTGGGCACTGCTGGGGCACTGAGGCTGTCCCTGTCCCCACGCCCAGCAAAGGGTTTTGCCGTATAACCAATATATCTATATATATATATATAGGATATATCTCTATATATATATATAGGATATACCTATATATTGGAGATATATATCTATATATTGGAGACATATATCTATATATCTATATCTATCTCTATATCTCTATATATCTATCTATATCTATATCTGTCTATACATATATATATACATATATATATACATATATATATATATATATATATGTATATATATGTGTATATATATATATATATATATATATATCTCCAATAACCCTGCCAGGGTTATCTGGACACCAGAAAAGGGGTTATGGAATCGCTGCCCCCGGCCCTGCAAGCAAACAGCCCGATTTTGGGGGCCTTTTATGGTGCAAGCTGGCTTTAAATAGCAGGGAAAAGACAATTTTTCTCTTTAGAGGAGCTCGAGGCGGGCTCTTGTGCTGGGTAATGATGAAGGAAAGGTTTGGTTTGGCTGCCCTGGTTTCCAGCCCTGTCTAAATGTCACAGCAGCAGCGTCCCAGCCTGGCCTGGGCTGAAGGGACATTAAAACTCCACCAGTTCCAGCCCCCTGCCACGGGCAAGGACGCTCTCCAGCAGGCCAGGAGCCTCGTGCTGCGTGAGGAATATCTGTGAGATCTGTGTGGAGAGCGATGCTAACGCTGTCCTTTGTTCTGTTTCATCCTCCCGATATTTCATTAGTGGCGTTTCCTTTCCTGTGACAAACACGTGCTGGAGGGTTCTGGGGACGCCCTGGACGTTTTTGGTTTGAATTACAGGTGAATCTCTCTCTGAAAGCAGGGAGGGTTGCAGTGCCCATCCCTGGAGGTGTGCAGGGAACTCTGGAGGTGGCACTCGGGGCTGGGGACAGGGTGGGCACAGCTGGGGCTCCATGGGCTGGGAGGGCTTTTCCAGCGTCAGAGATCCTGGGAAAAGGGCTGAGAACAGCCTCTTCTGTTTCCTTGTGATCATCAGCCTCCTGCTCCTTCTTTTGCCCCTTTTCCCCTCCCTTCACATGGAAAAGGCACCAAAAGCAGAAGAGAGTTCAAAAGGGTTTTCCTCTCGGCTCTGAGATCTGTCAGATCCAGGAGAGGTTGTGGAAAGGCGCCTGCCTGTGCAAACTCCATCCTGGAGGCTTCAGGTGGGGCTGAGCCTTGTTTGAGCTCTGTGCCCAGGAGTGAATCCCGTCCTGGATGTTATTAAAAGTTTCCCTCCTTACCTGTGGATGGCTTAAACCTCCAAAGCAATAAAGAGACAGGAATTAGAGCGGTGTGGGAATCTCTGCTCCTGCAGGAAAACCCACGGCAGGATCTGCATTGCGCTGACCCACAAGCGCTGCCTGCAAACGGAGCTGGAATTGGGTGTTAATTAAACCATTCCGGGGAATGATGGTGCTCCAACAAAACCGCGGAAATATCAGAGAGGCTGAGAGCGCGTGGCATTTGTTCTGTTCACAAATCCTTGTGGTTCCTGAGCTGGCAATGCCTGTTATCACCCTTGCCAGCCGTCCTGCACCACTGGGGCACGTGGCTGCTGATAGGCAGGGCATAAAAGGTTGATAAATCACAAAAAAAGGCATAGTTTTATGTGGAAAAAAATGCATTCAGCGTTTTTTCCCGGGTAAAGTATGCAGAAAACCTGCTTAAATGGAGCATATAATTTTTAATGAATCAGCCCCTTTCTCCTAGGAAATGAAGCAAGTATGATAAATATGATGGAAAGTGATGAATATCAAGGGTCTGGTAATCAGATCAGATTGGAAACCCACCTGAGGTTTGTGCGAAAGGTAGTAGCTCAGAAGGATTAGTCTTTAGGCCAGCAGACTTTGAGGGATGTGGGATCAATGGAAGGAATTTGATTGTAATCAATTAAGGTAAAATACTGCTGGAAATGGGAGGCGGGGGGTATGAGAGGCACAACCACAGGGATGTGAGTGATTCACTGGATCAACAGCCTGGTGGGGTTTATTCTGGAGCAACCCAGGCTCTGCTGTCCTGGGAATGCCCACCCTGCAGGGAAACTGCCCTTGCTGCATTGCCCTTACCTGAATCACCAAAATTCTCCTGTTTACTGAGGTGCTAAAAACCCCTTGGCCATCCTGCAGGGCTTGGAGGCAGCAGATGCGACCTCTGAGCTTCAGAAAATGGATATTTTGATGTGCCCATGTTCTCTGAGCTCCAGAACATGGATGTTTTGATGTGCCCATGTTTCTAAATGCCCTGCTCGGGATCTGAGCACCCAGATCCTGCACGGGCAGCAGGCAAGTGAATGCCAAGGCTGAGTGTCACAGACATCTTTTCATTAAAAATCCTTTCCTTAGGATTGTTCCTCCTGAGAAGCTGGGAGGCCTCAGGAACAAGTTGCAAACAATGGTTATCTGCTGCTGTGGGATGCAACAGGTGCATCTGGGATTGGGCTCATGGGGTTGTTTCTAATTAATGGCCAATCACAGTCAGCTGGTTTGGACAGAGAGTTAAGCCACAAACCTTTGTTATCATTCCTCCTTATTCTATTCTTAGCCAGCCTTCTGATGAGATCCTTTCTTCTATTCTTTTAGCATAGTTTTAGTGTAATATATCTCATAAAATAACCAATCAGCCTTCTGAAACATGGAGTCAGATCCTCATCTCTCCCCTCATCCTGGCATCCCTGTGAGCACCATCACAAGGAATATTTCCCAGGACCAGTCCCTCAAACCCGAATCATTTCCCACTCACCATTTTCCCTTGGTGTGTATCCATTGCGTTTCTCTTTGGCATTTTTAAAACCCCACACTCTGTGGAAGCTCTTTGTGTTCTGTGGCTCCTCACCTGATGGTTGTGTCTCTTTCCAGGATGGAAATGCTCAGATGGGAGCAGGGAGGGGTGAGGCAGCCCCAGCTGTGCTGGTGAGCCCTGGTGGAGGGCAGCAGGCTGGCACTGCTCATCCCAGCTCCTCTCTCATATTTAATGTACTGTATTCCCTGGCAAACTGCTGGTTCCTGGGAGGGTTTGGCTGTGGAAGGGTTATTAAAGAACAAAGATGGTTTTAAAAGCCTGTTCATGAGTTCTGGCCATGTCTGATCCAGCTGTGGCACAGGGTGGGGGGTTCATGTCAGATTTAACATGGATGGACACAACAGATGTTTAATTATTGCTCTCTCTCTCTCAATCTGCATCTATTGCAAACTTTGCTCTGCAGTCTTTGTGATGTCATTGAGTGTTCTTGAAGCGGCAAACACTGTGCTTGTCTGTTATGAGACAATCAGGCTGCCTTGGGACCAACTACTGGTGTTGCTTCAGAGGAATTTACAGGTGTTCAGCCATAAATCCTGAGCCTGAAGTGTCTGAATTTCACAGGTCCACACGGGCTTGGGCTTGATTTCCTTATTTGAAGGCAAAGGTGTGCACTGGCGCAGGATGGGCAGGGGCAGTGGGATGCTCTGCAGTGACCAAGGGACACCCACAGGTGCCAAGGGCTTCCTGCCAGGTTGTCCCTCCCTCCCTGGCACAGCGGAGGAGCAGATTTGTCCGTGATGATGTTCTTGTTTGCAAGGTCATGGAACCAGAGAGGCACAATTTTGGGTTGGAAGGAGCTTAGAAGCCCATCCAGTGTCACTCTAGTGGAAGGGACACCCCACACTGTCCCAGGCTGTTCCAGCCTGGCCTTGGGCACTGCTGGGGATCCAGGGGCAGCCACAGCTGCTCTGGGAATCCCAGCCCAGCCAGGAATTCCCAGTTCCCAATGTCCCACCCATCCCTGCCCTCTGGCACTGGGAGCCATTCCCTGGCTCCTGTCCCTCCATCCCTTGTCCCCAGTCCCTCTCAGCTCTCCTGGAGCCCCTTCAGGCCCTGCCAGGGGCTCTGAGCTCTGCCTGGAGCCCCGGGGTTTCCTGTCCCATTCCCTGTCCCGCTCCCATCCCGGGTATCCTGTCCCGCTCCCATCCCGGGTATCCTGTCCCGTTCCCGTCCCGTTCCTGTCCCGTTCCCATCCCGGGTTTCCTGTCCCGTTCCCATCCCGGGTATCCTGTCCCGTTCCTGTCCCGTTCCCATCCCGGGTTTCCTGTCCCGTTCCTGTCCCGTTCCTGTCCCGTTCCTGTCCCGCTGCGGGCGGGGCGCCGCCGCCTCTGGCGCCCTCTGCCGGGCACTGCCGGAACTGCGCCGCCGCTGCCCCGCCCGGGAGCGCGCCCGCCGGAGCCGGGATGTGCCCGTTTGTTTCATTTACCCCTTCATTTATCCACTGATTTATCCGTTTATTTATAAATTTGTGCCCCATGGGGGTCTCTGGAGCCAGTCTGGCAGAGCTGGGAATGTTCCCCTGGAGAGGAGAAGGCTCCAGGCAGAGCTCAGAGCCCCTGGCAGGGCCTGAGGGGGCTCCAGGAGAGCTGAGAGGGACTGGGGACAAGGGATGGAGGGGCAGGAGCCAGGGAATGGCTCCCAGTGCCAGAGGGCAGGGATGGATGGGACATTGGGAACTGGGAATTGTTCCCTGGGAGGGCGGGCAGGCCCTGGCACAGGTGGTTCCATGCATGCCCCTGGTTATTCCATGGATGCCCCTGCATCCCTGGCAGTGCCCAGGGCCAGGCTGGGGCTGGAGCAGCCTGGGGCACTGGAAGCAGCCGTGGTGCAGCCCTGGCAGCCTGCTTTAGCTGGCTGTGCTGCTCTCAGGAGCACAGCAGTGGGGCTGCAGGGCAGCTGTGATTGCCACTTGAGCAGAGGGACACAGCCACGGGGAGGGGAGAGGTTGTTGGGGTGGCTGAGAACTCATTTAACCGAAGCAGGCAAGCACAGAGAGCGGCAGGGGGACCTTGGGAAGGGGAGCAGGGAGAGTGGGTCGCAGCCTGGGCTGGCTGGAGCTGCCCCTGGCCACGGCCGAAGGGCTCAGTGCTGCCCCGAGCCGCTGCCCTGCTGCCCGCACAGCTGATTGCTCACTCAGAGCCCTGCCATGGCACCAGGCCTGTCCTGCAGAGCTGCTGCTGAGCACACGGGAGGGCCCTGCAGCTCCTCACGAGTGCAGCCAGCCCGTCCCAGCCCATCCTGCTGCAGTTAAACACGGAGTTCATCGCTCAGGTGAGATTGGTGCTCTGGGACAGCCAAGGAGAACTGGGGTGCCTCAGGTGTGCTGCTGTTCTGTGTGAGGTGTGCTGTGAGCCCCAGGTGTGCTGTGAGCCCCAGGTGTGCTGTTGTTCTGTGTGAGGTGGGCTGTGTTTCCTTTCCCCAGTTCTTTGCCTGTAGGTTGTGAGATTAAATTTAGTGAAAATCAGGTCTCTAAATACAACAAACTTGTACAATAACTTCCAAGAGAAGTTTCCCTTGCCCGTCTCCGTGCCTGCAGGTTGTGTGTGAGCCCCTGAGCCACAGCTCATGCTGGGGTGGCTTTCATGGCTCTGTGAGATGATGATGATGATGATGATGATGATCAGCCCCGCAGTGCATCTGATGAATGAAGGTTATTACAAATACAATAGCGATTGATGTGCTCAGGGTGTGGCTGGCTCTGTGCATTGACTGGGGCATTCCCTGGGCTGTGGGGCATTCCCTGGGTCACCATTCCCTGCCCCAGGGGCAGCTGTGGCTGCAGTGCCAGGTCCCCTGGTCCCTGTGCTCACCCTGAGCTCAGCAATGTGGGGGCACTGGAAGTTGCTGCTCAGGGCTCTGCCCCCAAAACCCCAATTTTTACAGATTTTTGCCCATGCTTAGCTTGCCTTTTCTCCTCCCTAAGGGAAATAACCAGCCAGGTAGAGTCTGCATGCTGAAAACACCAGTCTTGCACCTCAACCTAAGACTGAGAAAGGGAATTAAAAAAAAATATACCAAATATCTCTTTTAAAATAAAAATTAAAAACTAAGCCACAAAACAATCCCAAGCTTTATGGTGTGTTTTAGCTCATGGTTATTCATTATTGCATGCAGCAGTGTGGTTTGGAAACCCATTTTTTATAGCGTTAGCATCACCTTAGGATGCCTGGTTAGCATCACCTAGTTAGGATGCCTAGTTAGCATCACCTCTTTAGGATGCCTGGTTAGCATCACCTAGTTAGCATCACCTAGTTAGGATGCCTAGTTAGCATCACCTAGTTAGGATGCCTGGTTAGCATCAACTAGTTAGGATGGCTAGTTAGCATCACCTAGTTACGATGCCTGGTTAGCATCACCTAGTTGGGATCCTAGTTAACATCACCTAGTTAGGATCCTGGTTAGCATCACCTAGTTAGGGTGCCTAGTTAACATCACCTAGTTGGGGTACCTAGTTAGCATCACCTAGTTAGGATGCCTGGTTAGCATCACCCAGTTAGGATGCCTAGTTAACATCACCTAGTTGGGATCCTGGTTAGCATCACCTAGTTAGGATGGCTAGTTAGCATCACCTAGTTGGGATCCTCGTTAGCATCACCTAGTTAGGATCCTGGTTAGCATCACCTAGTTAGGGTGCCTAGTTAACATCACCTAGTTGGGATCCTCGTTAGCATCACCTAGTTAGGATGCCTGGTTAGCATCACCCAGTTAGGATACCTGGTTAGCATCACCTAGTTAGGATCCTGGTTAGCATCACGTAGTTAGGGTGCCTGGTTAACATCACCTAGTTAGGATGCCTAGTTAACATCACCTAGTTAGGATCCTGGTTAGCATCACCCAGTTAGGATGCCCAGTCCTGGGGTGCATTCAGGCAGGCTCCCGTGAGGCTGGTGAGCGTTCCCCTGTCGGGACCCAGCTCCCCACACCCAGTGCCACATGAAAAGCAGGGCTGTGAGCAGACATCAAAGCAGAGCTCTCCAAAGGCAGGGATGATCCTGCAGCAGCCACAAAGGGAATATTGACCCAGCTCAGAGCGCAGCTGGGCACGGGCCCTGGTGGGGCTCACCCAGGGCCATCAGGGGGAGCTGGGGCCGTCCCCAGGGAGGGGCACACGGGGCCTGGGGGCACTGCAAAGGTGGTGACTTCCTTCAGCTCCTTCTGCAGTTAGCAGGGGCTATTCATGATAAAACACTGAGTTCTGGGACTTCACAAAACCTCTTGTGCTCCTGTGCGTTCAGTGATGGGCAGTTTGGTGAGGTGGGGCTGGGGGAGATGGGTCCTGTCACAGACATTTATGGAAAATCCTTTCCTTAGGATTGTTCCTCCTGAGAAGCTGGGAGGCCTCAGGAACAAAATGCAAACAATGGTTATCTGCTGCTGTGGGATGCAACAGGTGCATCTGGGATTGGGCTCATGGGGTTGTTTCTAATTAATGGCCAATCACAGTCAGCTGGCTCGGACAGAGAGCTGAGACACAAACCTTTGTTATCATTCTTTGCTATTCTATTCTTAGCCAGCCTTCTGATGAATTCCTTTCTTCTATTCTTTTAGTATAGTTTTAATGTAATATATATCATAAAATAATAAATCAGCCTTCTGAACCATGGAGTCAGATCCTCGTCTCTTCCCTCATGCTGGGACCCCTGTGAGCACCATCATAGGGTCCTCTCCTGGGGCACTGTGGGCACTGTGCCCTCTCCTGCAGCAGGTGAGACGGGCACTGTGGGCACTGGTTTCTCTCCTGCAGCAGGTGAGACGGGCACTGTGGGCACTGGTTTCTCCCTGCAGCAGGTGAGACGGGCACTGTGGGCACTGGTTTCTCCCTGCAGCAGGTGCCCCTGGCTGGCAGGAGCTGCCCAGGGCCATGGCTGGTGCCTGTCAGTGCTGTTCAGGGCAGGCTGTGCTTGCTGTGACCAGTCCCTCCCAGTGCTGGTGTGACAGGGACACAGAATCTGGCTGTGTTTGTGTTTCCTGCTGCAGCACAGGGAAGGTGCCCCTTGTGTTTGCACAGGGACCTGTGCTCCAGCGTGGTTTTGGCTGGAAATAATTCGAGCAGCTTCCCGTCGTGGAATTCTGAAGCTGATCGGGTGTTCTGGGTTTTCCTTTGCTACTGAGAACTTTGGTTGTGCTATTCAGAAATTATGAAGGGATTCTTCAGGAATCTGTGGGGGTGGGCAGGCCCTGGCACAGGTGCCCAGAGCAGCCGTGGCTGCCCCTGGATCCCTGGCAGCGCCCAAGGCCAGGCTGGATCACCCAGGGACAGTGGGAGGTGTCCCTGCCATGGCACTGGAGTGGTTTTCTCTGTGTTTTGGGGTAGCAGCAGCTGCTCTGCCACGTTCTGCAGGTGCTGCTGCCACAGGGAGCCTCCAGTTCTGCTTTCCCCCCAACTCCCCATCCCAAAGAAGGCGCTTGGAAGAGCACTTCAAGATCTCAGCTGAGAATCAAATCAGAAAAGGTTCTTCTGTGAACGGCTGATCAGCCTTGGCTGCAATGTGATTTAAGGGTACTTAGCACCTTGCATTAATTGGCTCTAAATGGGCAAAAGGCATTAAAATGAAATTCTTTTAATTAAGTGACAATAAGCATTCCGTGCTCCGGCACTCAGCTGCAAATTGTTTGGGAAGCCCAGGGCTGGCTCCTGGAGCCAGGGCAGAGCTGCCAGGCTCAGCCCGGGGTGTCCCTGTGCCCCGGGGCTGGGGAGGGTCTCTGCCTGTCCTCTGCCTGTTCTCTGCCTGTTTTTTCTCTGCCTGTTTTCCCTTTTCCGTGTGCACAATCCTGGGCTTGTCTCTCGCTGAGCTGAGCACACAGGGAGGTTTCTGCTCCCAGTGCAGCTTTCCTTGCTGTTCCCTGGATCTGCTGGTTGTCCCCGGTGCTGTTATCCATGGAGGGAGGGAGGGAATAAGGCTGGCAAGCTTCAGCAGCTGGTGGAGCAGGTGCATTTTAGTGACTGTGGGGTGCCCAGGGCTGGGGCTGTCACTGCCAGCAGCGTTTGGGGGTGCAGGGTCAGCTTTGGGGCAGGGCCATGAAAACCCTGCTGAGGAGCTGCTGTGGGACAGGGTCCCTCCCTGCAGCCCGAGACACCTGCTGGGGCTGCTGTCCAGCTGTCTGTCCAGCTGTCCTTCCCAAACATGGTGTGGCACCGGGCTCCTGTCCCTGTCCCTATTCCCATCCCCATCCCCATCCCCATTCCTGTCCTTATTCCTGTCCCCGTCCCTGCTCCCATTCCCCACTCCCATCCCCATCCTCATTCCTGTCCCTATTCCTCTCCCTGTGCCCATCCCCATCCCCGTTCCTGTCCCTATTCCCATCCCCATTTTCATTCCCCATTCCCATCCCCATTCCCATCCTCATTCTTGTCCCTGTTCCTGTTCTCATTCCCATTCCCCATTCCCATCCCTGTCCCCATCCCTGTTCCCATTCCCCATTCCCATCCCTATTCCCATTCCCCTTCCTTTTCCCATTCCCAATCCCATCCCCATTCCTGTCCCTATTCCTGTCCCCATTCCCATTTCCCTTCCTGTCCCTGTCCCTGCTGTCCCCTGTGCCTGTGTTTCACTGGGGTTTCTCCCTCTGATGGGGCAGTGCTGGGGCAGGAAGGAGCAATCCCAATCCTACACCACTCCCTGGCTTTGCCTTCCCATCCCACCCCATTTGGATGCAATCAGCTGCTGGGAACCCGCTCCCCTCCGTGGATGTAAATCTCATTAAAGCCCTCTTGGTTCCCTGCCCACTGCTCCACCATGAATCCGATGGCTGTCATTATTTCTGCCTGTGTCACTTTTATTTTCTCTTACCTTTTCCCCCTCGGTTTTATGTAAATAATGTTTGGATAATGGAGTGAAATGGTTTCCATGGTGCTGAACAAATACAGGTCATGGTGTGTGGGACTCCTCTGCACCTGAACATAAAGGTGAACATGTATATAATTTTTAATTATTCGCTTTCTTACAACTAAGAAATAAGTTTGGTGTCTCTTTTAGCATAATTTTTGCTGACGAGAAAAATTAGTTCATTACGAATTCTGCCAAAAATACTTCTGCCTTTCAAATGGTAATTTTTTCACTGTATTCACCCATAGTTTTTTTTCTTTGAAATGACACTATCATGCATTACACCATCTGATTAAGAAATCTGCTGGAATAATATTTACACTGAACATCTGTCATTGGCAGCTGTAAGCATGTTCTGTATTTATCTACAAGAACTCGAGCTCGGAGCCCCTTGCAGGCAGCAGAACTTCCAGGGGAGGGAAGGAGCTCTGGATGCTGTGCCTGGTCCTGGGCTGGGTCGGACAGATGGATTGTGTCTCTGGAAAGCAGTCTGCAGTCACAGGGCTGTCTGCAAAGTGTCACACAGGGACGGTGCAAAGGCAGCTCTGCAGGAGGATGAGGATGTGGGATGAGGATGAGGATGAGGGATGTGCTGGGATGCCCAGGACTGGACTGGTCCTGGGCTGGGTCGGACAGATGGATTGTGTCTCTGGAAAGCAGCCTGCAGTCACAGGGCTGTCTGCAAAGTGTCCCACAGGGAAGGTGCAAAGGCAGCTCTGCAGGAGGATGAGGGTGCTGCATTCAGGGATGTGCTGGGATGCCCAGGATGGTGCCAGGGCACACGGAGGGTGGGATGCTGCTGCCGCTGCCCCTCAGGGGCACTGCTGGGCTGGCCCTGGAGCCCCTGGGCCCTGCTGGCCCTGAGCAGAGGCTGGATGAAGTCAGCAGGGCAGGGCAGTGCCCTCCCTGTTCCCGCTCCCATCCCAGCCTGTGTGCGCTCTGCCTCTCTCTCAGGGGCTTTCTCACGCTCTGCAAACAAGGAAAGAGGATTTCACTCATCCTCAAAGAGAGAGGATGATAAAACGGAGTTTATGAGCTTTATCTCGTTGTCTGAGGTGCCATCTAAATAGAATTTACATTGCCTAGCCCCACTTAGGGCCTGCCTTTCCCTGGGAGCTCTGCAGAGGAGCTGAGCTGGGGGGTTTGGAGCTGCCCTGTCCCAGCTCAGGGCCCTCAGGTGGGACCCCCAGAGTGCCAGGGGACCTGCTCGGAGCTCCTGGTGTGACATGGCAATCCAGGGTGACACTAAATCCCAGAGGGAACCCTAAAGAACTCGTCTTTGGAGCTTTAGTTTAAACTAAGATTAACATTTTTTGTGTCAGTTTAACAAGTAGCAGTTGTTTTTGCTGTTCACAAACCTTGCTCTTCTTAGTAAAACTTGGGGTGAGTGTTGGAGTGAATGGGGGATTGACCTGAAATAATGAAATCCTCAGCAAGTGAGAACCATAAGGAGCAGCTGAAAGCACATTCTCAGCTCTAGTGCACATATGAAGCTGTGCCTTACTCTGAAACTCAGCCTGGGCTGGATTGTCAGGGCAATAAAACCCAGACATGAATTTCTTTAATCGAGAATTCCCTGCCCCAGTTTTAGAGCATTTGCAGCTGGGCTGAGTCCTGGGCTGGGGACAGGAGCCTTGGAGTTGTGGGCGCTGCGAGGAGCAGAGACAGCAGCGTGTGGCTGAAGTGACTAATCAGACAGAAAAAGAAATGCTGCAGCCAACAGACTCGAGAACAGTCCGTGGGCAATCTGTGGTTATCCCTGATATTGAAAACGAGCTGCTGAATGGATCACAGCAACTCACAAATGAAAGTGCTAAATTAGCATCAACAGAAGTTTGTGTAGGGGTGACTCACACACGGAAAGGGAGCTGGGTGTTTATCACAAAGCTTCCGCTGCAGGGAGTTCATCTGTTACTCTGAGCATCGCCTGGAGCTGCTCCTGCTGCCGAGGGGGGTTATTGTGATCTAGGGATGTGCTGTCCCTGCTGATGGCATTGAACAGTGCCCTGCCCTGTGCACAGGCTGCCCTGGCCAGTGCCATCCCCTCCCATGCCCTGCCTGGGGGTGACACAGTGACCCTGCAAGGACCTGGCCTGGCACTGCCAGGTGCTCCGTGCCTGACCTGGGCTTCAGGGTGTGTCTGTGCCTCTCAGGTCTGACAGTTCTGCTCTTTCCCAGCAGCAGAGAGTTCTGCATGTGCAGCTGGGAATGTGATATGCTGGGAATTCCTGGGCGGAGACAGGCTGCCTTCGTCCCCTTGTTAGGGGATCTGAGTGAGGAAGGAAGTGTTTCTTGGAGGGGATGTAAATTGTGACGTTGCCACCTTTAATTTAGACCATACAGGTTCTGTTTCTAACTCAGGTCCCGCAGATTCTTTTCCTAGGGCTGGTTCTTAATGACAAAGCAATCCATGCCAATGAGGGTCCTTTGGCTGCACCCCTGGGCCATCACCTGGAAATGCCCCTCCTGTGTGCATGGTCCCCCCTGTCCCTCTGGGATGGTTTAGAGGGAATATTCTATGGGAAGGGTTTGCTTTAATGCTGTTCAGACAATGGCTAAAGCCCACCAGTTTCAGAACACGCAAACAAAAAATGTGGAAGTTATGTAGGTTGGAAAGCCAGACCTACCCTCCTAATCTTGATGATTTGAAGGAGCAATTGTGTCTATTCTTAGAGAATCCCAGGGTTATTTTGGGTGAAAGAGCCCTCCCAGCCCATGGAGTCCCAGCTGTGCCCATCCCCACCCTGTCCCCAGCCCTGAGTGCCACCTCCAGGATTGCTGGGACACCCCCAGGGATGGGCACTGCAAACCTCCCTGGGCAGCTCCAGTCCCTGAGCCCCCTTTGCATGGGGAAATTCCTGCTGGTGCAGTTCTCCTCCCCCTGTGGCATGGCACCACTGGTTTTCAGAGTCCCATTTGAATTCTGAAATGCAGCCAGCTGTCTCCATTGCTGCCGTGTCACGTTACGGGGCAGGGAGAGCAGGCTGATAACAACAGTCCTTAGGAGATATCCATAACCGTGATTTTCCCTGAAGTTTTGACATGGAAAAGTTTGTGAGGAGAATTATGGCTCTTATTATCAGCAATATGTTAAGGGCTAAATTTAGTTACTGATGTGGCAGGAAACTATGGGAGTAGTTTTGGTTTAGGCTGAGGCTGAACCCAAGCAGCCCACCCTCCTCAGGAATTAATGGAGGCTTTCATTCTTCCTGGCACAGCTACTTTATCATTCATATGACTAAACAGACAATCAATTTAACAGCAACGTATGGGAATGGAGGGAATGAACAAATAAGCTATGAATGATGAGAACAGAAAAATCAAGCCCCCCTCCCTTATTCCCTTTTAATGGCTAATACCAACAGGGACAAGACCAGTAAAAAGAGGTTAATGAATTGCAAAGATCCTTTAGAAAGTGATTGACTGGTATTGAAGCTCAGTCAAATCAGTCATAAATATTTACTTTTATTAGCAACAGTGGGTTGCCTGTTATTTCCAATTGATTTTTAAAGCTGTCAGAAATCTACCACTGTGATTATTATCAAGTGTTTTATTCCATCGATATCTTTGAGCTGCAGGCAGCCCCTGTCCTGAGCCCCTGTCCTCAGCTGCCTGGGCAGTGCTGCTCCCAAGGGATTAGCAGAGGGAGTCAAAGTTCTCCTCCTGGGAATCTCCCTGTCCTTCTCTGTGATTTAACCCCTGCGCTGTCACCCCGTGTCCTCTCGGGGCTTCTGTGCCAGGGCTGGGGCTGTGCTGGGGTTTGGGCAGGAGCCTGGTGGTCCCTGGGCAGGAGCCTGGTGGTCCCTGGGATGGTCCCTGGTGGTCAGGAGCCTGGTAGTCCCTGGTGGTCCTTGGGATGGAGCCTGGTGGTCCCTGGTGGTCCCTGGCAGCCCCTGGCAGGAGCTTGGTGGTCCCTGGGAATCCCTGGGCAGGACCCTTGTGATCCCTGGCAGTCTCTGGGATGGAGTCTGCTGGTCCCTGGTAGGAGCCTGGTGGGTCCTGGTGGTCCCTGGCAGCCCCTAGGATGGTGTCTGGTTGCCCCTGGTGGTCCCTGGTGGTCCCTGGTTGTCCCTGGTGGTCCCTGGCCTTCCCTAGGATGGTCCCTGGTGGTTGCTGGTGGTCCCTGGTGGCCCCTGGCCTCCCTTCCCTGTCAGGGCTGTGGCACCCCCAGGATGTCCCCAGGGACCCCGAGCCACCCCAAAGGTGCTGCCTGGCCAGGCTGCCAAGGAGAGCCTTGCCCAGGTGCTGTCTGCTGCTCGTTCCAGCCCAGGCACGCCGTTCAGAGGGAAATAACAAAAGGAATTTCCCAGAGATAACAACAAAGAGTTAACATTTCCCAGGGCAGACAAGTTTCCAATTCAATTAGTTTTAATGAACCTTCTGCTCACTGGTTACTGAACTAGAAAGAACAGCAATAAATGCCCAGAGGAAAGAGAGAGAGGATATTAAAGGAGGGTTAGTGTATAGTATATAAATTTCCAAGTTGACTAAAAGAGTAGCCTTGATATAGTTTTAGGAACCAAACCTGCAATATCGTCCCTGCTTTCCCTTCCCAGCTGTCACCCACACTGGATAAACCTTCCCCTGTCCTGATCCTGCCAAATTATTGACCCTCTATTGTCTCTGAGAACACTGGGAAAAATGACAAATTGGTTTTTTGGTCATTTTTTAATCAACTGTACGGCTTTTGTTGTTTTTTTTTTTAAAGGAAAACAAATAGTTGCAGTATTAGTGTTTCATAAGTCAAGCGCAGAGAAAACAGGAGTTAATAAGAAAACGAAAAAGCAAATAGAAATTCTGTAGTGAGAATGCTATATTTAATGCATTTTAATATGAAATGCACAGTAATTTTTAAAAAAGGAAGGCTTTGAGGCTGTTGTTCAGCCCGTCATTAACAGCATTCCCAGGCCTGTTTGCTTTAAGTTTAAATATTAATTTAGATGAATTTTGGCCACTGAGGTTCTGCAGGGTGGAATTTCCCTGTGGCGCTCCCAGAGCCCACAGAGTGTGTCAGGGCCCGGTTAACACACAGCCACCCCAGTGCATGTGTTTGCACACCCCTGCTGCTCAGTATTGGACAGAAATAATAGATTTTAATAAGTGCTGCATACTGCATTATTGTTTCAAAGAGCAGTTGCTGTTCCGTGAGGCTTTTTCCCCCCCACTCGCTGAATTTCCTTGGAACCAGAGACATGCACTTAAAATAGTTCCCTGCCTGCTCTCCTCTGTCAGCAGTGGTACACGCTGGGGAAAATCCTGCCGTTCTGAGCATGGCATTTATCATTCATCCCTAATCCAATATGGATTCAGAACAAAAATCTGACTTTCTTTCCTATACAGAGAGAAGTGAAAGGCAGGATTCTGCTTGCAGTGTTTTAGTGATGGTTTTCACTGAGCCCAGGGCTGGTGGAGCAGCAGATTTTCATCCTGTCCAGTCCTGCCCAGCAAAGCCAGGCTCATTTAAACCCCACATTCTCCCTCGGTCCCTGAGCAGCACAGCCACGCCTTGGGGATGGAATAATCCTACAGCCACCTTAAAACACCAAAATACACATCCTGAAGTGGGGCTTTGCCATTGTCAGAGTCTGAAGTGATAGATCCCATCTCTTTTCCTTGCTGCTTGCTTTGCAAGATCAGTACCAAAAGGAGCAGGGCTCTTAGGCTGGGTTTCTATTTTAATTTAATTTTGTATACAGTAGCTGGATGGACCAAGGGATTTTTGGATTTTTTGGGGGTTGTTTTGGTCTTTTGTTTGTTTGTTTTTGATTTTTTGTTTGTTTTTTTAAGTCCAGCAAGTAACCACAAATAGAGGATTTTTTTCTTAAACCAGTCTGGCTGCATTTCCCATTTAGACCAGCTTTATTTTCCCAGCAAAGCACAGTCAAGAACACCCTTCCCCACTGCAGGCAAACTGGATTTTTTCCTGCACGAGGCACTAAACTCTTACTTTGATTTTTTTAATTTTTTTTTTTTTTTATTCTCCAGTGTTCATAACACGATGGAAAATTATGACAGTAATTTTACAGGCTGTTTGCAAAGGAACAAATGGAGCAGCTGAGGGGAAGTTCTTCAGGAACAGAAATGTTTGTGTTTGTGGAAAGTGTTTTGGGGCAGGGCTGTGGGTGCTGTGGGGCAGGGATGGGTTTGGGGTGGGTGCTGAGGGTTCAGAATTGAGCTGAGGGTTCAGAATTGATGATGAAAGTTCAGAATTGATGCTGAGGAGCAGGGATGGGTTTGGGATGGGTGCTGGGTGTTCAGAATTGATGCTGAGGGTTCAGAATTGATACTGAGGAGCAGGACTGGGTGCTGAGGGTTCAGAATTGATGTTGGGGGTTCAGAATTGATGCTGAGGGTTCAGAATTAATGCTGGGGGTTCAGAATCGATGCTGAGAGTTCAGAATTGATGCTGAGGAGCAGGATTGGGTGCTGAGAGTTCAGAATTGATGCTGAGGGTTCAGAATTGATGTTGGGGGTTCAGAATTGATGTTGGGGGTTCAGAATTGATGCTGAGGGTTCAGAATTAATGCTGGGGGTTCAGAATCGATGCTGAGAGTTCAGAATTGATGCTGAGGAGCAGGATTGGGTGCTGAGAGTTCAGAATTGATGCTGAGAGTTCCGAATTGATGTTGAGGGTTCAGAATTGATGCTGGGAGTTCAGAATTGATGCTGAAGGGCAGGACTGGGGATGAGGAGATTCCTGAAATCAGCAGTGGGGCTCTAGTTGCTGCCCTCTGGATTTTTTGTGGATTTTTTGGCTGAGTCCTGCCCCTGTTGTACTGGGAATATTTGTTCCTCACAGTGCCAGGGTGGGAGGTGAGCCCCACACCCATTTTTAGGAGCAGGGCCCACCCCAGCAGTGTGTCCTGAGCAGATGCTGAGCCTGGAGCAGGCTGGCAGCTCCTCCCCAGCCCACTGAACCCCAGCAAATGCGCTGCAGAATGCTGGGAAGGCGAACAAGAACAATGGGGAGATAAAATAACCCTGCCTTCCAGTCCCTGAAATAGCAGCTCCAAGTCTAGAACTTGCCTCTAAGATATTACAAGAACTTTGCCAAGTAGCACATGAGAAAATAGAGCCCACAGCCATATAGTAAGCAAAAAAATTCTGTTTGAGTATTGACATGACAGTTTTTGAAAGTTCAAGCAGAAAACCAATTATAATGAGCACTGAAAAGCCCGAAGCCCTGCTGTTCAATAAATAAAAAAGTACAACAAACTATTTTCCAAAAAGGTTCTAGAGAGTTTCTTCTTGTCCCACTACTTACAATATGATTACATAAATAGTCTCTATTTGCTGTTGAATTGCCAGGCAGCTGTATTAAAGTACAAATCAAATCAAGTCAGGATTAGAAAGTAAAAGAGCATGGTTTAAAGTAATCTATCCCCCAGGAACTGTGCTCAGATTCATCAAACAGAGCTTAAAGTACAGTATATCTTATACCCTTGTGTTTCCATGCTGCACTGCTGCACAACCAGTTATTATTTTTGATATCCAGAGAACCTTGCTCGTAGCTTTGGAAGGCTCGCTCGCTTATTTAAAGTACCAGAAACCTTCTCTGTCACTTATTATTATTTCTCTTGGTTAAGATTCATGAGGAGGCCGTGAGTGTGGAAGGCATGGAGCTGCTTTATTGATCGCATCGCATTTGCCTCCCCTGAATTACCCGAACCTCGCCGTGGATAAAGGAATGATGTGTGTTCCCCGCTCCCCTCAGCTGCAGCTGCGATATTTCTAAAAGCTTAAGCCCCGTGCGTGGTTCTGCCTCATCAGCAGAGCTCCCCTCCCGGCCTGGAGGGGCCCTGGGCCCCGGAGCCAGGTCAGTGATCTTTAGGTGAGCAGAGCTGTGACACCGGGGTCCCTGATCAAGCACATTTCTGCTGCTTCGGGAGCACAGCCGGCTCTCAGAACTGGCTCTCAGAGCGAGTTCCAGTCACACAGAGAGCATGGCTTCGTAAAACTGGTCTGTGTCCCTGTTTTGGGAGAGTGTGAGATCCCCCTCGTGCAGAGCCTGTGGATGGAAGAGGATCCCAGAGTGGCAGAGGAGTGGCAGAGCCATGGGCTGCTCTGTGTCATTGTCCCACGAGCCTGGGGCTGGGGCAGAGCATCCCGGAGTGGCAGAGAAAGGGCAGAGCCATGACCTGTTCTGTGTCATTGTCCCACAAGCCTGGGACGAGGGCAGAGCAGCCCCAGCCTCGGTCACTCCTGATGGCCAGAAGGCAACGTGCAGCACTGACAATTCCTAGGGATGAGTCTGAGTTAGAAACAGCCTGGCTGGATGCTCAGCAGCTGGTGGGTGACAGATAGTGCCCTAATCCTTCCCTGAGGACACCACGGGGTCTGGGTGCACCAGGGGTCCCTGGTGACAGCTCTTTGGGCACAGGCTGCTGGGTGAGCAGCAGGAGGAGCTGGGACATTCTGGATGTGACTCCTGACAGGGAATTCCTGCCTGAGCCAGGGAGGCTCCTCCTGCCTGCCCTCCTCAGCACAGAGCAGGAGCACTGCCCGTGGTGTGTTGTGAGGAAAGGGCTCCAAGCCAGCCAGGGGAGCTGGGGGTTGGATATTAGGAAGTTTTCCCTCATGGGAAGGGCTGGCAAGCATTGGGCAGGATGCCCAGGGCAGCGGTGGAGTCACCATCTCTGGGAGTGCTCAAAACCTGTGACTGTGGCACTCGAGGACAGGGCTGGTGCTGCACACAGGGCTGGTGCTGGTTGATGCTGGGTGATCTTAAAGGGCTTTTCCAACCTTCCCAATCCCCTGGTTCCACGGTTGTTGCCACTCTGCTGGGGAAGATCATCTTCCATCCAGCACAGGGCAGTGTGTGACTGCACAGAGAGCCTCCATCAAAGAGAGCCATTAAAATTAAATGTATTGCTCATTTTTGGCTGCTGTGCCCTGGGCTGGGGACCAAGGGGAAGGGGTGACAGCAGCACTTGTTGCAGCACTGCCCCTGAAGCTCTGTCCTGGGCAGTGCCTCCCTTTCTTCTGTCATTTGTGGGTTTTGCTTTGCCATTCTTGTCCCTTTGCCCTCCTCACAATCCCACAAATTGCACGTCTTCATCCCTGCTCCTGCAGAAGCTGGCCCTGGACAGCGCAGCCCTGCGTGGTTATATAAATGTTAGTGGGTTACAGATGAGCCCCTTCCTCATTCCCTCTCCTCTGCTGAAATTGCTCTGAACAATTTTGGGGGAATCTTTTAATGAAGTATTGATTTTTATCAAGCACATCAAACTAAAGGTAAATGTACCACCGTGTCATGTTTAAGAAAAACAATACAAAAAACCCCGAGCCCCAGTATATTACAGATAAACTAAGATAAATGACTTAAGTGCTCAGTTTGTGGAGTAAATTGAAACCATACATCACAGGCTTTCATTATTTTATATTATAAATACTGTAAAGAGTAGGAAAGATGATTGAACAGTAATACAAAATTAGTACTAATTGTCATGACTCCCTTGATGAGGAAATGTGCTTTTAATACAAATAATGCGGAGTAATCATTATAACAAAAGTTAATTTTTTATCGCCCGTGATTGCGGGGTGATAATCAGAGCACTCTGACATCCATTAAATTGCCCTTCCCCGATCCCGCATGAAGAAATGAAGGGATCTGTGTTAATTTTCAGGCTCCCTTTGATTGGGTGAACCTGTCTCCGTGTTGTGTGACACTCCTGCCACAGGTCATTGCCTGGTGCAGTGTACCATGAAACAAACAAATAGAAAAAGGCACCTTCTGGCACTTTAAGTTTCGCTGCCATCTGACTGCAGCCCTGGTGGGTTGAAATGATGAAAAGCACAGCCTTGGAAAAATCTTCCTATGGTTAGATTGGGAAAAATGAGTATGATTATCACATGTGCTGGGAAGGGCAGGATAGACAGCTGAAGTCATCTCAAAACTCCAGAGAGAGGAGGAAGACAAGAGGTCACAATTATATTCCGGTATCACACTCCCTTTCACGGAGATCTGATCTATTCGGTTTGTTCTTGGAGGGTGCTTAGGGAAGTTCTAATTAAGGGAAGAAAGAATTTTGACACATGTGAAGCAGAGATCAATATTTAGCACCATAATCAGCAATTCCTGATGGTTTGACAATGTCACCATCCACACTGTAACCATCCATTATTCCCGGCGAAGGGAGCCAGGCGGAGGCTAACAGGCTTACTGCGGGCTCTCATGAATCACGGCCAGCAGTGCCTCATTCACTTCTATTTGTCTTCCTTTTCATCTTCATTCATCCTTATAAAGCAGCCTGGGCTGCCACCAGCCTGGAGAGCCAGCGCGGCTCCGAGCCGGGACGGGGCTGGGAACCAGCCTGGTGTGGGGTCGGGGTGATTCCTGTGGGATCGGGGTGATTCCTGAGGGATCGGGGTGATTCCTGTGGGATTGGGTGATTCCTGAGGGATCGGAGTGATTCCTGTGAAATTGAGTGATTCCTGCCACCAGCCTGGAGAGCCAGCGCAGCTCTGAACCGGGACGGGGCTGGGAACCAGCCTGGTGTGGGGTCGGGGTGATTCCTGTGGGATCGGGGTGATTCCTGTGAAATTGAGTGATTCCTGCCACCAGCCTGGAGAGCCAGCGCAGCTCTGAACCGGGACTGGGCTGGGAACCAGCCTGGTGTGGGGTCGGGGTGATTGCTGAGGGATCGGGGTGATTCCTGTGGGGTTGAGGTGATTCCTGAGAGATTGGGGTGATTCCTGCAGGATTGGGGTGATTCCAGTGGGATCGGGGTGATTCATGTGGGATCGGGATTATTCTTGAGGGATTGAGGTGATTCCTGCAGGATTGCAGTGATTCCTGTGGGATCGAGGTGATTCCTGTGGGATTGGGGTGATTCCTGTGGGATTGGGGTGATTCATGTGGGATTGAGATTATTCTTGAGGGATTGAGGTGATTCCTGCAGGATTGGGGTGATTCCTGTGGGATCAGGGTAATTTCTGAGGGATCAGGGTGATTCCTGTGGGATCAGGGTGATTCCTGTGGGATTGGGATGATTGCTGAGGTATTGGGGTGATTTCTGTGGAATGGGGATTATTCCTGAGGAATTGGGATGATTCCTGTGGAATTGGGGTGATTTCTGAGGAATTGGGATGATTCCTGTGGGACTGGGGTGATTCCTGAGGGATCAGGGTGATTCCTGTGGGATTGAGGTGATTCCTGTGGGTTCGGGTTGATTCCTGTGGGATTGGGGCCATTCCTGCAGGATCAGGGTGATTCCTATGGGATCAGGGGAGTTTTGTGCCAGCCCAACCTGTGCTGTGCCCTGTGACATTGGTGATTGGTGCACAGGATTTTCCACAGCTGATGGGAACAGGTGGGGATGGGTGAGGAGCACCTCACACAGGAGCCTGGGCCCACGGCTCCTCCAACAAGAAACTGAGAGATCAGGAGAGTTATTTTTAGGGTATGATCCTGTACCTGCTTAAATTGATGGCATCCAGCTCTAATGGTGCAGCAGCAAAAGAAAAATGGAGCAGGAGAAGGAGCTGAATCTCCAGTTTTTCCTACTTGAGCATGGAAGACCATCAATCATCCTGTTTACTGCCTGAACTCTGAGCAGAGCTGCTGGAGCATTAGAGAGAAGGATGACACACACACCAAGCCCCCATTTGTTTTCGTTTGTTCTCTTGGGATCATGGCTTTAATTGTTCCAGGGAGGAGATCTGAGAGGTGCTCATGGATCTCATCACTTCACCCAATTTCCCCCCCAAAAATATGAATTCTGCACCTCCTCAGGCATTCGTAGCTGCTTCCCTTTAAAAATTGGATCCCTCCAGTTTGGGAGCAGAACTGACTCAGGTGAGTGCTGCTCATGTCTGAGCACACCATGAGCACTGAACCTTCAAAGCAAAATAATCTGGAAGGAATTCTGAGCTGAAAATGCTCTGCACTGCCCAAGCTTCCTCACTGATTATGGAGACATTACCTGATGTCACTCTCAGTTTATGAATCTTTCATAAACAATGACAGATTTGCGCTGGAAAATGCTGTCACCCCCACTTTGTGTCTAGTGTTGATCAGAATCAAATGAAAACACAATTTGTTGGGGTAGGAACGTGGGAATGATGCTTTGGACATGACATGATCTGCACAACCAGCTGACATTCCCACATGATTTAAAGTAAAAGGTAAGTGGTTCACATGGTAAAAATCCAACTGTGAAATTTGGGATGCCTTCACACGGTTCCTTGGGCACATCTCCAGGTGCAAGGCAATGCAAGGGGGGTACAATTCTGTTGCTTTCCCCAAGAATGGGTTATAGCCCGTGGAACAGTCTGTTGTTAATCCCCATAAAAATGCTAAGTTTTAACATCACTCCTGGTTCTTTTTGAATAAGAAATCAGGATTTTATATTCAAATATCTGAATAACAGCATTTGGATTTCCATGCTGAGTTTTTAAGGATCTGAAGAGTGACTTTGATATTTGCCTGTTTGTTCTTACCTCCCTGGCACCGTTTAGGCAGAGCCGATGACCCTGCATGCTTCAAGCTTAAAGAAATAAATACTTTGTGTAACGGGATAGAATAATTTGAGGCCACTTCACACAAAGTACATAATTTCTGGTTTTCCTCGCAGTGCCAGTCCCCCAACCCTGTGTTCCTGTGGGTGGGAATGAGAGACCCAGTGCTGCTTTTCCAGTTTCCCTCTGGCTCTGGGGAAACTGCCAGGGCTGGGGCTGGGGCTGGTGCTGAGCCCCTGGTGCCCAGCCCGCCCTGCCCTGCCTGGCAGCACCCAGGGCACCCCCAGATGGCATCTGAGTGAGATGCTGACACAGCTCTCATCCTGACTATCCCGAGCAGCACTAATTAAGGGCTGTCCAACTGTGCTTGCTGTTGAGCCGCTTGCTCCGGTGGGTGACAGGGAACAGCCTGGGATCTGTCTGCAGAATGACATAACAAAGAAGGGGGGAAGAAAACCGGCCCTCAGAGGGGGTGGGCTGCGATGGAAAGACCTGAACCACGCTTAAATGGCGTATTTTGTTGTTATAAATATGTAATCTCAGATTAAGCACCACAGCGTGCTATGTTTTTGCTTTCATTATATATTTATTAGTGCTCCAGTGGTTGCTCTAAGTGATAATTATAGAGGAGCATAAATTAATAAGGAACTTGGGGAATGATCTTCCCTTTGTTAGAAAGGTTATCAATAAATCTTCCCTTTTTTTTTTTTTTATAAAGAGCATGATGGTCAGCACTGCTGGTCTGCAGGTTTTGGGTGGGCTGGGGAGGGGAAGGACCCTCTGGGTGCCAGGGGCTGCTCCATGTGAGGCTTGGGAGAAGAGATTGAGCAGCTCAGCTTGGAGACCCAGCAGCCCAAAGTTGGCTTTTATGTGTAGGGACTTGTGGTGGTGTTGGCAAGGGTCCCAGGATGAGGGAAGAGACGAGGATCTGACTCCATGTTTCAGAAGGAGGATTGATTATTTTGTGATATATATTATATTAAAACTATACTAAAAGCATAGAAGAAAGGATTTCATCAGAAGGCTGGCTAAGAATAGAATAGGAAGGAATGATAACAAAGGTTTGTGGCTCAGACTCTCTGTCCGAGCCAGCTGACTGTGATTGGCCATTAATCAGAAACAACCACATGAGCCCAATCCCAGATGCACCTGTTGCATCCCACAGCAGCAGATAACCATTGTTTGCATTTTGTTCCTGAGGCCTCCCAGCTTCTCAGAAGGAAAAAACCTAAGGAAAGGATTTTTCAGAAAACGTGTCTGTGACAGGGACATTCCCCAGGACGATGCCCAGGCCTGCCCAGGCCCCCCTTTGGGTGCAGCGCTGCCAGGCACCCCCAGAACAGCAGGACGGGCCGGGAGGTGTTCCGGGTCCCTCCTGTCCCCGTTGTCACCCCCGAGGTGGCGCCAGGGCAGCGATCGGGGCAGGCCGGGCTGTTGGGGACCCCGGTGGCGGTGGCAGTGACACCTGCCGTGGGCAGCTGCCCCCAGCCCCGGCCGTGCCCCCCACGCCGCTGTCCTTTCCCGGCGCTCGCCTGCGCTGCAAACCAAAGAGCAAAGGTCTTTAACTCTTTAACCAAATTCCAATGTCTGCCAAATTCAATCGCTGTCATTCCCTCAGAAAAAGACACTGTAATATGTGCGTCCTGATCCAATTTTATAGAAAAAGACAGAATTTACATACTGTTTATTTAGTTAAGTCTCTAAAATCAATACCTTTGTCTGTAGCTCTTTTATTTAAAATACATCATGACATTGCAAACTGCTGTATAAATGAATTTTTCCAAACCACACATGTTGTTAATGTTTTTCTATTGCACATTTTTTTTAAAGTTTGAATCGTAGCATTTAATAGATCAACTTAAATGTATTTTAATATTGGATTACTAAAGAATGTTAAGTTTTACATTTCTAAAATTATAAATATTATTTCAAAAGGTCAGTCATTTGCCCAAGACTTATCTGTCCAATGGAGAACATATTTCAAACCATCCAGACACAGAAACTGATCATGTTAAATACTAAGAAAAAATGAAATCTCTTAATAATATATCTTTTTTTTCAGTAGTGGAGAGAGAGGAGAGAGCAGCCTTGGACTGATGAATACTTGTGTATGCTACCAGCAATGCTTCAGGAAAAGAGAGCCCTCTGTTTTGGGGGAAGACCTGGAATTTATGGTCTTCCTTTACACATAGGCTAAAGTGTGTTTAGGAGTGTGTCATCTTTGGGTATGGAAGTTTTTAGTGCTCATAGTGGTGGAAATAAGAAACAGGCCTCAAATGTCACTTCTTTAGTTTCAGTATTTGAGTCCTTGCCCTGCATTTCTTAGAAAGTGGATTTATTCTTTTGTGATTGCTCATTTAAAAATGCAAACAAAACCTTTTTATTGATTTGTGTGTATTGGCAGAATTACTGTAATTGCATCAAATGACATAATTGGTGTAAATAGGTATAATGATGTCATTAGCATGTGTGATTGTGACATTTAACAGTGTAATTAAAATGTATAATGACATGGTAAAAGTCCTTATTAAAGAATGCCAGAAAAGCTCTGCAGGTGGACAGAGCAGGATTTTAAAAATTCAATATTGCTGTCACTCTTTCATGTTCTTTTCAAAGCAGAAAAAGCCATTAGGTCACATCAAAACTTATTTTTAAATCCACAGGTCTCTTCCTGGGAAGGCTTTTTCCCCTGGGAAGGTTCCAGCAGCACCTTGGTGCCTTCAGGGTTCCTGTTCAGGGTGGGGAAATCTGCTCACCCTCCGTGTATTCCCTGGGTTCAGCCTTTCTGTGGGACATTGCTCCCACAGCACATTCCCTGTTTTCATGGGCATGGGGCTCAGAAGGAGAGCTCAGCTGGGAAGGGACCCCACGGACACCAGCGTGCTCAGAGCAGCACTGGCTGTGAGGTTTCAGCTCTAGAAGGGCTGGGAGCAGTTGGAAATCCCCAGGGGATGAAGGGATGCACCAGGCACAAAGGGATTTCATTGTGGTGCCCCCCTGAACACCCCTGCCAGGGGAAGGTGTCTCCATCCCCAGGGGATGATCCACCCTGTTGTCCCATTCTTTGTCTTGGGCTCGCCATGGTGTTTGTGGGCTGTGCCCAAATGGCAGAGGATGTGCCAAAGTTTTATAGAATCGTGGAATACCAGACTGGTTTGTGTTGGGAGGGACCTCAAATCCCATCCCATTCCACCCCTGCCATGGGCAGGGACACCTCCCACTATCCAAACTCGTCCAACCTAAAGTAAATTAAGGAAAAGTTAATAAAGGACTCCCAGAATCCCAGAATGTTTTGGGTTGGATTGGACCTTGACAGAGCCAATGATCAGTGTGGGATGCTTGGAATATCATAATGTAGCACTGAATTTATTCGTTGGGAGTCCAAACTCTGCTTGGAAATCTTTCCCTTGTCCAAAATCTGGTCACTCTGGTGATGAGGAGCCAAAAGAGGGGCTCTTGTGCGCCTCGTGCTAAGGAATGCTGAGTTAATTCAGCTCTGGGAGTATTGGAGTATTTACTGTTCATAAATGATGAGGCAAAGTCCAACCAAATGTGAATTATGTTCTCACTAATTTAATAACACAAAACGTTTTTTCTCACCTAATGTGTTAATAACAGCCTGTGTTGACACCACAGGGATAATCTCATTCTGAGAGCAGTTTCTGCAAGGAGCTCCTGTGAAACTCTTGTGGGGTTCTCTGGGAGCAAGGATTGCCGCCCCACATGGGTGCAACTAAGTGACACAATTTCTGACCGGAAACAAATATTTTTCAGGTGAAACTTACTATTTTTTTTCAGCAGGTTGTACTTGGTCTATGACAGCATTGGTATGAACACCAGAATGAGTAAATATTACTCCCCAGCAGGGAGGGTTTGAGTAGGCACTGGGTTACTGTGGAGTATCAAAGGGCAGGGCCAAGAAACCGCATTCGAGCGTTTGCTCTCACACTCGAGAGGTCGATTTATTCCATTGCAGTTGTGCTGAGGGTGGATTGAGGTTTGAGATGTGCAGATCTGTTCCACCTCCAGATAAACGGGAGGCACCAGCTGCTGGATGGAGAGGATGGCTCTTCATGGAATCATGGAGTGATCTGGTTGGAAGGGACCTTAAACCACATCCATCCCCACCCGTGCTGTGGCAGGGACACCTTCCACAATCCCAGGCTGCTCCAAGCCCCAGTGTCCAACCTAGCCTGGGACACTGCCAGGGATGGGGAATCCCAGTTTCTATGGGCAATCTGTTCTCTCGGTTGTGCACAGCACATGTGTGGAATGGTTCCCGCTGAGCTGTGTTCCCTATTGTGAGAAATAGCTACTCACTTTTCAGAAACTTAGAAAGGTTTATTAAACCTTATCAAAAATACAACAGCAGACTCAATAGAGAAAGTGTTAGGGCACTGGGAGCAGAGGATTTTCCCCACCATGTGCTCCCCCACACAATGGAGGTTTCACCTTTTAACCCTTTAGCCCCTCCCAAGGTTCTGTCCATTGACCCCTTTGCTGTCCAGTGGTGGAGATCACTGCCTCAAATCCTGATTGCAGGTCAGGAGTTGCCATAGTGACAAGCCAACCCTCCCAAATGTCCAAAACCCAGCTGTCCCTTGATAACAATGCAAGGGGGTAAAACATAACTATAAATCTGGGCCTTGCTGCACTGCTGGGCCTCACTGCACTGCACTGGCCTACCTGCCCTGGCCTTGCTGCACTGCCCTGGCCTTGCTGCACTGCTGGGCCTTGCTGCACTGCTGGGCCTCGCTGCACTGCCCTGGCCTTGCTGCACTGCTGGGCATTGCTGCACTGCTGGGCCTCGCTGCACTGCCCTGGCCTTGCTGCACTGCTGGGCCTCGCTGCACTGCTGGGCATCGCTGCACTGCTGGGCCTTGCTGCACTGCTGGTCCTCGCTGCACTGCTGGGCCTCACTGCACTGCTGGGCCTTGCTGCACTGCTGGGCCTCGCTGCACTGCTGGGCATTGCTGCACTGCTGGGCCTCGCTGCACTGCTGGGCATTGCTGCACTGCTGGGCCTTGCTGCACTGCCCTGGCCTTGCTGCACTGCTGGGCCTTGCTGCACTGCTGGGCCTCGCTGCACTGCTGGGCATTGCTGCACTGCTGGGCCTTGCTGCACTGCTGGGCCTCACTGTGCTGCTGGGCCTTGCTGCACTGCTGGGCCTTGCTGCACTGCTGGGCCTCACTGTGCTGCTGCCTCACGTGGGCATGTGGACACTTGGAACTCATCCCTGCCAAACAAATGGAGGCTGCCAGCAGGGAGAGCTCTCACCAGGCTCCTCTGACCCAGCTGTGTGTGGGGACACCTCTCATCCCACGCCTCCCTCGCCCCAACACTGCCTGCTCTGCCCAGATGCTTTTCTGATGCTGCCCCTCCCATCAGCAGCTGACAGAACCTCAGAGGTCCCGTCACACAGGGCAGGCAGTGGGACTTTGACAGGGTGTCTGTCATCGTGCTAACACAGGCACATGGCGACACACTTCATGGGCACATGCTCAGAGATGGACAGGAGGGATTGGCCTTAGGCCCTAGCAAGAGCAGCATTTCTGTGCTGTGAGCTGACGTGTAATTTGAAATAATAGTGTGCCAATAGTGCTTACAGGAAATTGGTGTAGAATGGGAGCTTCAAAATCAGCCTTTAGCTGGGCAGGAGGGCTCAGGAGCTTCCTACAGCGGGCCCTCATCTGAGTGTGGTTCCAAAAACGTTTGTGGTGGTTCTGTTTGTGCAGAGGGTAGCAGCGGGCTGAGTCCTGACTGCATTCCCTGGAATTGCCCTGGAACTCCCCAGTGGCTGAGGGAAGGGCTGTTCCAGGCCAGCTGGGACAGCTCACACTTCTGATTTTATTCACACACCCAGGCCTGAACTGGCATGGCACTGGTATCAGGATCTGTGTCTGCATATGGATTATGGATGTAGCTTTAAGTGACTCTGTTTGTTAAATCACAGATTATCCACTGCTACCCCAAACTGTTCAACTGTCCAAACTAGAGGAGGTCACTGTTAACACAGCAAATAATTTAAAGTGCTGAATGCTGGAAGGGGGTTCGGGGCTGCTGGACATCACACTGTAATTGCTCATTTAACTAATTTAGCAAATCCCAAAGCAGCTGGACAGTTTTATTTATTTATGGATTCTATATTATCTAAAGATGTTTTATGCATGTGATTTTGAACTGATTCACTTAAACCTCTACACAGAGGAGAACCAGGTCTCAATGTGATTTACTCTTTCTCTTCTCCTGGTTACCATTTGCTGTTTGTGGGAAGTTCATATTTCAGCTCAAAGAGGAGAATTTTATTACTCCAATTATTGTTCGCTAAATTATAGAGTTTAAATGGTGACTAAATAGTTCTTGTACCATCTCCAAGTCAGAATAGCTGGTAATGCTGTGAGTGAAAGGGGTAATTTCAGATGGATATAAGGGTGTATCAAGCAAGGCAGTTAATTTAGGAGTTTGCCTGATTTCCTAACAGCTTCTATTTCCCTAATACATTTATACTATAATGTGCTCTAAACATATTAAAATGCGTTATCAGTCACTTAGCAAACCTCCCTAAAGATGTTTGTATTCATGAGGCAAGTGTAAGCAGAAGAAACACAGCTTTATTTCACTTACTCCGCTGCTTTGTTCATTAAGCTAATTACTGTATTCTACATCCTTCTTTTTCATCTCACTTGTTTCTGGAGCTTGATCCTTTCCCAACCCTGAATCGACTGTTACTGAACAGTTGAAGCTGAACAGGAAGGAATTGCAGGTGTCAACTCACAGTTTACAAATATGACATCTCCTCTGGCATAGCTGGAAATATGAAATATTGATTTATGTGCAGTAAAAGGTCTTATAAAAATGATCACATACACATGAGAGATTAATGCGCTGGAGATCAATAGAAATTTCATTCTTGACGCTAGACTGTCACCTATGGTGAAATGCTAAAATACAGAAATCAATATTATCTATGAAATGTCAAATTTATTATAATTATGAGGATGAAAGCTGGCCAAGTGGCTCCCAGGAGAGAAGGAAGGATAGGTTACTGTGCTGAAGCATCCTTCATGTCCCTTGTTCACTTGCTGCCAATTTGAGAGCAATATTGGTGCAGGGGGTTTTCAGGCATTATGTATCACCGTGCAGGAACAAATTCCTCCTGGAATATTTAACTCTTGAATCTGACAGTAACACAGGCGTCTCCGCGGCCAAACGGCTCGGGGGGCTTGGGGAATACAGAGCCTGGGGGCTGTGGGAAATGTGCCAAATGCAGAGACATTGCTGTGGGGGTGGAGGGCTGAGCCCAGCCTGCTGAGGGAGCTCAGCAGTGGGGGGGGAGGAAACCCCTGCAATTGGGGGTGCTCCTGTCCTTCTGTGTGCTGGGGGAATTTATCTGATTGCAGGATTTATGTTTTGTGTAGGCTTAGCTATCAGCTTGGTTCTTAAAATATGGCCCTTTGGTCTGTTACTTCTTGTCAGTGTTCAGAGAAATAACACTGAATGTTCTGAGAAATAGCTCCACATCCAGTGCAGGAGAAGGGTGTGTATGGTCCCACCACCTGTGAGGGGTACAGATCCTGCAGGGATTTGTACAAGTGTGTGCCAGTGATTCACTCACTGAAGTGATTTGTACAAGTGTGTGCCAGGGATTCACTGAGGGGATTTGTACAAGTGTGTGCCAGGGAGTCCCTCACTGCAGGGATTTGTACAAGTGTGCCAGAGATTCACTTACTGAGGGTATTTGTACAAGTGTGTGCCAGGGATTCACTGAGGGTATTTTTACCAGTGTGTGCCAGGGATTCCTGCAGGGATTTGTACAAGTGTGTGCCAGTGATTCCTGCAGGGATTTGTACAAGTGTGTGTCAGTGATTCACTGAGTGGATTTGTCCAAGGGTGTGCCAGTGATTCACTCACTGAAGGGATTTGTACAAGTGTGTGCCAGGGATTCCTGCAGGGATTTGTACAAGTGTGTGCCAGGGATTCACTGACTGAAGGAGTTTGTAGAAGTTTGTGGCAGCCAACTCATTTCATGCATGGAGTTTACAGTCTCCCCAAAACTAATCCAAGGAGGCTGTGAACTGGCAAGAAAAGAATAACAGATCCCGGGTTCTCCGCAGTGTTTCCTTTGTTGTAGGCCTCTGATAGAAGTGGGAATTTGTAATTAGTAAAAGCCTTCTGATATCTGGGGATGCTGTTAAATATCTTATGCCATGGCAAAGGGTTTGACTTCCTGCAGGTGAATTCTATCTTTTCTGATGCCTTCTATTTCTGTTGCATAGGGAATTTGAGTTCAGTTATTCAGTGTTAGCCATGTAAAAAAATTCCCTTTATGATTCCCTTTAATTCCCTTTTGTACCCTGTACCTCTTTGGTGCTTTGGTTCTGTTCTGCTTTTACTCCTGACCAGCCAAAATATCCTCCTGTCTTTATTTCCCACTCTGTGAGTGGCCCTTCTGCCCCTCAGGAACCACAGGTGCCTTCATCTAACCCTTTTGAAGTGCTGTTATGTGTCATTTTACCTTCATTTTCAGGGCCTTTCCTTTACTTTTCTGATTTCAGTAATGTCCCCCAGAGAGGAAGGTGAGGAATACTCTCCCTCAGTGTGGGATTATTGCTGCTGCCCTTGTCTTTGAAAGGAAAAATGCCTTTTGGCTTATCAATATTTCCTTCTCCTAAGCTCCACACACTCCTGGCCTCGTCTGCCTTGCCTGGGGCTTTTTTGGGGGCAGCAAAGTGGAATCTTTATAAAGCAGTGGCAGAATACACCTGCAGCTGCAGGAGTGGGGATGCATTTGGGTCAGGGTGAGACCTGGACTCACCCGAGCTCTTTGAATGGGCAAAGGGCCTTTGAAAAGTCAATTTATTGTTATTTATTTATTGTTCATGTTCATGTAAATAACAGTGCTCCTTATCCAGTGCAGGAGAAGGTGTGAGTGACACCTGTAGTGGGGAGGGCAGGGCTCCAGGAGGCAGAGGGCACCTGGCAAGGGCAAGTCCTGCTTTCCCTCTGCTTTTCCATGCTGCACATTCATTGGCACAAAGAGCCTCCTGAGAAACTGGGTTTGGGCTAGAAGCAGCCCAAACTTCATGCCTTGTTTAGTTTTGCTTTAGAAAGGAAGTGATCATTCATGAGGAATTTGTGGATCTCGGGCTTTTTGCCAGGGCACCACGGTTTGGGAGCAGTGCTGGCCCAGAGGTTTTGAGCTGACGTTGGATTGTTTTCACCCCATTTTAGAGAGGATAAAACTGCTACCCCAGGAGATTTGTGCCAACGTCTTCAAACATATTCTGAGCTTTGACGTTCAGTTTGGAGAATCACAGAATCACTGAGGCTGCAGGAGACCTCCAGGGCCAACCTTCAGCTGAATCCCCCCGTGCCCACCAACCTACTCTGGGAAACACCCTGTCCACTTGTTTTCCCAGCACTTCCAGGGATGGTGGCTCCAGCAGGGCCCTGGGCAGCCTGGGCAGTGCTTAACCACTCCTCCAGGGATGGGATCTCCCCTGGTGTCCAACCTGGGCCTCCCTTGGCACAGCTTGAGCCATTTCCTCTCGCCCTGCCCCTTCTTCCAGGGAGAAGGGACTGACCCTCACCTGCCAGGGACATTAGAGGAGACCTCCTTCAGGCACTCTGAAAGCAGCTTTTTGGGAGGTTTCTTGCCAGGAAAATGGTGAAAAGCACAAACCCAAATCAAGTTTTGGATTCCAGACACCAAGAGGGAGTGGAACACTTCTGCGCTTGGGGCTGTCGCTGAATGCAAAGCATGTCTGTGGGGAAGGAGTAAGTGCAGAGTGGAGCAGCAAGAGAGAACCTGAATCTTCCACGCTGTCTTGGCTCTGCCAGACTCCACACTCTTTGCTCAGAGTCGTTCTGGGAGAGATACTTCACAAAAATACAGATATTCCCCTTCAAAGGGTGTCTGTGGCAACCCCACACCCGCCCGGCTCCTCCATGAGGAGATTCAGCTGCTGCTGTTGACAACTGAATGGACTGAGCAGATCATTCGGTGAGAAAAGAATTCTTTACCACCTTTAATTGTGAAATAATTCCTTGTTCATACACATTCATTTCCTAACGCTTTCCTTTTCCAGGCCCTTTGCATTTTAATGCATTTCAATGCATTTCCAGTTAAGCAAACACGTAGATGGAGTTGATTTCTGTCTGTAATACACACTTTTCTTTTCTATTTTTCCTTTTACTTCTGGGAAGAGGCAGAGAAGGAAGAAAACGATTTATTTTTTTCATTACACTGTAGCATTTACACAGTTTTTTCTAAATAGAGATTTGGGGAGATTTTTTTTTCACCCTTTTCCCTGCTTCTTAAGGTTTTTCTGTACCTCAAGTAGCCAAAGCAGTTCAAGTTAATACTTAATGCACCACACTTTAAGAGATAGGCATTTCTTGCAGTCAGGTCTCAATTAAGAGATAAAAGACAAAAAGTGCAAAGCACTTGATAAAGCTCAGCATACAAGGAGCAGCATGGAAGTGCTTGAAGCTGTCCCTAGCGATAACTGGATAGCCAGCTGGAATCTTCTTGAAATGAAGTGGGTGCTCTAACTTATCAAATTCCACATATGGGGAAATTATTGGTGCCCACAGGGGTGATTAACACGAACTCAGTGGGTCAGAAACAAGCTGGGATAAAGGTGAGGGCTGTATCTGCCTATCAACACGGAATGGAGCCATTTAGAGGGAGATAGCGGCGGGCTTTGCACTGCCCTGTATCTGCAGCACTGCAGCTTGTCAGGGGAGAGGCAGGGGGAAGCTGCACACCCAGCCTGTGCTGGATGATGTGCAAATTGCAGCGCACATTAAAATGTAATCTATTTTAATAAGTCATATTCAGATTACATTTTAGATAATTGTGTGTTTATCTTATACAACAAATATTTGCCCTGCTGTATATAGTCCCTGTCACTCTCTCTCGCTCTCTCTTTAAATTCCGAGTGCCAGCACCAAAAGAGAGAGCGGCATTTAACTGGGAGAGGGAAGCATCAGCTGGCAGGTGAGGAGGGGCTGGGCAGTGCCAGTGGCTCTGCCAAGAGCAGTGTGGGCATGGAGGCATCAGTGTGAAATTACTGGAGCACAGGCCTGGAACAGAATTATTTTGTGCCCATCTAAGGCGTTTACTCATCACTCCTAATTTTGTGTGGTCGCTGCTGCCCGCTGTGTTTTGTTTCCTGAGAGCTGTGGAGCTGTTTGAGGGGCTCCTGGGCTGCACTGGGGAGCCAGAAGCTGGTTTGGAGCTGACACCTCAGTGTTTCAAGGGTGATGGGGACGATGGAGGCGGACAGCTGAGCCATGGCTGGGCAGTCTTTCAAAACAGCCAAACCCCCACTGTCTAGATCATTAATATACATTAAATTAACAGCATTTGCTTTTTAGTTGTGGGCAGCAGAAGCTGAGTATTCAGGTAACAAGATTCCTGGGGATCCTGGAGTGTTCAGCTGCTTGTTTCTCCTTAGCAGAGCCTCCCCCAGCAGCTGGGCTGCGCAGGCACCTCTGTTTTGTGCACACACCACATGGGCTGTTTATTCAGCCCAGAGCCCATCTCCCTTATTTGCTTATTCCACGAGCAATTTTGGTTCATTTCTGATGGGTTTTCCCCCTACTTTCTCAAGTACACTGCAATTTCCAGCCCAGTATTTGCTCAGCTGACGGCCCTGTAATCGATGGCTGGAAATAAGGCTGAATCCCGGCATTTCTGTTAAAAGAAAGTGTTTGGGAACAATCGGATGAACAATGGTGTCGGCAATAAAACTTGGAGTGAAATTGGGCTGGCAGGGCTGACCCTGGCTCTAATCTTTGTTCCTGCCATGGGACTGAATGTCAGGAGGTGAGTCCCGGTGACATCCCTCAGCCTGCAGGATTGAGGGCACCGAGCACCTCCCTGCCTGGCCACAAACAAACTAACAGCTTCAAATGCCTCTTAACCTTCATCTCCATGAGCTTCAAAGGATCAGCATGAGATGCATCTTCATCCCTCATCGCAGCAGAAACCCAGGGACAATGTGATCAGCGGGCTCAGGGGCTGTGCCTCCTCTCCTGCAAATGTCTCCTTTTATTCTGCCTCCCTTGAAGGGGAAGCAGAAGGGAAAGCAGGGACTATTTTGGTGCAGAGCCTTGTTTCCTGCAGGTATTTGTACCTCTGATGGAGTAGATCCAAGTTAGGGAGAGAAAAGTGTCTGGGGAGACTAAGATCTCACCTGGAGCATTATTTTATTTATTGCTTATACTCAGTAAGTGAGAATTTTGATGCCCAGTAAACTTTTCCTCTTTTTTGCATTTTTCTTCATTTTCCCTTGGTGTTTTCTCTTCTTGCTGCCTGTTAAAGCAGAGGCAGGTTTGAATAATTCAGAGTTTGTGAGTCAGGAGCTGGGAGGGTGAGGTGACCACCTGACACTGGTGTGCTTGATTTCTCTCCATTAACGCTGCATCATTAACTCTGCTCCCCTATTAAAGGGAGAGGCTGCCCTGTGCCAGGGGTGCAGAGGGAGCTGAGAACAGCTCTGAGTTAACCTGGAGCAGGGCAGGGGCCTGGTGCCAGTTGCTGGGGAGTGCAGCTACACCAGGGCTGTGTTCTGGTGCTTGCTTGGTATTCCATGGAGGTGTTTCTGCTGCTTGGGCTGGTGCCTGGGGAAATACCATCCACTGCCTGGAAAAAAATAAAGAGAACATCTCCAGCAGCGCGTTCTACCCTGAGCAAAGTAAACTGTGAGTAAAGGAAAGGTTAATCAAAGTGGTGTCTTGCTAGAAGGAGCAGGCAAGCTGCATTGTGCTCCTTGCCCTCGTGGCTGCAGAGATCTACCAGGGATGCTGCAGGTGTGAGAGGCACTGCTTCTGACCCCACCATGGGACAAAGGAAGGACAGAAGGGTAGGAAGGTCCTGGAATGTGGGAGCTTTGCCCTGAGCTGCCACTTGCGGTGCAGACTTGAGATCTGGGCAGTCGCAGGCTGGGCATGCCTTTATTTCAGCTGCTGTTTCTCAGGCCAGCAGGTATTGCTGAAACCACAGGAATACCCCTGGAAATGGGGAATATCCCTGGAAAGTGGGAAAATTTGGTGTTAATTAAACACCACCTTTTCCCAAGCAAAGGAAAGCTGCCTTTCTTGCACTGCCTTAATTACCTTTACTATTTGAAGCAGTGTGGGCTGGCTGTTCCCCACCACAGCTGATCTGCCAGGCTGCACGGGTTTGCCTTTTCCTTGTGGAGGCACAGGGCAGGGAGGCTCCTGCTCCAGCCCTGTTTGATAGCCTGCCACAACCTGAGCTGAGCAGGTGGCAGGGTGAAGTACAAAAGCTTCACTAAACAAAGAATTTCTATTTCCTGGACTGTGCCCGCAGGGGAGGAATCCTGAAAGCAGAGCAGACACCTGACAGCCAAAGAGCATCCCAAATTTTTAAACGAACAGTTGGATTGCTCTTTTATAAAGCTATACAGATGAACAGCAATTTGTAAATAAAAGAGGGGTTTGTGATGGCTGGCCACTGAAAAAGATAGTAAATTATGAAGTGGGTTGTTATTTCTTGAGAAATTGGTTTCTAAAGCTGCCTGGATGAGCTGTCTTTGTCCACCTGACCATGGGCAGGGCACTGTGAGCAGCACCAGCAGCCCCAGCCTGCTTTTCCTGGGATTTCCTGGGACAGGTGACATTGGGACAGGTGACATTGGGGGCACACCCTGCTGGTGGCTCTGCCATGGTCCCAGAGCTTTGCTCCCCCTCATCTCCCACAGCAAACCCCAAGCCAGCAGCCCCAGCCCGCTTTTCCTGGGATTGCCCTGGGACAGGTGACAGTGGGACAGGTGACAGTGGGACAGGTGACATTGGGGCACACCTTGCTGGCGGCTCTGCCTCAGTCCCAGAGCTTGGCTCCCCCTCGTCTCCCACAGCAAACCCCAAGCCAGCAGCCCCGTGGCCTCTGCTGCGAGCCCAGAGCTCCTGAGCAATAAACACCCCTGGCCCTGCTGGAATTAATAAAGTTACTTTGAGCCTCAAATGGCTCTGATTTGCTTCCCTGTTTTCATAGGTGATTTCACTAAGCAGCAGCACTTGCTAATCCCACATTCACATAGATAGAAGGTCAAAGTTGGTCAGTGAGCCAAGAAATACCATATCAGGGTTTCTTTCCTCTCCAATTGAAAGAGGTATAAATTGTGGAATTAGTGTATTGATTGAAGGCTACAACTTCAAGCAATCAGTTTTTCTGGCTTGACAAGATTATTTTATCCTACTTTTCTTTTATTATTATGTGTTGTATTTGAGTCATCCTTCAGGCAGATGAAGTGACAGCTTGATTTAACTCAATAAAACCCAGCAGTTAGGAAACCTACTGAGCCGAACAAAAGCGGAGGGAAGGTGCTCGGCGGCGTGAGCAAGCAGAGCGTGCTGCAGGGACACAACATTAACAGGAATTAGGCTCTAATCAATGCATTTCTATGGAAACTCTGCGCCAGGCTGCAAGCCCTCCGTGCTGGGCCCGTGGACGGGGGGTTCTGCCCTTCCTACCAACAAGTGAAATTGAAATTTCTGCTGCCGGTTCCATTGGAGCTGTGCAGAAAGTTCAGTTTTGTTCCTTTCCTGATAAGTTTGAAGCAAAATGCTTCAGCAGGGGGTTGTAATTATGTGGTAATTAAAATAGTAATAAAGTAAGTAAAAATAATAATAGCATAAGTCTTTGGACAGGAGGTTTTTGCTTGGGTGTAGATCAGCTAACACAAATGCTAAAATGTGTATTTTTGTCTTCACAAGTGTTTTTTTGTCTTGGTCCTGCCTGTGTTATGTGTGAAGTAAAGAGCCCAGAAAAAGGATGGTGTAAGGCAGCCCCTCTTCCTCCTGGATTTGCCAGAGGTCCTGGTGCAACCAGCTGTGAGGATGTGCCTGAACTGGGGCCCAGTAAATGACTCCATTTCCCCTTTGTCTGTGCGGGCAGTTGGTTCAGAGCCATCCACTGGGATTGGGATTTGTTGCAGGAAAGTGGGAACCTGCTGGAGTGGGGTGACCCATGTTGGCTCTCAGGGTGAAGAAGAGCCTCTGTTCCTCAGAGGTGTCTGCTCACTGCTCCTGGTTCCTCAGCAGATGGGAATGGGGAGAACTCATTATTGATGTGTGAAAAATGATCTCAGTGCATTATTTACATCCCTGGAAGTGCTCCAGGCCAGGCTGGACAGGGCTTGGAGCACCCTGGGATGGTGGGAGGTGCAGGGGTGGAATAGGATGGGCTCTGAGGTCTCACCAAACCCAAACATTCAAACATTCTGGGATTCTGAAATTCACTGTATTTTAATCATCATTTGATTTGGGCGATGAGTTCAAGATCCCAATTATCTATGTTAATTAGCAAATGATCTCTTGCTGAGTTTTCTTGAAGAGCCACTGATTTGGCTGGTAGGTTTGGGTTGGTTTCTTTCCCACTTGGACTATTTTTGCAGACGTGCATCTGAAATGCTCATGGGTGTCAGAATCGCTTTTACAGTTGCATTTAATAAAATAAAGTTGCATAATCTATAAATACATTTAAAATCCACTGCTTTAAGCAGCACTCCCATGGCAAACACAACATCTGTCCAACACTGGGGCAGTCTGAGGGACTCTTGCAGTGAGGTCTGGATCCACACTTTTCCATCTCAGTTCCTGTCATCAGTTGGATGTAAAAGCAGGAAAAGGACAACTCCCACTTAAGGGCTCAGGTGAAAGCCCAGGCTGCTGCCCCATTATTTTAAAAACCGTGGTTTGCAACTTTCAGACCATGCATTAACATTCACTAACTTGTGTGTAATTTCTCCCACCCAACATTTCTTCACCATTTAAAGTTGTTTTCATCTTTCTGTGGAACAGCATTTATTGTCATGATCTCCTTAAACTGCAGTTTGGTAAATGACTTGTTTAAATTTAAGGAAAAGAGGTTGTTGATAAGTATAGTTTTCTAATACTCTTCCTCAGCTGTCATTTACTTTGACTAAATTTATTTAAACCACCTTAACCTTTCAGAGAAAGGCCAGGAGATGTTTAAAAGAATAATATGTGTCTGACATTTTGGTTTACCAAAAGGACACCATCATAATTCTGTAGTGCCTCTGTTAAAAATAAGCTAAGAAAAGAAAACTAAAATCTCTTTTTCTTTCTGCTTAATTTTGAAAGAGCGGAAGGAAATTTGATTGATCGCTGCATTAGGAAGTGACCTGCAGAGGTGATCACCAATGCATTGATCTGTCCCTGCAGCAGGGCGTGCTGGGCAGCTGCCACGTGCAGGTGGCCTGTCCCTGCTTGAGGAGCACCTGAGAGGTTTCCATCCCAAACCTGAGATGTTTCCATCCCGATCTGAGATGTTTCTGTCCCCATTCTGAGAGGTTTCCATCCTCATTCTGAGAGGTTTCCATCCTCATTCTGAGAGGTTTCCGTCCCCATTCTGAGAGGTTTCCATCCTGATCTGAGAGCTTTCCATCCCAAACCCGAAAGGTTTCCGTCCCCATTCTGAGAGGTTTCCATCACATTCTGAGAGGTTTCCATCCCATTCTGAGAGGTTTCCATCCTGATCTGAGAGGATTCCATCCCATTCTGAGAGGTTTCCATCCCAAACCTGAAAAGTTTCATTCCCATTCTGAGAGGTTTTCCCCCAAACGCAAGAGCTTTTCAATCCCTATCTGAGAGGTTTCCATCCCAGTCTGAGGTTTCCCTCTAAACTTGAGAGGTTTCCACCCAAACACCTCCCACTGTCCCAGGAATCCCAGCCCAGCCAGGAATTCCCAGTGTCCCACCCATCCCTGCCCTCTGGCACTGGGAGCCATTCCCTGGCTCCTGTCCCTCCATCCCTTGTCCCCAGCCCCTCTGCTGCTCTCACAGTCCATCCACCATGTTATCTTAAATAAGAAGATTCAAATAATCTTTAAAATGTGTTAAGATGTAAATTCAAAATTAAAGAAATCAAAGTCTCCAAACTTGATACCCAGACTGGAGTTGCACTTTTGCCCCCCTGACCTTGCCCAAAGTTGTGTGAATTAAGGGCAGTGTCAGCTGTGATCTGCATTTCCCTGCTTTTGTCAGCTTGTGTCACAACCTCAGCATTATTTAAATGAAATTTTCTTTTCTCTTTTTTTTTTTTTTAGTATTTAATATTCACATTCAGGTATTCGAGCCATAATTTCTGTTAGTAAAAGTGACATTTTGTAAAGTTCATTATTTTTTTACAGAGAAAATCTCGTCCACATTTAAAAATAGGCATTAAATAAGGGAATGGCATCTCCAGGCTGGGAGTCATTCCTGCAATTTCCCATTTTAATTCCTGAACACCTGTGAACCACAACTTTGATTATACCTGGGTTATTTCACCTGACCTGACTGCCCGACCTGTCCAGGCACACACACCCCTGCTTTTCAAACAAATTTAAAATAATCATTTCTGTGTTTAGGAGACAGATTTGAAGGACAATTAAATATGAGGAAATGTAAAACATTCCTGGTGTTATCAAAACACAGAGTATATTTAGCTTATAAGTAAATGAATTAAACTTTATTGGTATTACTGGAGCTGATCATACGTTGATAATCTCAAACTGAATTTGGGTGGAAATGCTACATTAATATCAATGTGCCTTTCTTAAGCCATTCTGTGTTTTAAATGCTTTTAGATTTAGCCTCTATTTTAAGAATCATTTGTGGATTTTAAGAACTACAAACTTATTTGGTTTAGAGCTTTCCCCATCCCTCAGAGAGGTGCTTTGGGTGCCACAAGGGTGGATTTAGGGTCAGTGAGTGATGCAGCTGTAAAGGTGGAAAATTCCTGAACAAGCAGGGATTTCTGACAGGCACCACAGGAGTACACCTGATGTTCTCCCTCTCTTTTCCAGTTCTACATCAGGAATATAATTTTGTTTTTAAATCTAGAGGTGATAATTTAATTTATTGTCTCCATTTTTTTAAATGGGCCCCAACGACTCCGGGAAACCATTGTAATTTCTCCTGATACAACTGCTTTTATGCAAGAACATCTTATTCATGTACTGCTTGGCATTCAGAGATGTTGGTGAAAATCAAGCAAATTCTTGCTTAAAGCCATATTTCTGGGAGTAACAGCTCCAGCTCAGTCTTTGTGTGGCCCGTGGTGGCTCCTGAGGAGGCTGCAAGTTAATGAATAAACATTCTGAGAGTTGTTCCCCTATCAAGGAGTGCCCAGGGCAGGATTTCACACTCTGCTGGTACTTTCTGTTCCAGTCCCCAAGCTCCAATTCTAAAAGTACCACATTAATTAATGCCCTGTAACGTTGTTGTGACAATAAATATCCCACTGTCGAGAGAGAAGCCCCACAAAACCACGTGGAGGATGAATAAGAATTAATTCTAAAATCTACATACTCCAAAGAAAGGTCAGATGCTGCAGAGGTGAAATGCTTGACAGAGGCAGGATTTTCCAGGAGAGCTGAGTGAAATGTCTGAGATTCAGATGAAACCTTAGACTGGTTTTCTTCAGCATCCAAAACTTCATTTTTTATTTTTCTTGTAGTTTTGTTGTTGTTGTTGTTTAATTGTTTGCTTGGGGTTTTTCCCCCTGGTTTTTTTTTTTTTTGTTTGTTTGTTGTTGTTTGGTTTGGGGCTTTTTGGTTTTTTTTTTTCCTTTATGAATAATTTGTTGAAATTTGTACGTATATCTTATTTTAGATTCCATACAGAAGCACAGAGAGATGTTTTTATTTATCCCAGCAGATAAATCTTACTGAATTTTGGATTGAGTGCCCTTTGTGAGGCCCCATTTCCCAGTAACAGACAGAACAGCCTCAAACACCCTTCCTGTAATTATTGATCACCCAAACTGTTTTTATTTTTTAAAGAAACACCAAGGCAATGCAAGGAGGAGAGCAGCAGAGCTTGATTTCCACCAACATTGCTGAACGCCAAGCAGTACATGAATAGGATGTTCTTGCATAAAGCCAGTTGCATCAGGAGAAATTACAGTGGTTTCCAGGAGTCGTTGGGAAAAAAATGGAGGCAATGGATGAAATTATCTCCTCTAGATTTAAAAAATAATAGTATTCCTGATGTAGAACTGGAAAAGAACACCAGGTGTATGCTGGGGCTCTCAGGTGAGGGCCAGCTCAGGTGTTGGGGCTCACCTGCAGGAGCAGCAGCTTCTCCTGGGGCTCAGGGGGTGCTGGTGCCTCCCCAGCCCCCAGGGCATTGCAGAGCTGCCCACAGCTCCCATTGTGACCCATCCCACAGCTGCCCCGTGCTCAGCCTCCCAGGGTGGCACTGGGCCATCCTTGGTGGCATTTAGGGCAGTCCTGGGCCGGCACAGCACTAGCAACGACTTTAATCAAACTGGAAATGGTACCTGGGGTTATTGGGCTGGGAGCGAGGAACAGAGGGCACCTGTTTGTCACAGGCTGCCTGGCCACACCAGCAGCGGGGTTTTGCAGTGCCTGGGAGGAATATCAGGAGCCTTTTAGAGGGGCAGATCCCCCCGAGCTGCGGCGAGGCTCCGTCAGGTGCCCGGTGTCACATCCCGCGTGTGACAAACATTTGATGTGACACTCCTGCGCGCAGGTTGCTCCAGAGATATTTTTATAGGTCAGACTAAATATCACACATCCCAGCCTTCAGTCAGGTGCTGGAGCTGCTGTGACTGCGGCTAATGGCCTCGGGAGTTGCCATGGCTGCTGTAAACAGCGTCCCAGGGAGGGCAGGGACACGCTGGGCTCTGCCAGCCCGGGCTCTGTGCTGTGCGAGCTCACCTGTGCCAGCTGTGCCAGCTGTGCCCTGTGCTTGCACAGCCCTGCTCCTCAAAGCTCCTGGTGCCTCTCAGGGCTCTGCTGCTCACAGTGACCCCGAGATGTGTCAGAAATTCTCTTTTCCCAGCCCGGCGCTCCAAGAAGGAGTCAGAGCTCTTCAGTTCTCGCTCTCAAGGTTGCTCATTGTTCCTTATCTATAAAATTCTCTCTCCTGTCCAGCCCAGCTCTGCTCAGCAGCACAGACAGAGGCACTCTGCCTGCCCCAGGGCGGCGTTATCTTTTTATACTAAAAACTACGTGTGCAATATTTACAATTACTGCCCAATGCCCATCACCTGTGTTAGACAGTGAGCTTCTACTCTGAACCAATCCCAGAGTGCCACCATCACAGCAGGAGATGGAGGCCAAGAAGAAGAAGGAGAAAGGCTGGACATGCCCAGATTCCTCCATCTTGCCCCCTGAAGCCCCATTCTAAAAACCCCAAAAATTTATTTTTCCACTTCATGACAAACTAATTATTATTCTACTTAGACTTTTGTGGCTTGCAGATCCTCATATAAGGTTGGTATATCCAGGTAATCCTGCAGAGCCCAGCCTCTTCCCCTTCCAGCCCCATCCAGAGATGTGCCTGAAAAAAAGGAAGGGAAAATCATCTGAAAGCTAGGAGGAAGGGAATTTGAATTATAGCAAGTCAGGTGTTTTTTTGTAGGGGATGGGATGCCAAAAATTGCTCCTAAGGACAGTGGAAAGATTTTGCATAACAAAATGTGACAGAGTTAAATTTGACTTTAATCATCTCCGAGGTGTGTTTTGGCTGATCGTTCGCCCTTATGTGATCTCCTGATGTTTTTTCCTGTTGCATTCTGTGTGACATTCAGAGGAGGGGCAGGGAAGGTTGGAACACTGGAGCAGAGCTCTTGCTTTGCCTGCCACTCTCCTCCCTTCCAGGGGCTTCTTTGGGAGGAACTGAGCCCCAAGATCCCAATTAGCCCCATTTCCTACCACCCTCCCCTGCCATTTGAACACCCTGATAAATTCAGGTTGCAGAGGAGCTGCAGGTTCAGACACAAACACCTGCCCAGGTGAGCTCCTTTCTGTGCCCCAGCAGGGCCTGTGTCTGCTTCCCTGGGCTCCTAACGTGAGAAAGAGCAGAGGATCAGAAGAACAGTATGTGTTGTCGTTGTCCTAAAACTCCATTATACTACAAATCATCAGTAATATACCATGCAGTGGTATATTTCAAGATTCGAGTTTTTTCCTCTGGCCCTACAGCAGTGTCAAATAAGTTCCAACAGATTTAAGGCAATTACTTACCTGATAAAATCAACAATCATTTAATAAAATAATTTGTGCAATTTTTAAACTGTATTTTTAAAATTTTTAAGTGAAGCACTAAAGTGCCCAGATGGATTTTCATGTTCGCTTGAATTTAGGGAATGAAAAATGTAATTTACTGAATTGCAGAATTTGGACACCTGCAAGGAGATGGCAATCTATGGATTAAAAATTTAAATAAAGGAGGAGTGAGGAACCCTGAGGGAGCAGCATAATTTCAAAATGGACCAGTGAAGAGAAAAAAGTATGAATGCATTGATGTTACAACATTTATTGTGCTGGGCACTCACCCATGTGTCAGGAAATCTTGCTGGCCAAAGCAATGGGCGCTCCTCTGTCGGGTTAACAAGATATTTAATACTCTGCTTGTTTGATTTATTGTATATTGGTGTTTTGTTAATAATGTACGGATGTAAGCTTGCATTGTAGCGGGAGGATTCTAGCATTAATTCTCCTATTTGAATATAGTTAGCCTGTTAATGGGGAGGGAGTCATAAAGTTCTTATATTTTTGTAGTGTAGAGCTTTAACGCACTCTTTGTTGATGGCTGCTTGAGGCCCCACAGTGTAATTGGGAAATTAATATTTATCTGCTCATAGAGATTGTATTCTTTTTTAGAGGAGCTGGCAAGAAATAAAGAGACAAGAAAAGGGCTGGGTAAGAGGGGGAGCAGAAAGTGTTCCCAGGGATGTCTGTTGGAGGGAGGAACAGCCTTAGCCCTTGCCGGTGTTATTCTGAAAAGGTCCAGCTTCACACAGGCTGTAAAAACACAAAATAACCTTCAGAATATTCAGCATCATCTCTCACCCGCAGCTGTGGGGCAGCACCCACTCTGGGAGAGGCTGGGAACCCCAGGATGCTCCTGTGCCAGGTTTAAGGTCACATTGGCCACATTTAAGGTCACATTTCTGAATTTGGGGAGTGGATCAGAGCAGTCCTTGGGGCTCAGCCCAGCCCAGGAACTGAGGGTCAGCTCAGGATGCTTTTCTTGGGGTTGCCCGTGATTGTTCAGGGATGGCTGACACCAGGTTTGGTTTTTCCCTGAGGAATACCCAGGAAAATGTTTAAAATGCCGTGGTGCCCGTGCCCCTGTCCCTGCAGCACCAGCCCTGCTGTCCCCAGCGTCCCCATGGAGCCCCTGCCACCTCCTGTGCTCTCCACATTGACTGCATCAGGCTGCTCCTATCGACGTTGTTAAGCTCAGGTGACTGATAGATTTTTCCTTAATTTCTTTAATTTCCCAATAATCCTCTGGTTCTATGTTTTATTGGGTGTGCTGTGGGCTCTTTATGGGTGCCCAGAGGTGCTGCTGGATTTCCCCTGGAGCTCAGATCCTGCCTTGACTGTGGTGGTGTTCACAGGGGTCTGAGGATGAGGGGAGAGATGAGGATCTGACTCCATGTTTCAGAAGGCTGATTGATTATTTTATGATATATATTACATTAAAACTATACTGAAAGAATAGAAGAAAAGGGTTCATCAGAAGGCTGGCTAAGAATAGAAAAAGAATGATCACAAAGGTTTGTGGCTTGGACAGAGATCCCAAGCCAGCTGACTGTGATTGGCCATTAATTAGAAACAACCCCATGAGACCAATCCCAGATGCACCTGTTGCATCCCACAGCAGCAGATAACCATTGTTTGCATTTTGTTCCTGAGGCCTCCCAGCTTCTCAGGAGGAAAAACCCCAAGGAAAGGGTTTTCCATTGAAGTTATCTGCAACACTTGACAGGTGCTACCTCCCCACCAGTGCTCCCAGGTTGCTGCTCCCTTTCTGGGGGGCAGGCAGGGGCTGGGGGCTGCTCCCTTTGCTGGGACCCTTCCCTGGCAGCAAGGGGCAGTGCCAGCCTGGTTCCAGCAGCACTGAGGGCGCATTTCCACCAATGGATTGAGCAGGGCTCGGGAGGGGAGGCGGCTGTCTCCAGACTCGCTGTCTGTGCCTTTCATCCACTCCTGACAGCAGTTATTGGAAATGAGGGGAATTGTTTCAGAACAAGCGCCTCTGACAGCTTGGCAGATTGATAGAGAGGTTTTCTGATCTCATCTCTTTTTTCTCTCCTGCCCTTGCCAGTCTCTCCCCAGCAGCGGGGTGGTGGCTGAGGCGCTGAGCAGCCTGTCCTGCATGGCCACTGAAGGCTCATGGCATTTACTGGGGCTCTGCTGCTCCCCTCAGCACCCCCAAAGCTCTTTCAGCAGCACACCCCCTGTATGAATTTCATTTACCCTAGCAAGGTGTGAGCTGAGACCTGGGCACGCTGGGTGTGTGGGAGCCAGTGCTGCACAGGGAATAGGCAGAATTCCCACTGTGTCTCCAGGTAAATGCTGGGTTCCTCTCCCCAGCTGTCATTGGCTTTCAGGAAACCCCACGCTTTGCCCTGGTGAAACTGCCAAAACAAAACTGAGGGTTGGTTTTGATTTCTTAGTGATGGAATCACTGAAATGTGTTGGACTGAGGGCACAGGGTGGAATTTTCCCCCAAAAGGGCAGTGCAGGGTATGGCTGTCACCTTAACAACATCCCAGGATCACAGCTGTTGATAAAGGCATCGTGAAGAATTCTACCCAATTAGTCATTTTTAAAAGATTTTTTTTTTCTTCATTCAGAGGAAAAAAAAATGAATTAGGTTTCTCAAAGAATGCCCTGTAAATAGCAGGATTTCTGTTTAGCAAAGAAGCATCTTGCAGACTCGTCCTCCTTTGCCTGCCTTATCGCCAGCCTTATCTCACTTCTGGGAGCGGCTCCCTGCCGTTCACCAAGCACAAATTTTGGATATTCTGGTGAAATGCAATGGATGCAGTCCCTCCTGCCCTTACACCCACCTGCAGAGGTGGCTGATGGCAAAGTGACTCAGTCAGGAAAAGAGGGGTTAAACGGGGTTGTTGACATTGTTCTTCCCCAGCCCCACAGGAAACACTTCTCTTTCACATCTTGATTTTTCTGCAGAATGTCTGAATTCCATCCTGAGGTCCTGGGGTGGAAATGGGGGTGGAAATGGGGATGGAAATGGGGGTGGAAGTCAGGATGGAAATGGGGGTGGAAATGGGGGTGGAAATGGGGATGGAAATGGAGGTGGAAATGGGGATGGAAATGTGGGTGGAAGTCAGGACGGAAATGGGGATGGAAATGGGGGTGGAAATGGGGGTGGAAATGAGGATGGAAATGGGGGTGGAAATGGGGGTGCCCAGAGCAGCAGGGGGGATGGGATTTAAGGTCCTCTTCAACCCAAACCTTTCTGGGATCCCACAATTGTGACAAGTCACTGCAGCAGTGTCCTTACAGGACAGGGGCAGAGCAGAGGAGGTTGTGGTGAGGAATGTCACAGCTTTAGGAATATTTGCCAAAGGAGGGTGCTCAGAAAGAACTGAGAACTGCCGATGTGCAGTTGTGACCGTATTGCTCACGGAGCTTTCTGCTCCTGCTTTCACTGGCAGTTTGCAGTAAAACCCATGGAGTCAAGATGTGAATTGCTGCCCTTGCCGGGGCGGCTCAGAGGCAGGGCAGGGCCGGCTGATGTCCCCGTGGGATCCAGTGAATTCCTCCCTGAGGAGTGCCTGGGGTCTGGCTCCCTGCTCCCCCTTCTCCTTCCCCTGCAGTCGCTCTCAGGCCGTGCCCGGTGGAATTGGAGGTGTTTGTTATTCTGCTGCCCGGGCCTCTCCAGATGTTTAGCTACAGGGTAGCTGTGCTGCACAGCCCCTGCAGCTGCTGGAGAGGGAGATGCAGCATCTGCGCCTTGTCTGGGGAGCCGCATCTCAGCCCCCGACAGCGCCCCCGACTCGCAAGGAGCTTTTGCATTTCAGTCAAACAGACTTCAGAGCACACCTAAGATTTATTCCTGCCTTTCAAATTGACTTCCAGATCCTGTGCTGGTGGAAATTGCTGAGCCTCTCCTGAGCAGAGCTGTTTGCAGGGAAAGGGAGGTGGATCAGGGCAGAGAAAGGGGCTTTGTATCAGCCCAGGTGTGCCTGGCCCCTGGGGTGCTTCAGCGCAGCTAAAACGTTTATTTACTTCACAGAACAATGGTTTTTATTATTTGTATTTTGTAGGATTTTCCCCCCTTGAATTATCACAAAATGGATCTTGGTGAACTTAAGAGATTACCATGCTTTTAGCATTTTAATTGGAAAAAAATGTTATTCAGCATTTTAGGGGTTTTTTAACTAAGCTTGTTTTTGTTAAGGTGTCAGTGTTAGTTAATACATTTATTTTTAGTCTAGCAGAGTGACAGAGGAAGTCAGTAATTTTTCCCTGCTAAAATGGCACTGGCACAATCACTTATCACAACCCCAGCTGCTCTCTGCACCCTCCTGGTTACACCTGTGATGTTCAGAGGAATTCCTGCCTCCCCGTGCCCTCCAAAGCTCTGCCAGCATTATTCAAACATTTGGAAGATGGGTTCTGATGAACGCTGAACGCTCTCCAAACCTCTCCCAGAATATCTCCAATAAATGGAAGAGCCTGCTCCATAAATATTTGGTGTGAAAGGAGGTGATGTGGGGAGTGCAGAGCCCAGGGAATGGTTTCTGTGTCCATGGATTCTTTGGGCAGTGCAGAGCCCAGGGAATGATTTCTGTGCCCAGGTGATGTGGGGAGTGCAGAGCCCAGGGAATGGTTTCTGTGCCCAGGTGATGTGGGGAGTGCAGAGCCCAGGGAATGATTTCTGTGCCCATGGATGCTGTGGGGAGTGCAGAGCCCAGTGAATGATTTCTGTGCCCAGGTGATGTGGGGAGTGCAGAGTTTGGGGAATGATTTCTGTGCCCATGGATGCTGTGGGGAGTGCAGAGCCCAGTGAATGATTTCTGTGCCCAGGTGATGTGGGGAGTGCAGAGTTTGGGGAATGATTTCTGTGCCCATGGATGCTCTGGATACACCCCTGGGGAGCCTGGGAACACACACAGAGCCCTGCTCAGGATCATGGGCCCTTATGGAGCCTGGGAAATGATTTAAAATCTCTTCCCTGCCCATCCCTGGTATAGCCTCTCCCCCACAGCTGTGCTGGGCTCTCCCCTGGCACCCCAAAGCCATCCCAAAGCTCTCACAACATCCTTAAATCCTGGAGAAACTCCTTCTGGATTCCTAAAATTCCTAAAATTGGAATTCCTTAAATTGTGATTAGTAATTCCAATTCCAATTAGGAATCCTAGTGAACTCCTTAAACTGTGCCCCATTTCTCAGTGTGTCTGCACAATCATCACCTTTTCTCTGCTCTTTTCCCTGGCATCAGCAGCCCCTGAGCTGACCCACCCCAGGCACACAAATCTCATTTTCCCCAGCAGGAAACGGGAGCCCCTTTCCCCTCCAAAGGCAGAGAGCCCTTTCCAGCCTCTCCTAAATAGGTATCAATACCTGGCTGTTACAAACAGGGGGAATTAGGCTCGGTAGCATTTTGCTATTTGAATGACCTACTCAGTGGAATTACAGCAGCAAACTAATCCTTTAGGAGAGATGGCTCTATCAATCTTGGGATTTTTCTAATGTGGAAGCTACTCAATTGCATCTCAGAAATCAGGGAGGTAATTACTCATGCAGACAGCACAAAATGAAAAAAAAAAAAAGGCAAGTTCTGCTGAGTATCCCTTTTAGAAGAAGCAGTGGAACAAGGAAAACAGCCTCTATAATCAGTCAAATTCTTCCACTAATTTTTCAGGTGTTGAAGGCTATGCTGAGGATACATGCCATGAAAGTTAACAAAGCAAAGTGGCTTTAATAGAGAGTTTCACAAGAGAAAAATGCCTCTTATTAGGCAAAGCTACTATTGCAGATGTAGTTCCCCTTGTTACAAGTTCATTGTTTAAAGCAGCCGTGGTGGGAGATGGATGGACGCATCCCCAGATGCCGCGGGAGGCTGCGGTGACAGGGCCCAGCTGTGCCCTCACAGCGCCAGGGCAGGGGCTGGTGTGGTGGCACTGGGGCTGGCAGGGACAAAATGGGGCTGTGCTGGAGCTCAGGGCATCCCCCGGCTGTGCTGGACTGCCCAAACCCTGCCAGGGGCTCACAGACCCTGCACAGAGCCCAGGACACCTGTGGGTTTGATTATGGCCCATGGAGCACAGTACCAACCTGTATGAAGGTCTGCAAGCCACAAAAGTATAGGCAGAATGATAGTGAACTTATCATGGGATAAAAAATTGATTTTTAGGGTTTTTAGAATGGGGGTTCAGGAGGCAAGATGGAGGATTGTTCCTCCAGAGAAGCTGGGAGGCCTCAGGAACAAAACGCAAACAATGGTTATCTGCTGCTGTGGGATGCAACAGGTGCATCTGGGATTGGGCTCATGGGGTTGTTTCTAATTAATGGCCAATCACAGTCAGCTGGCTCGGACAGAGAGCCGAGCCACAAACCTTTGTTATCATTCTTTCTTTTTCTATTCTTAGCCAACCTTCTGATGAAATCCTTTCTTCTATTCTTTTTAGTATAGTTTTAATGTAATATATATCATAAAATAATCAGTCAGCCTCCTGAAACATGGAGTCAGATCCTCATCTCTTCCCTCATCCTGGCACCCCTGTGAACACCATCACACTGGGGTGTCCAGGATTTCTATCCATTTGTAGCATCCTTCTCAATGCTCAGACTGAGCCGGTGTTTTGCTTTGATAGAAGCAAAAGGTTTTTATTTGTAAATATGTTAAGGAAATAACATATTTACAAATGTTACCTTTTCCAGGCTTTGTCAAACATTTGCCAAATCAGATGGGAATATTCCCCCTCCAGCATTTACAGATATTAGTGAATAACAAATATCTGTATGTGATATTGAATAACAAATATCACTAAAATGTGGTGATATTAGTTATTCACTAATTAGATATATTACTAGACTATTCAGTTAGATATAACTAAATAACTAATGTCACCACTCCTGTCTGCAAGTTGGCAAAATAATGGTTTTGTTTGATGTAATTGTATATTTATGTGATAAAGACAATTAACAGAGAAGACAGATCACCCCTCTCAAGGTGTGCATTTATTTCCATGCAGACCCAGTATTTTATGTGTTTATAGGAGTACGTGTGTGTGCTGTGATGCATCTGTTTGGGGCTTTATTAATTACAGTTCCCCATTTTTACAGGTTTAACTTGCATAACATCACAGATCCTCCTCCAAAGCCAATGCATTAATTGCTAGGGAAGAACAGGAAAACATAAAGAGCCTTTCAAGGGAATAATTTTCTAAAAGTCAGAATCTGCAAAGCTTATTTCTGATATCACGAGTGCAATGGAAATATTCAGCAAGGTGAGAAACTCCCGTTCCAGGGCTGAAATCCTCTCTGCTCCTCCTGGAGAGGGAGAGATTCATGTCTTCATTACAGTGATCTACAGTGTATTGCAGGGGCTGCTTAGAGCCAAATTAATCGGTAATCCTGTGTTTAGTCACAATTGCACAGTGATATCCCAGGGAAGGGGCATGGATGGATGGATGGATGGATGGATGGATGGATGGATGGATGGATGGATGGACGCAGCACTACCAGGCGGGCTCAGCCGGCTGTACCTTCCATGTCCTTGCAGGACTTTCCCCATTCCCAGCACCACCCTGTGCTCACCCCCACCCTGGAATTCATTTCATTTGGTATTTGTCAAGCTCACAGAGCTGTGAGTGTTTCTTTCAGCCGTCCTGCTCCAGCCTGCACATTAGAGGACACAGTCCCCAGCTACGCAGGGAAGGGACAGGTTGGATATCAGCAAGAAATTTTTTACAGAAAGAATAACAAAGTACTGGAATGCTCTTCCCAGGGAGGCAGTGGAATCACCATCTCTGGATGTGTTTAAAAAATGACTGGACATGGCACTTGGTGCTAGAGTTGAGGTGTTGGGGCACAGGTTGGACTGGATGATCCTAGAGGTCTCTTCCAACCTCTTTATTCTGTGATTGTGTGTGATTCTGTGACTCTGGGATTCTGTGATTCTGGGATTCTGTGACTGATTCTGTGATTGTGTGATTCTGTGATTCTGGGACTCTGTGATTGTGTGATTCTGTGATTGTGTGATTTGGTGAGCCCCATGTTCTGCACAGCTCGCCCAGCTGCCCACGTTCTCCTGCTCACCCCTTCTCTTGGGTCACAATTCAACCCAACACACTCTCTTCTGTGATCAGCTCCAGCATTCCTGCTCTGGCACGCTGCATGGACGAGCATTTCCCCTTTGGTTAATTTGCAGAGAGCAAACCCAGCTGCCCTTCCCTGGCCTGGCAGGGATTTTGCAGCCCTGGGTCTCAGCAGAGTTTCCATCACTTTGCATTTACCTTTCCCATCCTTCCCCATGCCCATGGCACAGGGTGAGGCTCCTCCTGCCCATCCGACAACCTCTGCCCAGTCACTTCTCCCCTGCAGAAAAGTCTTTATTTATGGCAGTGCCTGCCTGTCCCGCCTGCCCTTTAGCCCATGTCAATCCATTTCACCTTGCATTTCTGTCCACTCCACTTGCTCTGCTTGCCCAGACCTCAATCTGTGCACAGAGACCTCGATCTGTGGTGTGGAACTGTCAGGAGCTGTCAGGGAGGAGCAGCAGCCCCGAGTCTGTGACGGTGTTCGCAGGGGTCTGAGGATGAGGATCTGACTCCATGTTTCAGGAGACTGATTTATTTTTTTATTATATATATTATATTAAAACCATACTAAAAGAATGGAAGAAAGGATTTCATCAGAAGGCTGGCATAGAATAGAACAGGAATAGAATAGAATAGAATAGAATAGAATAGAATAGAATAGAATAGAATAGAATAGAATAGAATAGAATGATAACAAAGATTTGTGGCTCGGCTCTCTGTCCGAGCCAGCTGACTGTGATTGGCCATTAATTAGAAACAACCCCATGAGCCCAATCCCAGATGCACCTGTTGCATCCCACAGCAGCAGATAACCATTGTTTGCGTTTTGTTCCTGAGGCCTTTCAGCTTCTCAGGAGGAAAAACCCTAAGGGAAGGGTTTTCCATAAAGGATGTCTGTGCCACCATGTCCTCCCCACACTTTGTGCTTTCCAAAAGCTCCAAGGAAAGCCTGGGCTCCTCCTGCAGCCAGCCTGGGTCTGTGCAGGGAGGTTCCAGCTCACACAAACCCCACATCCTGCTGCTCTGGGCTGCCTGCATTGTGACATTTACTCACAGAGCAGCTCAGCTGACATTGATTTTCGGCAGGAACACGCTGGTCCCGTATTTGACCAAGTGTGGAAGGGGTGCTCGTGCTCCTGCCTTAAATATGCAGCAGGATAATGGCAGCAAAGGCTGGTGCCAGGCCAGGAGCTGCTCCCGGACATGGTGCCAGGCACCAAACCTGCTCAAACCATCCATTTTCAGCACTGCCATTGGGTAGCTGTTTCATTTCACAGCTCCCATTTCCCTGGGTCCACCCTGTTCCTCCTCTCTGCAGTCTCCTGAGGGAACACAAAGATTCCCATTTTCTGCAGGAGGGGTGGGGGGTCTTTGAGTGAGGAATGCTGCAGGGGGATTTGCTCCCTGCTTTTTCCAGTGCTATTAAGTGCACACCAAGTGTCATTTTCTTGAAGGCTGTTTGTGGGGAAAAGTTAAATTGAGGGCAGGAGAAGTTGTGGGTTGGCTGCGTGTATTTTTTTCTAAAATATCAGATTTAATTTGTTTAGGAAGTAAATGTTATCACATTTGTGAGGAGGAGCACTTGATGTTTGTGGCACGCTGTTAGTCGTGTCCCTGCTGCAGGCTTGGGAAGTCTCCCAATCACCCTGTGAATCAGTATTTATGAAATAGGTGATGTTTATCACTTGGGGTGAGGGGGGCTGGCAGCCTTTGAGGGGGAGCTGCCTTGGAGGACGGAGGATTTTGGTGCCTGCATTTTCTTGCCAGCCATTCCTGCTCCCTGACTCATCTGGGATTTAAAACAAACCACCCCAAAACAACTCAGAAAATGCAATAAAGGACCCCTTTTAGCGGCACTGACTTCATCACACCCTGCTCCTTCCCACAGGCCTGGCTGAACAAAGGGGGAAACTGAGGAGCTGCAACTCCCAGAGCCAGCCAAGGAGAGCTCTGGGCTGGGACTGGGGCTGGGTGGTGCCTTTCCCATGGATCAGCAGCTGTTCCTGCACTGTGGAGCCATCCCCAGCTCCTTTCTCTCATTATTTCCCCAACTGTTCCACCATGGAGCCATCCCCAGCTCCTTCTCCCCATTATTCCCCAGCTGTTCCCCATTCCAGCCATCTCCAGCTCCCTTTCCCCATTATTCCCCATTCCAGCCATCTCCAGCTCCTTCTCCCCATTATTCCCCATTATTCCCCATTCCAGCCATCTCCAGCTCCTGCTCCCCATTATTCCCCATTATTCCCCATTCCAGCCATCTCCAGCTCCTTCTCCCCATTATTCCCCATTATTCCCCATTCCAGCCATCTCCAGCTCCTTCTCCCCATTATTCCCCATTATTCCCCATTCCAGCCATCTCCAGCTCCTTCTCCCCATTATTCCCCATTATTCCCCATTCCAGCCATCTCCAGCTCCTGCTCCCCATTATTCCCCAGGCTGTTCCTGCACCAGAGGGCAGGGATGGATGGGACATTGGGAATTCCTGGCTGGGAGGGTGGGCAGGCTCTTTTCTCTTCTCATTACTAGCCAGCCATCAGTCCTTTTTTAAGGATTTTTTCCTAATCCATTAATTTAGCCAAGTTAGCCCAAATTTTTGAGCCTTGCCTTCAGTAAGCTGCTAATTCCACTGATGCACTTGGTCATTTCCCCTGGTGTGACTTTAATGCTGTGTCACCACTGATAATGCAACACAGAAGTTAGGGAATTGTTGATTAATATTCTGCAGATTAATAAGAATTCTCCTGCCTCTCTGAGGCTGTTCCCACCTCTGCTGCTCCAAGCACCCAGTGCTCCTGTTTTAAACACACCTGTTCATTTACAGACACCTGTTTTTCTGTTTTCTGTTTCGCTCACAAACACACAGAGACACTCTGAATCAAAAGGAGCTGAATCTCAGAAAACTTCAAAAATTATTTTTAATTGGTTTTGATTTAACTTGTGTCCATGGTGCATTTAAAAATAGAATTTCTAAAAGGATGAGGGAAAAAAAAAAGCCATTTTCCTGCAGTATTTGCCTGTGCCACCACTGCTCAGTTTGGATTTAATTCAAACAGAGCCCCAGCCTGTCTCTTCCCCCGTCCTCCTGTTTTATTAGAGAAGATGCTCGCCTGCATTAGGCACTTATTAGATAAATACAGGAAAACTGCTTGTCATTTATGGGTTTATCCATTATCATCTCGCCCATCCGATAGAGTAGCCTGATTTCAAAGTGACAGCTGGTGGAACCTCTCCTTGATACATGCTAATCCAGTTTTTATTATGGAAAAATTGCCTGTGCTTTCAGGGAGTGAGAGGCAGTTACCAGCCGCGGCTGCCAGGGGCGGGACCCCGCGATCTCTGCTCTAACAGCCTAAAAATGAACCATTATCTCCCGGGGAAGCGGGGACGCACAGCTCCTGCTGCAGGGGAGAGCAGCCCAGAGGGGCAGAGGGGCAGAGGGATGCCACCCGGAATTACAGAGCAGGGGCTGCTGTGTGCCCAAACCCAGAGCGGGGAGGCTGCTTTGGGGCTGCACTGCCCCTCCCTGCTTTGGGGGGAGAGGGTGGCACTGGGGAGGTGCCCCCTCTCTGCCCTAGTGCCAGGGGATGCTGCAGAGCAGAGGGGCTCTGTGCCCATCCCTGGTGCCCCATCCTTGGTGCCAGGGGATGCTGCAGAGCAGAGGGGCTCTGTGCCCATCCCTGGTGCCCATCCCTGGTGCCCATCCCTGGTGCCCCAGACTGCCAGGGGATGCTGCAGAGCAGAGGGACTGTGTGCCCATCCCTGGTGCCCATCCCTGGTGCCCCATCCTTGGTGCCCATCCCTGGTGCCAGGGGATGCTGTAGAGCTCTGGGGCTCTGTGCCCATCCCTGGTGCCCATCCCTGGTGCCCATCCCTGGTGCCCATCCCTTGTGCCCATCCCCAGTGCCCCATCCCTGGTGCCCCAGCCTGCCAGGGGATGCTGCAGAGCAGAGGGACTGTGTGCCCATCCCTCGTGCCTGGGGAGGATGTGGGTCAGGATCCTGCAGGTTCCTGAGCCTCCCTGGGCTCTGCTGGGACATGGACAGGTTAGGATGGAATCCTAGCTGAAATTCCAGGTGAAATTCCAATGAATTCAGTACAAACCTCAGGACCCACTGGGGAGGGACGAGCTGTGAAACAGCAGGCAATATTCCAGCTGTTATCCCAAACCCCCAAACTGAGCCCCCTCTCCCCCAAATCCCACCCAAGGCAGGTGCAGAGCCAAGGAGCAGCTCCCTGGCAAGAGCAGCTGGCTGCTCTGCTGCCACCCAATTATTAATTTATCACTAAATTTATTAAAAGTGGCCAGATAACAGAATCTTGGCTAATTGAGAGAATAATAGATGTTCCAAGCCTTGATTTTCCTTGCCTTTGACTTTATCAGATCTCACTCACTGCAGCACGCGTGTTCAACCCCTGATTCCAGTCAAACAGCCTGGTTTAAATTCTGAATTAGAAAAGAATTAGCGCCGTGGCATCCAGGCTTGACTTGCCTTCTGAAGCTTAAATAAAAACTTTCATCAAAGCAGGGAGCCTGTGCAGGTCAAGTGCCCCTGCATGTACAGATACTCTTCTTAGAGGCACTGAAAGGAAAGAAATGGAAAAAAATCTCAAGTGGAGCCATATAAAAAAAAAAAAAGAAAGGAAAAAGAAAAGGAAGAAAAAAAAATTTCTCTATTCTTTTGTCTTTGTACAAAATATTTGTTTGCTGTCCATATGCTGTGTATGAGCTCTGATTTTACTGAACTCGGCCGGGTTTGAGGCAAAGCTTTAGGAATTTGTGAGCACGGGTGCCAGGCTGCGAAGAGCATTTTGAGACTTTCAGCTGAGGGAAAAGCAGGTTCTGGATGATGGAATATTGCTTTGGGGTCCCTGTGTTGGGCAGCTCCTGGAGATGGATGTGCTGGTACTGAAACCGTTCCATGGTACTGAAACTGTTCCATGGTGCTGAAAGTGTTCCATGGTACTGAAACCGTTCCATGGTGCTGAAAGTGTTCCATGGTACTGAAAGTGTTCCATGGTGCTGGTACCGAAACTGTTCCATGCTCCTGCAGAGCCTCTGGCCCTGTGCTGAGGGTTTGGTCCTGGCTGGGGAAGTGGAAATGTTCTGTTCCCCCAGCCTGTTCCTCGTGCGTGTGACATATGTTGTTCTGTGCTGTGAAACACAAAATCCTGAACCTTTAGGAGAGGGATGGGGAGGGTTCTGTGGGCCCAGCCACGGCCCAGGGCAGCTGGGAGATGGGAACATTCCCACCAGTGCTCCCAGTTGGGCCTGATCTCCACAGCACGGGCTCCAAACGGCGCAGGAGCAGAGATAAATATAGATAAACAGGCACATGGCTGGGCCACGGATGGCATTTCATCCCCCGGTCTGAATTTCCGGGTTTTCGTGGATTTAACTTATTTGAGCACAGTTTTCTGCGATTTAATATAGAATCGTTTCAGATCAGAAACCGGTAGGAAAAGAGCTGACACTCTTTTTGCTGCTGCCTCCCCCTCCCCACCCCCCTTTTTAAGGGAAAGAGCTTTATCTTAATTAAAGTTTAATTAAGGATCACGTTTGGCAGTACTTTTCACACCGATCTACACCAGCAGATTTTCTAAGGCTTAACTTTATCGTGCAGAAAATCCTCTTTTATTACTCCCAACCTGTTGTAAAAGCTGTTGGCACAGAGCGGTGGCTGCCTCATTCAGCGGCCTTGTTTGCCGCTGGAAAATTCCCAAGTCTCTGGAGACAGCACCACTGTGCTTCAATTTAATATCTGTCCTATCACCGCCGGGCCCGGGCTCATTATTAATGATACTATTCATTAATTTCTTGTTGGGCCGATGTTGTTATTTATTAAAATATTAAAGGGAGCTCCTGAGACACATGCATAATGAGGGACACCTCCATCTCGCCGGGGCACGGGGATGGGCTGGGGAGCGGTGCCCCCGCTGCAGCCTCTCCTCCCTCATTAGTCCTGCCGGCTCTGAGTGACACCGTAAATCCATTTTGTGCCGGGCCCAATCGGCGCCCGCCGCAAACGGGGGGCTCTGGCTTTTAATGAGCCATTCCTATGCAAAATGAATCGACTGCTGTCTAACTCATCTCATCTGCCCCTGTTTGGGGGAAGGACTAAATTGCCTGTATTTATATCGGGAATAAATAAAAGCCAGACAGGGTTTTTTTTTTTTTCCCTTTCCGGTCTCACATTTGGAAAAATCTCAACCCCATAAATTCTGGGCTTTAAGGAGCTGCCACCTCGGCCGGCTGGAGCCCGCTGTGACATTTGGAGGCGCGACGGTTGTATTTAAAAATTTACAGAAACTGCCTGCCCAGCAGTTTGTGCCCCACCCTGGCAGCCGTGCCCAGGTGCTGCCTGCACGATGCCCTGGCTCCTGATGTATGGCTCACCCTTTGCAGCTCCCGCCTCAGCGTCGCCCCACATCCATCAAACCTGCCGCTCATTAATGAATTCAGCGCTGATGGCACACCCGTGTTCAGGGTCCCTCCTGGGCTGCCCGGGACAGGGGGGCTGCATCGCAATCGGGGTGCCGTCTGAAGGTGGAGTTTTCATCCGTCCCGCGCGGTTGTTATTTTCACCCCGTGCAAATAATGAAGAAATACCTCCCTGTTTTCCGAGGATTAGCCGGGCGTAATTGCAGCTTGGTTTGATCCCTCTTTTAATAACCTGGGCCCCTCTCAGCCCAGCCCCTCCGGCAGCTTTGTGTGATCCAGGGGCTTCCATCTGCACGCACCTCCAGCCTTTGTGCTGGGCACTCCCTGCCCCTGGTGCCCGGCAGAAAAAGCCTTCCTGGGGCAAAAAAAACCTTCCTGGGGGCAAAAACCCCCCTTTTTTTGGGAGCAGAAAATCCCTTTTCTGGGAGCAGAAAAACCCCTTTTCTGGGAGGAGAAATACCCCTTTCCTAGGAGCAGAAAACTTTTCCTGGGAGCAGAAAATTCCCTTTCCTAGGAGCAGGAATATCCCTTTCCTGGAGGCAGGAAAACCCTTTGCTGGGAGCAGAAAAACCTTTTGCTGGGAACAGAAAAAAAACTCTCTGGGAGCAGAAAATCCCTTTCCTGGGAGGAGAAATACCCCTTTCCTAAGAGCAGAAAAACCCCATTTCTCGGAGCAGAAAAATCCCTTTTCTGGGAGCAGGAATATCCCTTTCCTGGGAGCAGAAAAACCCTTTCCTGGGAGCCGGAATACCCCTTTCCTAGGAGCAAAAAACCCCCCTTTCCTAGGAGCAGAAAAACTCCTTTTCTGGGAGAAGAAATCCCCTTTCCTGGGAGCAGAAAACCCCCTTTCCTGCAGCAGAAAAACTCCTTTGCTAGGAGCAAAAAATCCCTTTCTGGGAGCAGGGTACTGCTGTGTCCACAGTTCAGGGTGGGATATTTGGGATATTCCCTCAGCAGGGCATTTTTTGCACCTCTAACCAGTGGCAAACACACTGGAGGTGTCTCAACCTCAAGTGCAAAGTTCAAAGTTGAATTTGTGTTTTCCCCCACAATTTTAAGCATTATTTTACCAGGCGGTTTTGAACTGATTTTTGAATAAGCATCATAAGGAGGTTTTGCTGCAGATCTCCCCAGGGAATGTTTTCAGGAATCTTGTTTGGATTTTTGGTGGGAAAGGCTCCCTTGCAGGAGGGTTGCCCTGCCTGGAGAGCTGCTGGAGTGCAATCCTCCTGCTGACAATTGTTTAATTCTCTGCTCACACCTCCAAAGCCTCTGTAATGCGCGAGAGAGGCTCTGGGTGATGTGAGGTCACCAAACGAGGCAGCTCTGGCCCAGCAGGTCTGGGGGTGAATTCTTCACTCATTTCTGGCCCTAAAAATGAGCAGGTGTCCCTGGGCTGCGCCAGGGTGCCCTGCAGGAGCTGTGACCTCCTGCTCGGGGCTCCCAGCCAAAGCTCAGCACCATTAATGGGAATTGAAGTATTGGGAGCGCTGGGAGCAGAGGGTGGAGCAGGCAGAGAATGAAACTGCTGGAGGAAACAGCTTCCAAAAGTGTGGGAAACCCTGGGAAAGGGGGATCCCTGTCCCTCACCCTGAGCAGGGACAGCTCTGCCTCACTGGGACCTGCAGGCATCTCCTCCCTGTGTGCCAAACCTGTCCGGCTCTGGGCATGGAACCAGGGGGGGATTTTGCTCCAAACTCAGTGGCACAAGCAGAGGTTCAGCTCTGCTTTCTGGGCTTTTATTTTCAAGGCCATTCCCTTGTAGGGTATTTATTTTTGGGAGAATGGGACTGCATTCGCACAGCCACAGAGCAGCAGCATGGCCAAGTCAGGTGTAAAACCCACTGTGGGATCACAAATGTGCAGGATAAAATAACAATAACAATATATATTATATATTATATATTATATATTGTATATTATATATTATATATTATATATTATATATTGTATATTATATATTATATATTATATATTATATGTAATATGTAATATGTAATATATAATATGTAATTTATATTATATTATATTATATTATATTAACAATAATAATAATGTTTCACATTTTTCTTTGAATACTACATTTCCACTCGAATAACCCATTTTCACATGACTAAACCACATCATTTTGTTGTGTGTTGTTCTGGGGGCATTGTGCTGTTTGGTCACAGGTTGGGTTCGATGCTCCTGGATTATTTGCCAACCTCAGTATTCTGAGGTTCTCTTTTATTCTTTCCTTCCCAAAACGCTGTGTGTCTCTTGAAGCTCCTCTGACAAAGCTGAGCCTGGAATTGCCCTTTCCCCATTTCTGCCCCCCCAAGGAATGGGGTATTTAGGGAGAGAGGTAATTAAACAGCCCCAGCTGTTAATTGGGAGAAGCCAGGTGTGACAGCTCCTGGAGCAGCCACACCGCAGCTTTATTTCAAAGGCTGGGATTTATTTTATTTTTTTTCCTTTGCCTTCTTTCAAGGAACTGTGAATGTTTTCATCTGAGTCTGGGTGCAGCTTTTAGTGCAAATGTGCTGCTGGAGCCCCTGGCACAGCCATTCCAGCCATTCCTTGTGATTTGTGGGAAGGGACAATTTGCTGGAGGTCTCCGAGGCTCTGTGGGGAGGGTTAATAACTCCTGGAGAGGTGGGAGAAAAGAAAGAGTTTTATGTCTCCTGCAACCTGCAAGACTATGAAATGTTTCCGAGTGTAATTTCCTTGAAGTTAAAGTCGAGGTTATTAAGGTTCACTTAGCAGATAAAGTTTGCCACAATTTTCTTGGTCTCTGTGATCAGATGACAAGATTTCCAATCCACAAAAGCAGGGCAGGATGTTGGGGGCTCTGAACCATGCTCAGGGGACACACCCAGGGCCTCCCGGCTCCTCTCCTTCCCATGCATTTTTATTTGCAGGGAAATTTGAAAGCATTGCATTGAAGTTCCCCCAGCCACCCCCGGAGCTGGTTTCAATTTGCTGGGCTTTGTAAAGCTCGGTATTAGCAGCCCTGGGGTCGGGATCTGGGGTGCTGCCATCCCAAACCCTGCGGTTGCTGTGTCCCTGAGCCTTTTCCAAATGGGGTTCTGTGCAGCTGCTGGGGAAATGGGCACCTTTGGGGAAGGACAGGTTAATGCCAACGCTGAGAAAACCAAAGTGGTTTTGTCGGGAATTGATAGGAAAGCAGCATTCTCACAAGGAATGGGGCTGTTATTGCATCCCTGGCTCTGGGTGCTGTCGTTGCTTGGTGCCTTAAGGAGCACAAAGGGGTGCCCTGTGTGGATGGGAATTGATTTGCTCCAAAGCACAGCCAGGGTTTCTGGGCTGTGGTGCAGCTGATGGGGATCTCTGCAGTCTGTGATGGTATCGAGATGAAAAGAAGCAGTCACACAGAAGTGGGAGGCTCAGCCAGATCTGCACGAGTTTCATTTCGTGCTGCCCATCATGGGCGCAGCAGAGCTCCACCAGCAAAGCTTCTGCTCCCTTGTGGGGAGCAGGAGAGCCCTGGCAGTGTCCCAGTCCCACCCTGGGGCAGTGGAGATGTCCCTTCCATGACAGGGTGGCACTGGGTAGCTCTGAGGTCCCTCTGACGCAAACCACTCTGGGATTTTAGATTATGACCAAGCCAATTCTTCACCCTCTTTGGAATAAACTGAGCAGTTTATTCTGAGTTACTCACTGAGTTAAACTCGTGCCTGTCCCTCTGCAGCTCTGTCCTCTCCAGTCACTCCTCATTGGCTGCTCGGGGCCTTCCTGAAATTTCCAGCATCTTGTTTTGGAATGTGGGCACCAGAGGAGGCCAGGCTGGGCCATTGGTGGTCTCACTCACACAGCATTTGTTGGTAAATCCACCTTCCTGTTGCTGCTTGCTCTCCTCTTCCCTGTCACTGACATGCTGGATAAAGAACTAGAGAGCATGAGAAGTTATTTCTGACCCCTTGCAGTTGTATTAGTGTAAGGGAACAGCACCTTTCATATCAGTGATGTTTGTTGTATTAATGAGGCAAAAATAGCCATTAAGGAGCCCTGAGCATGTACTTGAATTTCAATAAGTGCTTTCTGTGCAGAGCCAAGCAGAGATTACACATCAGACCTAGCAGCTACTGGCTATGGCCAATTTTTAAAACACAGGCACTTCATTTGGAAGGGTTTCTAATGCTAAGATGGAGATCTTAAATTAAATACCCGATCATCTAAACTCATCCAGTGTTTGATTTTTAGGTCTTAGTGCTTCATCCAAGCTCAAGATAAAAAGACAGGCGTTAAAATGTATAAATATGCTCAGTTCCTCAGCCAGCTCTAATTGCCTAATGCCCCTCCACACGTTACTTAAAATGGATCACGACTTAAGAAGACTTATGTACATTCCGTGGATAAAATGTATTGATTTCCTGCTCGGCTCTCATGGCAGAGGAGAGCACAGAGACACTGCTGTGTGTCACAGAGCAGCGCCAGCCCCGTGCTCTGGGGCACAGCACAGCCTCCTGCAGCCCAGCACTCATCAAACGCAGAAAAACCCCCCTGCCCGTGCCCTCAGGGTGGGGGTCCCGGGCAGGCAGGGCTGGGGATGCTCACAGGGGCTGCTGCAGTGACAATGAGTGCCCTGGCTCCATCCTGCTGCCTGTGCTGGCGCTGCCAGGCCCTGCTGGAGCCACCCAGCGCCCTGTGCCTGTGCAGGGCCAGCCCAGCCCCAGGCAGGGCTCGGGGGCTTTGTGTCCCTGCAGAGCTGCTGGGGCTGGGCTGGGGGCTGTGCACAGCCAAGGCTGCTCGGGGTGGTTCAATAATCACCCACAAAAACCCCTGGGCCTGTTCCTGCTGGTGGCTGAGGGAACGTGGTCAGCATGGGGAAAGTGGTCAGGACAGGGAGCATGGTCAGCACAGGGAATGTGGTCAGCATGGGGAACATGGTCAGCATGGAACCGGGATGTGCCCACGTGTCCTGGCTGGGGTGTTTCCCCTCATACAATCAGGGTGTTATTTATTTATTTATTTATCTATCTATCTATCTATCTATCTATCTATCTATCCATCTATCTATCCATCCATCCATCCATCCATCGGGATACAGGATGGGTAAATGAAGGTGGTATAGCATGTAATCTTATCCCAAAGAGTTGCAGCTGAACCAATCATTGAAATTAGGAGCAGGGCTGATGTTAACAGGCCACACCTGTGGCCAATACGAACAGTGGTATAAAGGAGTGGATTGGTGGGAGCAGGGGTCAGATGGCTGCTGCAGGGACCAGGAGGAATCAGTGCTGAGAGAAGCTCTTACAGAAACATCAGGGAGGTATGAATCTCTGGGCATATGGAACTCTTGCACTATAATGATCATAGAACTCTAGACTACGTAAGACAACACATCCATTGATGTCCATCCATCCATCCCTCCATTCAGTCCTTCCAGGCATGATTGGCTTTGAAATACATAGAGAAAATATATAGAGAGGTACCTTTACATATTTAGAAAAATAAATTAAAATGTCTTTTAATTTATTAATTAATTTATTTAATTGTATTAATGAAATTATTAAATAATTCTGTATTAAACTGGAATTATTAAAAAATACATAGGCTCGCACTCAGGAGGTAAATCCATTATGTGTAGACTCAGAATCATAAAATCTCGGAATCCCAGAATGGTTTGGGTTGGAAGGGACCTTAAATCCCATCCCACTGTGCCATGGCAGGGACACCTCCCAGTGTCCCAGAGTGTTCCAAGCCCCAGTGTCCCGCCTGGCCTGGAATTCCTTCCCAATCTCCCATCTGCCCCCACTCTGTTTCAATGTGAAGACTCTCCTTTTCCTGTCCCTCCAGACCCTGTATATTTTGTCTCTCTATCTTTCTCATCATCCCCTTCAGGTACTGGAAGGCCACAATTAGAATTTACACCATTAGACTTTTATGCCAACTTGAATGCGACATTTTAAATTAACGTCATTTTTTAATGACAAAATTTTTTTTTTAATTGTGATTTTTTTAATGACAATTAAAATTAAAAAAAAAATCCCAAAATGCACCAAACTTCCAGAAAGTTTCAGGAGGAAGAAAAGACAAAAACCCCACCATGTGCCTTGCCTGTACCAGCCCTGTGTGTGGCTCAGTGGCTGGCTGTGCAGGCAGGGGAGCCCGGCTGGGGAGATTGATGGAGCGAGCTGGGCTAATGCAGAGCACGAGATGCTAAGGGCTTGTGACGCTCACATTTGCCTGCTCCATTATGGGGCTCTAAATGTTGTTTCCTCCCGGGCTGATATTTCACTCATCTCAACCGCCTTTATTAAAAAAAAAAATGATTAAAGCCCCCCCCCAAGAAAAATGAAAACAGAAGAGCGAAATCATCTCGAAATCGTCGTTTTGCAGGGAGGCAGTTTGGAGGCTCCCAGGTGTCTGTTTTCCATCTCAGAGGAGAGGGGGGTGCTCACTCAGCACATCCCTGCAGGTGTGGGGCTGGCACTGCCCAGCTGGGGCACAGGGACATGGAGAGGGACCCTGAGGGGCCTTTAACTGGGCAAGAAAGGGTTACTGCCCCTCAGCTTCCTGGGGTGAGATGGGGTAGAAACCCCAAAATCGACTGTAAATGTGGCAGGTGGTTCTGGCTGTGAGGTAAATGCAGGGCTTGGTCAGCAGGAGTGGGATGGAGCAAGGCCAGGGTGACTGGGTCAGAGACTGGGTTGGGACCTTAAATCCCATTTATTCCATCCCTGCCATGGCAGGGACACCTCCCACTGTCCCAGGAATTCCCAGTTCCCAGTGTCCCATCCATCCCTGCCCTCTGGCACTGGGAGCCATTCCCTGGCTCCTGTCCCTCCATCCTTGTCCCCAGTCCCTCTGCTGCTCTCACAGTCCATCCACCATTTTATCCTAAATAAGGGGTTTCAAATAATCTTTAAAATGTATTAAGATGTGAATTCAAAATTAAAGAAATCAAAGTGTCCAAACTTGATACTCAGACTGGAGTTGCACTTTTGCCCTCCTGACCTTTATTTCAAAATATTCTGCGCCCCACCATTTCTCATTTCCCAACACACCCCATCTTCCTCTCACTTTTTATCTGGAGGGCAATTCCCAGGGCTGGGCTGCCCTGTTCCCCCAGGGGATGAAGAGCTCCAACCCCGTCCCCACTCCTGCTCCAGGCTGCATTTCCCCATTCCTGGCTGGGCTCCAGGGACAATTCCAGGGTTCCTCAGCAGGAATCGCTGGAATTGTCTCTGTGCCCTGCTCCAGGCTGGGTTTGCTGGGTGCTGCTCACTTTATTCCGGATTAAAATCCCTCCAGCCCTGGGTTTGCTGAGCACTGCTGGCACTTTATTCCGGATTAAAATCCCTCCAGCCCTGGGTTTGCTGAGCACTGCTGGCACTTTATTCCGGATTAAAATCCCTCCAGCCCTGGGTTTGCTGAGCACTGCTGGCACTTTATTCCAGATTAAAATCCCTCCAGCCCCTGGGTTTGCTGGCACTTTATTCCAGATTAAATCCCCTCCAGCCCCTGGGTTTGCTGGGCACTGCTGGCACTTTATTCCAGATTAAAATCCCTCCAGCCCCTGGGTTTGCTGGCACTTTATTCCAGATTAAATCCCCTCCAGCCCCTGGGTTTGCTGGGCACTGCTGGCACTTTATTCCGGATTAAAATCCCTCCAGCCCCTGGGTTTGCTGAGCACTGCTGGCACTTTATTCCAGATTAAATCCCCTCCAGCCCTGGGTTTGCTGAGCACCGATGTCTCTTTATTCCAGATTAAAATCCCCCTGTTTGTGGCTGTCCCAGGCCAGGCAGAGCCTCCCCATCCCATCTCCAGCCCTTCCCTCCTTTCCTCTGCCCTGCCTGCAGCTCCTGCTGTTCCCGTGTGCTGCTGCCATTAGAGGGAAATGATTTTTGCTCAGTTTGCTCAAAGGCAGATTTAAAGGCAGGTCCCCGAGGCGGCAGGAAAGTCGATCCCCTAAGCTACTCCCTCACTGTTTGCTTTTTTACATGTAATATCCCATTGCTGAGCCGGGCTGTAATTTCAAATACAGCACACGCTACGTAAATACATCCCTCAGAAATGGGCTAATGTGACATTTCATGGAAATTAACTGCTTTTATTGTGGTGTTTGGTTGCACTGCCACCTGAAAAATGGGTAAATCCGCTTCATATACATAGAAATATCGCACGGGCTTTTCTTTTTTGCCAGTTTCCTGACTTTTAATGGATGTAGCTGCATTTATGCTGCTGAGCCCGTTTAAAATATACCCAAATATATGTAATTTTAACTACAGCAGTCCACCTAAGAATTCCACCTGCATCTCTCCCCCATTACTTATGTACTTAGAGCGCTGGAAAATGCAGGGATCCATGGGGAAATTCCAGATAAACCCTGGTATTTATTGCAGGGCTGGAGCAGCAAAGGGTTACTTGAGCCCAGGCATTGTAAGTACAAGCAACAGGACTCCATTGGCTTTAATTTGTCCATGTCTTTCATTTGATACTCCCAGTATTAATAGCTTTGCAAGGAAATTCTGCAGTCATTAATCATAATAATTAATCAGATCCAATTATATTGCATATAAATGCGAACAAATTGCTGAAAAAATAATGATCTATCACCAACATGTCACGAGGAAAAAGAGACTAAAATAGTAATTAGAAGCAGGGATTTAGTTGTGTGCAAGTACTCTGCGCCTGATTTTAGCAGTGTGATGATCTGATGATGTAATTAGTGGGAAGAAAGTCAAGCAGGCTTTTGCAGCAGACCCCTTAATGACTGTGCAACGCAGGAAAAAATATCCTTGCATTGCTGGCTGCCTTTATATTTACCCTTAAACCCTCGCTGCTGCGCTGAGAGGCTTGCAAAGAGATGGCTCCTGGCATTTTCCACCAAGATTGCCTCGAGATGCCTCGAAAATGTTCAGAATTCCACCCAAAATTGGTGCGGGGCAGCAGCGCTTTCCCCTGGCACAAAGGGGGGGATCTGGGTGGAAATCTACTGGTGCTGGGAAATCTAGGAACTCTGATTTTGGTAAATCTAGGAAATCTACTTCTTTTGGTAAACCTAGGCAATCTGATTCTGGTAAATCTTGGAAATCTGATTCTGGTAAATCTAGGAGCTCTACTGGTGCTGGTAAATCTAGGAAATCTGACTCTGAGAAATCTAGGAAATCTGCTTGTTTTGGTAAATCTAGGAAATCTGATTCTGGTAAAATCTAGGAAATCCACTCGTTCTGGTAAATCTAGGAATTCTGATTCTGGTCAATCCAGAGAATCTACTGATTCTGGTAAAATCTAGGAAATCTGACTCTGATAAATCTAGGAAATCTACTTGTTTTGGTAAATCTAGGAAATCTGATTCTGGTAAAATCTAGGAAATCCACTCATTCTGGTAAATCTGGGAAATCTACTTGTGCTGGTAAAGCTAGGAAATCTGATTCTGGTAAAATCTAGGAAATCTGATTTAGGTAAATCTAGGAAATCTGATTCTGGTAAAATCTAGGAAATCAATCTGATTTAGGTAAATCTAGGAAATCTGATTCTGGTAAATCTAGGAACCATACTGATTCTGCTAAATCTAGGAAATCTACTTGTTTTGGTTAATCTAGGAAATCCACTCATTCTGATAAATCTAGGAAATCTACTGGTTCTGGTAAATCTAGGAACTCTGATTCTGGTAGATTTAAACCTGCTGCACACCCATTTAAACCTGTGCCTAGATTTACCCCCATTATCAGCAGATTTAAACCCAGGCGCAAATCTCCTGATGCTATTTCCTGAGGCTGGCTCTGTGGCAATACAAGTGTCCCCACTTTCCTGCCGCCGCCAGGTGCTGGGTGACCAATTCCTGCGGAGAGCAGCCAGGTTCATTTTATGTTTTATTTATGTTTTATTGTCACAGGGTGCCCAGGGCAGTGCCAGCCCCCCATACCCACCCCTCTGGGCCCCAGACACAGGTTTTTGTGCCAGCACACGCCAAAGCAGAGTTTTTAGGAACAGCAGCCCTGAGCCTTTAAACTCCCGTGCCCTGCTCCAGTGGATTACACTTGAAACAGTGACTGAAGATTGATGAGCAGGTTTGTGACAGATTTTCTACTTGAAAATAAATGTGAAGTTCATCATAGTTTTCAATACTAAGCACTGCACTTTCCTGCCTTTGATCTGGGTGTTGTGACTACTACAAAGAAATAAAACCTTATCTTACCTTTTGCAGCATCTACTGCAGAAGACCTCAATAATGCATAAGAACATCTGGAGGTGCGGTAATTTCGGCTATCAGAGATAAGAATTGACACAAAACAGGTAAACCCTACAAAGTCATCGTGTTGAAATGAGCTGATTAAGGTCTGGGAACATAAAACATCATGTAGAATGTTTCCATGCTTGCTCCAGCTTCCCATTTTCTATATATTTATATGGAAAAGCAGGAATGCCAATTATTTCATCTCCCTTTTTTTCCCGGTGTGTTTAATAGGTTGATTAGCTGGAAGCCATAATATATTTTTATATAAAGAGACAGGAGTGACTGCAAACCTATTGCCATCTATTTCTGTGTGGAGTTAACTGTGAGTTCATAGAAAATACATGGGCATAGTAAACAGGGGTTTGAAATGACAATTTTTTACTGGTTGCAAGTGCTAATTGCTAGTTTCTCAAGGGTATAGAATTAATCACCTGCTAGATTTACAGTCTCTAGGTTGAGACCTGAGGATGGAGGCAATAAGAAAAGCTCTTGAGGGACATATCATATGGTGAGTCTAAATATCAGTCTCTATGCATATGTAAATTGGCAACAAAGTTTTTTCAAAGCTCAAGTATGCTAATTTCAAACAGGCAAGACTAAAGCTCGCTTTTAGCAGCTGTTTAACGTCTGCCTGTGGGTGGTAGAGAGAGCTTAAAATACAAGCAAACAGTGGTGCATAAGTAATTAAGCAACATTTTGCCGGGCATAAATAATTCTGTTTATATTGCTCTTTGAAGAGTATGGAATACAAAATAACAGCTCGAGTGCACCTTTGGTCACCAGAGGTTGGCTGAGCCTCCTCTTTACCTTTGCTGCTTCCACCTTTCCCAGGCAGGAATTAAATGGGGGTCGGGGCTGCTCCTGCCATTTGTGTGTTGGAGAGCTTCGCTCTGCATTGCAGCAAAACAAAACAGACACTGGAAAGTTTTTAACGTGCTGTGTTTGCAGCTCAGATAATTCCCTTTTTGCCTTCTCCCCAAATAATTCCCTTTTTGCTTTCTCCTCAAATAATTCCCTTTTTGCCTTCTCCCCAAATAATTCCCCTTTTGCTTTCTCCTCAAATAATTCCCTTTTCCCCTGAAATATCCCCCCTTCTCCCTGGCTCCCCAGAGCTGCAGAGTGGCTCTGGGAAGGAAATTCATCTGTTTGGAGATCTCTGCACTTTCACCGCATCAAAGTTGATAAAATTATGCTGCATGTGCTATTTTGCTAAATTGTAAAAATTAGTGAGTCAACTCGACTATTTTCAAGGTCATAAGGCTGTTGATAATCCATAAAACAAAACAGCCTGACTTTTGCAGTTGTTATCACTTAAATTATTGCATGCATTAAAATAATAAGATGGTTGCCTTTATGGGATTCTCCTAAACCCAGGAGTCACTGAAGTGGCTGAGCACAAAACGCTCGTGTAATTTTGATGGCTCCTCTGAACTGCCAGAATCAGTTAAAAGCTGGAAAAACTAAAACAAGAGAGATTTAAAAAATATCTCATTTGACTCAGTAAAGACCTTGAAATTAATCACAAGGAAGATGAAAGATGTAACATGATTTGGGAACATCTAGTCTGGAAAAAAGGATTAGAAGTACCGGCTGTGATAAGAGTCAGGGTTTTGGAACTTGGGTTTGATGAAATGCTGATGGTTTAAAGAATTAGGAGTTAAAAGAAGAGGCGGTTGGTGGGGAACCCTCTGTGCTGTGTGCTGCAGAGAGGGCTGGCACCAATGTCCCTGCTGGTTTGGTGGCACTGGTTCCCCAGTGTCCCCATTGGTTTGGTGGCACCGGTGCCCTAGTGTCCCCGCTGGTTTGGTGGCACAGGTGCCCCAGTGTCCCCGCTGGTTTGGTGGCACTGGTGCCCCAGTGTCCCCGCTGGTTTGGTGGCACTGCCATTCCAGTGTCCCCGCTGGTTTGGTGGCACTGCTGGCCCCAGTGTCCCCATGGGTTTGGTGCCCCAGTGTCCCCGCTGGTTTGGTGGCACAGGTGCCCCCGTGTCCCCACTGGTTTGGTGGCACTGCCATTCCAGTGTCCCCGCTGGTTTGGTGGCACTGTCGTTCCAGTGACCCCACTGGTTTGGTGGCACAGGTGCCCCAGTGTCCCCGCTGGTTTGGTGGCACTGCCATTCCAGTGTCCCCGCTGGTTTGGTGGCACAGGTGCCCCCGTGTCCCCATTGGTTTGGTGGCACTGCCATTCCAGTGTCCCCGCGGGTTTGGTGGCACTGCTGCCCCAGTTCATGGTGCTGGAGAGGCAGCAGGAGGGAGAGGGAAGGGACCCTCGTGCAGCAGAAATGGGAATGGCTTTGGGAATGGGGCTGGGGGTGCCCAAGGGCTCTCAGGCTGGAACAGCTCCCCTGTTTGTGCCATTTTCCCGTTTCCTTGGAACTTTGCGTTCATGGATGGCTCGGGCAGGTCCTGGCTGCTCCCAGCCCTTTCCTTGGAACTCCTGAGAGCTGCTGGCTCCCCCGGCTCTCTGACTGAGCCTTCCCTTTCCCTTCCCTCCCGATCTGCTCACCTTTCTCTCCAGTTTAATTATTCATTCGCTAATTTGCTGCCTCTCCCTGCGCTCCCCTGGCCATTTGTCACTGCGCCAGCGCTCAGGCTGATGGGGACACCTTCCCAGAGCCACCAGCACAGCCCAGGCAAGCCCAGCCTGCCCAGGCCCGGCTTAGCCACGTCCCCTCGCTGGCTCCAAAGCCCAAACACGGAGAGCCAGGTGGAATTTGGGGTTCTGCATCAGCCTCTGCTCTCCCTGTGTGACGGTGCTCACAGGGGTCCCAGGATGAGGGGACAGACGAGGATCTGACTCCATGTTTCAGAAGGCTGATTGATTATTTTATTATATATATTATACTAAAACTATACTAAAAGTTTAGTTAAAAGAATATACTAAAAGAATAGAAGAGAGGATTTCATCAGAAGGCTGGCTAAGAAGGTTTGCTGCTGCGATCACAGTTTCCATTTTCCACCCCTGTTGCTGAACCCTCTCCTTGCCTATAAAATGTGGCTTTTTCAGGCTGGTTTTGCTCTCTGAGCCCCTTCCCTTCTCCTCCTTGGGGGTGTTGCTTCTGCAGCTGGAGAAGCCACTTTGGGGGCAGCAGCAGGAGAGCAGGGGATTGCACTGAGGACAAGCTAAGAAAATTAAGAAATTGAGACATTTTTGGGTTTTGTAGTGATTCGCTCACAGGGAGAGGTGATAAATATGTTCACATTAGATTTTTTTCTCATAATAAAGAGCTGGTGATGGCTTTCAGCCTCCCCTGCAATAGCTGAGGGGCTGGCATCTCACCTGGCCTAGGGGGGAGCTGTGCTCACCTGGCAAAGACTTGTTTCTCCATCTCCTGAAGGATTTTAATCCATTGAATTCATACTCAGTGTCATTTGTGCTTGCAGCTAGCAATAAGAACCAAACTGAGACAAAAATAAAGAAGAGAAAAATCCAATTTCTATCCAAGCAGCTGGTTACTGGAACAGGAGGATCCTTGCAGAAATATGGAATATAATCCCATTTCTTGCCAGATTTGTGCTCTGGGTTTCACTTTTACAGCAGTTGGGAGATCTCAGGAAACTTTGGGGTGTTTTTCATGGATGCTGTGAGACCCAGGGGTACAGGGGGGTTTTACTGGGAAATCCCAGCTTTGGTTCCCTGTTTGGGAACCTTTCCCTGCACAGCCCATCACCATCCCCAGGCTGGACTTCCCCACCTGGATCCCTTCAGCTTTGTGGGATTTTTACCCACTGAACAAAAGGGGAGAATCTGAGCCTCAGCTTTCCTCCCAGAGAGAGGCTCATCCGTTATTTAGGACAACAGTGCAGCTGTGGAATACTATATTTTAATAGTATATCTGGAGAACAACATCCTCTATTGATTTTTCATTTTAGTTTGTTTTTCCTCAGGGCTTTTTTATTGGTATGATTATGTGAGTTTGCTCCCACCTGCTACCAAGCACTGGCTTTCATCTTATGGGCACTCATTTGCATAAAACCTAAAAGCAAGGGATAATAATAAATATTTGGCAATTTCATGAATTTTAAAATTGTTTTCGTTAGCAGGGAGAAATACTTTTGCAGGGCCTTTATTTCCTACTGAATTTTTGACTGCTGGCCCTAAAGAAAAATTTTAAAAAAGGTAATTTCCTATCTCTTTTCTTTGGGTAGTATTGTGCATTTGCTTGAACATAAAAGTTTCACAGTAAAAACAATCTGATTAAAAGAAAATTACCTGCTCCCAGTGCTGTCAGCTTCCCAGAAATATTATGGGATTAAAAAAAATCCTTCAGGAAGCCACGGGTCCAGGTAGTTTGTGCCAATGCAGGGCAGATTCCTCCCAGCTCCGAGACACTCGCACATTATATTAAAGAAATAGAACCCGACCCTCTCCAGCTGTCAGGTTGCTGTGGCAGAATTTAGTTCTGTTCTCAAGAGCTTCCCTGTCCCATGAGTGCAAAGACAATAGTGCACTATATAGAGAGCCAATAAATCAATTAGCTCTAACAGCCAGCATTCAGGAAATGCATTTATTCTCTTCAATGAAAACACAGTTTTTACTTGTAGCCATACTTCATACTGTTAAGGTCAATTTTTCATGTGGAAATTAAATCCAGTGGATGAAAAACTGCTTGTATATTCCATAAAGCAGGGAAGAAGTGTTCTCACTGATGTGGGATCACAAGTTTGTTTTATTTGTAATTATCCTTCCGCAGAGTAATTGAGATTCCAAACAGTGGCTTAATGGCTCGGCGCCCTCAAATTACCACTGCCTGTAACTCTACCTTTCCAAAAATAAGTGAGCTTTTCAATTGCAGCACTCCTGCTAGAGCCCGGCTCCTTTTAGAACAATTAATTGAGAGAGGTGATTAATAGCTTAATAATGGGCTGCTCTGCGAGCGCCGCGAAGGCGTGGACAGGGAATAGGCAATTCTGTGTCCCTAAAACTGCTCCTAATTGGGATCCCCGTGGCTCCCCTGAGCCCTGCCTAAAAACCCTGAGACCTGCCTAAGTCCTGAGCCCAGTTCTGCCCTTTTGCCAAAACCAAACCCAAAAACCAAACCAACAAAACAAAACAAACAGGCAAACAAAAAGCCCAAAAACCAAACCAAGCAACCAAACCCAAACCAAAAACCAAACCAGCCAAACAAAACGAACAGAAAGCCCAAAAACCAAAACCAAAAACCAAACAAACCCAAAACAAAAACCAAAACAAAGAACAAAACCAACCAACCAAACAAACCCAAAACAAAACCCAAAAACCAAACCAACCAAACAAAATGAACAAAAAAGAAGCCCAAAACCAAAAACCAAACCAAACCCCAAACCAACCAAACAAACCCAAAACAAAACCAAAAACCAAAACAACCAAAACAAACAAAAAAAACCCAAAAAGCCAAACCAAACAAACCAACCAAACAAAAAAATCCAAAACCAAACCAATCAACAAAACAAACACAAACCAAAAACCAAACCAACCAACCAAAGCCAAAATAACCCAAACAAACAAACAAAAAATCCCAAAAACCAAACCAACCAAACCCAAAACCTAAACCAAAACCCAAACCAATCAAACCCAAAACCAAGCCCAAGCCAAACCAACTGAACAAACAAACCCAAAACAAAACCCAAAACAAAAAACCAAACAAACCAACCAAACAAAAAAACCCACAAAACAAACAAAAAAACCCTAAAAAAATCCCCCTAAACCAAAAATCCCCAAACCCCAACAAACCCCAAACCCATCCCAAACCTTGGGGAATGGGAATGGCCGAGCCCTGCTGAGGAGCAGGGAGCGATGGCGCAGCTGCTGTCACTGCCCGTTTCCCTTGGACCCTTCCAGAACAGAATTCCCGAGTGCTTCAGGTGGGGAAGGAGCTCCAGGACACCCAGCCCAGGGTTTGGGCAGCCCCGGTGCTGCTGAGGGTGCTGGGTTTGGGATTTCCTCCCCTGGGACAGGAGGCGAGCAGCGCTGGAGCAGGGCCATCCATCTCCTGTGGGATTGTGGAAAGCAGAAATTGTGGGATTGTGGAAAGCAGAAATGCCCTGCCTGTGCTCAGCAGCCCTGAACTGGCACCTGCTGCTGTGCCTGATCCCTGTGACACACAGGGCTCTGGGTTTGGTTAAACCAAAATGTAAAACTCTCCTTTATTTGGGGGAACACATCACGGTGTCCATGGGGCAGCTCCTCCCAGCCTTTGTCCTGGGTCCTGCTGACCCTGTGTGTGTCCCACAGGTTCTGCTCTCACACCAATCCCTCCACAGCCCTCCCAGGGGTCCCTCCCAGCTGGGGTGGTGATGGAGACCCAGAGCAAGGGAGAGGAGCAGCAGGAGAACAAAACCAGTCCTTTGTTTGTAGGGAGGGAGCAAGGTTGGGATCTGCTCCCCCGGCTCCGTGTGGTCACCTCAGAACCATCAGCTCCAGCAAAGCACTCCTCAGGCTGGCCATAAGTTTAAGCAAAGTGCAGTTTAAAAGCAGCTAATGCATTCATTTCCATTAATGACTGCATCCTGGGCTGCAGCAATTAGCTGTAATTATCGTTTGGCGGGTACAGGTGGGGCTGGCTGGGAGGGTGCCTGCTGCTCCTGGGCGCTGCTGCTGCCTTCAAGCCCAGCCTCAGAGGGGCTCTGCAGAGCAGCAGGCACCCCTGGGAGACCTGCACATTGGGGATCATGGAAAGAGCCCCAGAACTGCCATGGAAACTGATTTCTGCTCCTGGCAGAGCCTGGGTCTCGGGGCTCTGCTGCTCACAGTGACCCCCAGATGTGTCAGAAATTCTCTTTTCCCAGCCTGGCTCAAAGAAGGAGTCAGAGCTCTTCAGCTCTCACTCTCAAGGTTGTTCATTGTTCCTTATCTATAAAATTCTTTCTCCTGTCCAGCCCAGCTCTGCTCAGCAGCACAGACAGAGGCACTCTGCCTGCCCCAGGGTGGTGTTATCTTTTTATATTAAAAACTATGTGTGCAATATTTACAATTACTGCCCAATGCCCATCACCTGTGTTAGACAGTGAGCTTCTGCTCTGAACCAATCCCAAAGTGCCACCATCACAGCAGGAGATGGAGGCCAAGAAGAAGGAGGAGAAAGGCTGGACATGCCCAGATTCCTCCATCCTGCCTCCTGAATCCCCATTCTAAAAACCCCCAAAAAATCTATTTTTTAGTGATAAATTCACTAATATTCTACCTAAACTGTCGTGGCTTGTAAATCCTCATGTAAGGTTGGTAATTGCTTTTTCCAAGGGGTAAATCAAAGGCACAGGGATCCTGGGGTTTGGGCAAGGCTCGGGAGAGCTCAGGGGCAGAGGACAGTGAGAAAACCCAGAGTGGCAATGGCAGAACTTGCTGAGGAAGGAAAGCGAGCCTGGAATTCTGGAGCTCTGGGAGGTTGGGTGGAAGGGATTTGTAAATTGTTTTGCAGTTGGTGACCTCCCGCTGAGTTCCCTCAGACTTGGGTCAATAATGGACACATTTATTCTCCCCTTTTTGTCGAGAACTCCATCAGGGAGAGAGAATGGAGGTAAACAGAGCAGGGCTCTGAAAAGGGAGCGGAAAATAAGATTTTTATTGTAGCATTTGCATAATAGTCATCTTACAAAATTGCCTGGGAATAATGGGAGGAGGAGATGGGGATGAATAGGTTAAGGAGAAGGAAAGTCAATTTTTAGTGGTGTTGGGAGTGATAATGTTCTCTCCTCCCTGAGATACAAGAGGGGAGTGTGGCAGGGCTCTGAGGGAGGCACTGCAGCCCCGAGGGACTGCCTGGACAGACAGAGCCCAAATCAGTTTGGGGATGTTCATCCTCCTGAGGCTGCCTGGAGGAGTCAGGGAGCTCCAGGGATGGAGATGGAGCTGCTCTCTGCTGTCCACCCCGACCTCCCCTGGCTGGGGCTGTCCCTGTTCCCTGTCCTGTCCCTGTTCCCTGTCCCTGTCCTTTTTGCACGGTCTCTGTCCCTGTTGCCTGTTCCCTCTTCCTGGTCCCCGTCCCTGTTTCCCGTCCCTGTTCCCTGTCCCTGTCCCTGTTCCCTGTCCCTGTCCTTTTTGCACTGTCTCTGTCCCTGTTCCCTCTTCCTTGTCCCTCTTCCTGGTCCCCGTTCCCTGTCCCTGTTACCTGTCCCCTGTTCCGTATCCCTGTTCCCTGTCCCCTCTCCTGTTCCTGTTCCCTGTTCCTGTTCCCTGTCCCCTGTCCCCTGTCCCCTGTTCCCTGTTCCCTGTTCCCTATCCCTGTTCCCTGTCCCTGTTCCCTGTTCCCTTTCCCTGTTCCCTGTCCCCATCCCTGTCCCATTCCCTGTTCCCTGTTCCTGTCCCTGTTCCCTGTTCCCTCTCCTGTTCCCTGTCCCTGTTCCCATTCCCTGTCCCCTCTCCTGTCCCTGTTTCTGTTCCCTGTCCCTGTTCCTGTTCCCTGTCCCTCTTCCCTGTCCCTGTTCCCTGTCCCTGTCCCTGTCCCTGTTCCCTGTCCCTGTTTCTGTTCCCTGTCCCTCTTTCCTGTTCCCAACCCCCTGGCCGTCCCCTCCTGTCAGGAATTTTTCAGGTTGCTCAGGTCCCCCAAAACCTCCTTTGCTCCATTTTTAAAAACTGTAATTCCATTTTTTTTTTATAAATTTCCTAATTGTGATGACTGTTGCTATTAACTGCCTGCTCACCTGCAGGCAGGTCAGTTCCAAACTGCTCAGCTCCAAACCTCAGCTGATTTCCCCATTTCTGGCCTTTGGTCAGTGCTTGCCCATGGTCAGAGTACATAATTTAGGTTAAAATTTTAGTATTAAATACAACAATAGTATCAGTTAAACTGATAGAAACACCCCTGTTTATTTGGTGCCAATTTTTGGAGGACATTGTAGGGTTTGGGTAGAATTTGAATTCATGCTTGAAACATATTGATTAGTGCAAGTTAATTTTTCTTGAGCTCTCTCTGATAGCGCTGTAAATATTTTCATTTGTTACGCATAACAAAATATACATTAATCTGTCAGAATATAAATGGCTTTCTGCTGGCCACTGTGGCTGGAGGGATTTATTCCAAGTTCCTCGTGCTGCTGTTTGCCCCCAGGATATATAATGTATATTTTAAGGGAATGTGGATTACTGTAAGACACTTATATTATTTGTGTGATTAATATTAGTGTTACAATGAATGAGGTCCCACGCTCTTACTTTGCTCTTAGAGTGACTTCATCATTTCTCACCACGCCAAAGTCATCTTAATAAAACATTCCAGCAGGCCGTGTTTTTGTGCTCAGATGTGACAAATGTGGCCGTGGCAGGACGTGGAGTTTCTGTTATTAGGGATTCAGCATCATGGGTTTCATTTCCTGTGCCACAGGTCCGTGTGTCCTCCTGGAGCAGGGGCAGAATTCCCAAACTCACAGGATCCAGAATCACAGAATCACAGAATCACAGAATCACACACAATCACACACAATCACAGAATCCCAGAATCACACAATCACACAATCACAGAATGATGATGTTGGAAGAGACCTCTAGGATCATCCAGTCCAACCTGTGCCCCAACACCTCAATGAGGCAATAGCACCAAGTGCCATGTCCAGTCTTTTTAAACACATCCAGAGATGTGCACTGCCTCCCTAGGAAGAGCATTCCAGTGCTTTGTTATTCTTTCTGTAAAAAATTTCTTGCTGATATCCAACCTGTCCCTTCCCTGCCGTAGCTGGGGACTGTGTCCTCTAACTGAAGCGCAGCCAGGGCTGCCTGCAGAGCACGGGGATGTGGGGGTGTTTAAAGTTCACTCCTCAGCACCCTGACTCACTCCCCGAGCCTGGATGTGGAATTTCTCACGCTGGAAAAGGTCAGGCCTGTGGAGGAGTGGTTAAACTTTCACGGGTGTCATTTGCTGTGTATGGCAGCACGGAGCTCGGCACCCTCCTGGAACCTGTCCCGTGTCCCAGCAAGGTGGCACTGCCTTCCCTGCTCCCAGGGTGTGCCAGGGTCCCTTTGTGCCAGGGTCCCTCTATTCTGGAGTCCCTGGGTATCAGGGACTCTCTGTTCTGGGGTCTCTCTGTTCTGGGATGCCCCTGTTCCGGGGTCCCTTTGTCCCAAGGTCCCTCTGTTCTGGAGTCTCTCTGTTCTGGTGTCCCCCTGTGTCAGGATCTCTCTGTTTTGGGGTCCCTTTGTGCCAGTGTCCTCTGTGACAGGGTCTCTCTGTACTGGAGTCTCTCTGTGCCAGGGTCCCCTGTGCCAGGGTCTCTGTTCTGGGGTCCCTTTGTGTAAGGGTCCCTCTGTGCCAGAGTCCCTCTGTTTTGGGGTCCCCCTGTGCCAGTGTCCCTTGTGCCAGTGTCATTCCCTTCTGGGGACCTGTCCCCCTCCTGCCAGAGCCCAAATGAGCCCAGGTGGGAAGGGGTTGGATCCTGACCTTTCCCATCCAGCCCTGCTGTCCCAGATGTGGCTCCTGACCCTTCCTGTCCATCTCTGCTGTCCCAGCCCAGGTGTGCACAGCCCCAGCCCAGCTGGAGGCTCCTGAGGCTCGAACGTTCCCAGGTGGAATTGGGACCTCACAGAGGTGGCCAAGGGGGAGCTTTTCCCATCACCTTTCCCCAGATCACTGGTGGATCCAAGCATGTCCCCAGGTGCGTGGGGCGGTCCCCTGCTTTAATCATTTAATCACAGCACTTTCTAGTTGCTATCAAAGCCTTCCTGGCCAAATCCTGAGGGAGCTGCTCCTGGGGCTCCTCCTGCACGGGGCCTGCAGAGATGTCCCCAGAGTGGGGCTGGGTGCCCAAAGGCCTGAGCTGCTGTGTCCCCCTGCCAGGGCAAGCTCAGGGAGTGACAGGGCTTGGGGAAGCAGAGTTAGAACATTCTCGAACCTCGGGGGTAGAAAGGACCTTACAGCTCCTCTCATTCCACCCCTGCCATGAACAGGACACCTGCCACTGTCCCAGGCTGTCCCCAGTTTATGGACACACTCCTGCCAGTGCAGGTTTTGGGGCAGATTTTGGGCAGATGTGCCTCAGTTTATGGACACACCCCTGTCCCCAGCCTGGGAGGGGCTTGGAGCACCCTGGGACAATGGAGAGGATGGGACAATCTTTAATGTCCTTTCCAGCCCAGGCCAGCCCCTGATTCTGGGCCATTGTCCCTAAAATGTCCCCCTTGTCCCCGAGGTGCCACCAGCCCTGTCCTGCCGGTGCCACTCTGCAGCACAGCCAAGGATGGATGCTGGGACAGCATCACCTGCGCTGGAGCAGAGCCTTTATGGGAGCAGGAGGAGCTCTGACACCCAAACCAGCATTTTATGCTTTAAAGGACTTAAAATTATCCGGGGAGAGCCGTGTGCAGTGCCCGGGAATGGGGCTGGTAATTACAATAAATTCATCCAGGATACGGTGGACAAGAGCTTTAGAAACTTCAGAAACATCAATTAAAGCCCAAGTTCTGTGCAATAAGCATCAAAAATTGATAAAAACTCAAATTTAGGTTTTTAGATTTAGTGTTTAAATCAATCAACTGCAAACAAGATTTAATTAAAGAATATTATTTCAAAGTGTAATTACCTACTGGGATTAGAATGAACCTCTATTGCCCATAATGTTCTCCTACTGTGATCCCACACTGAAAAATGTTGAGTTTTAGATTAATATGCATCTTGTAAGTACAAGTCCTAATCTCAATCTTAAAGGACATTTAAAACACACTTGGAACCTTCTATGCAATCAAGCACAGTGTGACTACAATGTCCACCATGCTAAATTTGTGATTACATTTTTTATGTGCATGATTTAAATCGCTTTAGCAGCCGTCCGGGGAGCATTTTTCCCTGCATATTAATTACACAAAGGCTTTGTCATGTGAGGGCTCGCTGGTCATGGTCTGTAATCCAGCTCAGTGGAGCTGGCAGCGAGTTCTGCCCACGCTGAGCACACCCAGCAGTGCCCTGGGGAGCAGGGAGGGGCAGTGCCGCACATCTGGGCACATCTGGCGAGGAACGGCCCCAAAATCTGCACTGGCAGTGGTGCATTCATAAACTGAGGCACATCTGCCCCAAAATCTGCACTGGCAGTGGTGTATTCATAAACTAAGGCACATCTGCCCCAAAATCTGCACTGGCAGGGGTGTGCCCATAAACTGAGGCACATCTGGCAAGGATCTGCCCCAAAATCTGCACTGGCAGGGGTGTGCCCATAAACTGAGGCACATCTGGCAAGGATCTGCCCCAAAATCTGCACTGGCAGGGCTATATACATAAACTGAGTGCCCAGGCAAGATCTCGGTGATCCAGCACCCTTTAGATCCTGCAAAATCTCAGGAAAAATGACCAGAAACCAACCCCAGTCCTCACTCAGACACAGACTTACACTGTCCTTCTGATCCCAGCCACTGCTAGCAAAACTACTTACTAATTATCATTTTAGTCACTTATTTTTTCCCCTTTCCCTCTAAATACCCCTTTTCCCCATTTGCCCTTTTTTCCCCCTACAAAATTAACTCACTGGTCTAATTCTTTTTTTTTCTAATATGTTCCTCTTGTTAGGATCATCATCTTGGTTTGCCAGGGATTTACTGCACAATGCTGCAAACCAACACAGTGTCCCTGCAATAAGTGAGACACACACTTTTTTAGAATTCTCTCTGGTGGTTTTAAACCCTGTTTTTATATTACCTGTGGAAAATTGTATCTGAGGGCTGATTTTAGGGATCTGGGGTATCCTTGCTCACCTCAGCACAGAGAGATTTGCTGGTTTGGTTTGGGCACAGACAAGATCCTGCCACCCTTAATTATTTCTCACTGAGGAAACCTTTAATTGGAGCCATAACCGGACCATATTTTTGTTATTCTAATGACATTCCTGGGACTAATCATGTCTCACAGACAGCACTGGAACCTCTGCTGCCTCCCCTCTTGCTCAGGGACAGCCAGACCCAGAAATGTGCTCGGACTCTTGGGAAAAATTGCCAAAATCTGGGATTTTGGGAAAGCCCTTGGAGAACGTTGAGCCCAACCATTGCCAGCACTGCCAAGGCCACCCCGTGTCCCCAAGTGCCACATCCACAGGGCTGGGAGGGCTCTCCAGAACCAGCAGTGAGAAGGCAAAATGAAAGCAAACCCAGGTGGAAAATGGATTTGTGGGGATGTTCTGGTGGTCTCAGCCTGGGGGAAGGACAGCCCCAAACCCTTTTCCACAGAACCTGGAGCAGGATTTGCTGTGGCCATTCCTGAGGAGCATTTGCACCACGAATGTGGGGGAATTCTGGGCTGGGTCCAGAAGAAGTCAGGGAGTGGTGTCTGTGCTGGATTTATCAACCCACTGAGCAAACCCAAAAAGAGAAACAACTTCAATTATATCACTTTAGTGGAAATTCTTCTTAAGTGGAAATTCTTCTTCTTCCCTGCTTGTAAGATTTTTGAGACTGCACCAATAGGCAAATTGGGAAGGAAAACATCATTTTCCACGTGGTGAAAATCCTGCTTTGTCTGGCTTTGAAATGGATTTCATATTTGATTTTCCCCCATATTACACCTTATTCTTCATTTGGCCAAAACTGATTTTGGCTGTTATTTTTTTTTCCCTCCATAACATGATCAGACCAACCATCACACACAGGTGTTTAACATTTATTCTTGGTAATTCCTGCTTTCCTTGATGTGAACTTCAGAGGAACTGGCTGTGTCCATTATCTGCCAGGGATGGCTGGGACGCCTAAATCCCAAAATCCCAAAATCCCCAAATCCTCAAGGGTGGAAAAGACCCCCAGGGTCACAGAATCCCAATGCAAAAGGCCCAGCCCAGCCAGTGCTGCTCTCCTGGAATTCTAACACAACTTTCTTTCCCTTGAAACTTATGCTAAAAAAAGCCAGAGAGATTTTTGAAGTGAAAATGCCATTTTCATGCCTCTAATGTCTTTTATGGTGCCTTCTAATAGAGGTGCACATTAATGAAATCTCTCCTCGCAGGTTGGGAAGCGATTTTTCTTGCCAACCCACCCCAAAACGTTGGCCTTTTCCATTAAATTTTAATCAGTCTCGAATTTTGAAATCTCAGCATAAAGCTCTTGATATCGGGCTCCTTTGATAAATTATAAAGGTAAACTTTAATGAACAGTGAATGGGATCACCTTTGCTACTTGGGGGTAATAGAATAAAAAAGCAAACAAACACATTTTTCTTACTGCCACATGCCTCTCCTTAATAATAAGTTTTGTGTCTTCTGCAGAAATGGATGCTGGATAAAGTCTCATTAAATTAGCTGAGTGATGGAATAAATGCACAGCCCGTGGCTCTCCAGTCCAGAGCAGAGCACGGGGCTGATATCTCCGAGTTCTGCTTATTTACACATGCCTCGGACTCTTCTCACAGATATGTAAATTATCCTGGTTAAAACTAAATGCTAAAGTCTACACCATTAGTCTTCCACTTCATGATCTCCACATGGGGCTGTTAGAGGGATAATGTACCATACAATACACGGTTTACTTTTAATTAATAGGAAAAAAAAGTGAAATGAATATTAAATGTAGCTTAATGTGAAAGAAACCTCAAAGCAGTACGGTTGGTTTTTGTCGGGTTTTTTTGTTGGGTTTTTTTTAAAAAATATTCATTTCTGTTTCTGCAGCAGGAAATAAGAAATGTGGTGGGAGCCTGGAAACGTCCTGGAAGCATGGGAAAAGGGGGAAAAGCAGGAGAAGGTGCTGGAAAAGGGAGGTCAGAGCCCCCTTTTTTGCCTCCAAATTCCCAGGGATGGGAATGCTCCTGCTCCTATGGGAGCCCTACCCCAGCACCCAAGGCAGAAATTGCAGAATCTGGTATTAAATCTTAATATAAACCCACCTCATCGAACAGAAGCATTTAATTAAAACACAAGATCTGTTTGTCTGCGTTATAATTCAAGGTGTCAGAATTAATGCCCCTGTTTTTAATAAATAGAATTACCGATTCACAAACAGTTTATCACGGCGCTCCCGACGCCGGGGCGGAATTTTAATGATGTCCCGTTATTTATTGCGCCCAAACGAGCGCCCGGCCGCTGTTTGCCGGGGGCACAGGGTGGGATTTAGGCAGGAAAGGCCCCGCTAAGCCGAGCTTTGCTGCGTGAGCCCCCTTGGCTGGCAGGGCTCACCTGGGGCCAGGTGGGCATGAGCGAGAAAAAGGATGCGGAGATAACGGAGATAAGGGCAGTCACTGATTTGGGGGATTAAAGGGCTGGAGCTAAAGCTGAAATTAGTGATTTCTCATCCCTCTCCCGAGCCAATCTGCACTGAAATAAAAACCCAGCTTGAAATCCTCTTCAGTGGGGAGAGGGGATGCTTGGGGCTGAGGGACTCACATTCCCCACCAGGATGCTGTCCCTATAAAGGGGTGGGAATGGCACCAGTTAAACCCCAAACCTGGCTTTTCCCTGGAAATGGCATTAGTTAACCCCAAAACCCAGCCTGCCCATGGGAATGGCACCAGTTAAACCCTAAACCTGGCTTTTCCATGGCAATGGCACCAGTTAAACCCTAAACCTGGCTTTTCCATGGCAATGGCTTAAGTTAAACCCTAAACCTGGTCGGCCCATGGGAATGGCACCAGTTAAACTCTAAACCTAGCTTTTTCATGGCAATGGCACCAGTTAAACTGTGAACTCAGCTTTCCCATGGCAATGGCACCAGTTAAACCCTAAATCCATCCTGCTCATGGCAATGGCACCAGTTAAACCCTAAATCCAGCTTTTCCATGGCAATGGCACCAGTTAAACCCTAAACCCATCCTGCTCATGGCAATGGAACCAGTTAAACCCTAAACCAGCCAGGCAAAATGTTTATTTCAAACCCTATACTTCCTAGAGATTGGCCACTGTGAAAAAAACAAACAACAAAACCACCCAAGATCAGTACTTAAAACATTTATTTAAATCATACAGAATCATGTTTGTTCGAGAACTTTAGGAGGTCCAAAATTGGATTATTTTTATTTTTTTTGGTGCAATCCAGTGCTCAGCGTCGAAGCATTAAGCTGCATTGATTTCTCTGGGGCTCCTGACGTGGGGCACAGTTTGGGAGGCTTTTAAGGGCTTTTACAGGGCCGGGCCTGTTTGCAGGCAGCCCCATCAGGGGGGCAGCTGCTGTGCCCAGCTGTGCCCACAGGTGTGGCAGTGCCATCCCCAGGGCTGTCACAGGTGGGGCAGTGCCACCCCCAGGGCTGTCACAGGTGGGGCAGTGCCACTCCCTGCCCACCTGAGCGGGAACACCTGTGAGGAGGAGGAGGAGGAGGAGGAGCAGGAGGTGCCATGGGCAGGAGGGACCCCACTATAAATTCCCTTTATCAGCACCAGGGCAGCTCCCAGCAGGGCAGAGTTCAGTGGTTTAGGGGCGGCCCCGGGGACAGGAGGATCCAGATAAGCTCGTGGTTTTTTTGCTGTGGAATGTTTGTCGTTATTTGTGGGTTGTTTTTTGGAAGCAATGTTCAGTAGTCTGTTTGAAAGTTGGTTTTTGTGTAGAGATGTGGTTTTGGAAACTCATGCTCTGCTTTGCTGCAGGCTGAGATGGTTTGGAGCCCTTGCAGTGGCAAAATGAGATTTACAGAGCTTCACCTGCTCTGTTTTCCCCACTCTGTGCGAGCTCCAGGCTGAGCTGGTTCCCCCCTTGTACGTGACAATTTCTGGATTATTGGCTGCTCCTTTGGGGCCCTGAGGTTGTGTTTTAGGGTGAGCTCCCTGAGCCTGGTGGTGCCTGGGACTCTTGGATGCTGTGAAGTTAAGGAGCAGCTCAGACCGTCCCCAATGCTGGTTTTTCAGGGTGCAGTAAGACTTTAAACTGCTCTGGGTTGGCCTTTTCTCACGGGGGTTTGGACTGTAGAGGGAAGGTTATCTAAATAATCTGTAAATAATCTGTAAATAATCTGTAAATAACCTGTAATCTGTGCCCCTGGTAAAGCACCTCCATGGGCCAGAGTTGGTGTTTTGAGCCTCACCTGAGAGCTGGCAGCCTTGGTGGCTGGGCTCACTGCTGAGGAACACTTCGAGCAGTGCAGCCTAAGGGAGGGGGCAGAAATAAAGAGCTGATTGACAATTTCTCTCTGGTCTGTGCAGTCACACACTGGTTTGCATTCTGTGCCTGGCGTTTCTGAGGGCTGGAGTGCAGCGAGTGAGAATCCACAAAATCAGAGGGGTTGGGAAAGCTGCAGAAGGCAGGCCTCAGAGACAGCAGAACTGTGATTGGAGCCAAGCAGCAGCCATGAGATTGGTCAGCAGAAAAATTATTTAAACTGTAGAAAAGCAAGGACAAATTGAACAATGGTCTGTGTACTAATGCTTGTCTAGAATAACTCTCTAAGCTGCAGAAAAGTTTATCTAGTGAGATATTAGAAAGATTAAATCTTAACAATGGAGCTCTGTGTGTTGTGTTTTAAGGCTCACAAGCAGGTATTGTATCGGAAATAATCAAGCATTGTTTAACCAAAGGTACCTGCGCTTATAGTGGTTGGACAGAACCGCTGTCAATGCGCTTTTGCTTTGTGTGATTGGTCAAAAAACTTACTTTATAAGTTGCAACATTAAGTTCTGTGTCTGCTGCCACTGACACACGGGGCGGTGCTGGGGATGGTTGGACTCTGATCCTGCAGGAATTTCCCAGGGGATCCTGCTCTGCCCAGCTCAGCATCCCCTGATGGTCCAAGTGCGCCCAGCCAGGGCTGGCTGCCCCTGGGTTATCCCTGGGAGTTCAGTGTTTTCCTCACAGTTACAGCCAACAAAAGGAGAAATGTGCAGTTTCCCAGGGTGTGTCCTCTCCCGTTCTACACCAAACTGCAGGAGAGTGGGTCGGAGCTCACCCCAGCCCTGCCCCACAGCAGCAGAGCTCTGTCACAAACATTTCTGGAGCTCCCCAAAGCCCCTGTAAATGCGTTTACAGCCGAGTCTGTCCCAGGGCTGTCACAAATGCAGCACATCCCCGAGGGGCTCCCTTTCCATGCTGCCCTCAAAGCTGAGCACAGACACTTCTGCGCTTGGGCTGTGCCTCGGGCGCTGCTGTGGAGGGGAGGAAAAGCGGATTAATGCACCTCACCAGGCTTGCAGAGCTGCCCTCCTGAGCCTGCTCTGGGTGGCGTTTTCAGTTCCTAAATAACAGGACCCAGAGCTCTGCCTTGGGAGCCTCCTCGGCGCCGCAGAGTTTTTGACTTTGCTGGATTAAAATTAAAAACGGAATAAAAACCCCTTTCTGTTGGCTGGCAGTGCTTTCAGCTGGGTGGGTGCTTTTCAGCCTCAGCGGGAGGAAAAGCGGAGTGGGGAGGAGATCTGAGTGAGAGCTGCATTCTGACACCTGTGATCAGCCTGTTCATGGAATTATGGAATATCCAGAGCAGGAAGGGAGCATGGATCTGTCCCACAGCCCTGGTGTTGGTTATCAGGGTGGAGGATGGCAGAAACTCCCATTCCCTGGGCAGGATGGGCTCTCAGGTGCCAATCCCATTCATTCTCCAGCTATGAGGCAATCCTAGGTGGTGTTTGCTCTAAGCCAACCTCGTACATGATGGTTTGCTTCCCTTCCAGTGAGGAAAATAAATCTATTTAATCCTGCCTTTTGTGGAAACTGAGCACAGAGGTTTCACAGACACCAGGGCAGTCTGAGTTCTGTGGATGGGAGCGTTATTTGTGAATTAATGCCCTTGGTAGCCTGGCAAAATTATTATTCAGGGTGTCTTCCCATCTCGCAGGTGAACTATGAACTAATGGTTCCTTTTTGCATAGTTCACTTGACAAAGAATTGGTAGATTTTCTGTGTAATTTGCTATTATCCTAAAACTCTCAGCAAACCAAAATGCCAACCTGGGTTTTAAAATGTGATGTGTTTGAAAATGGAAATTTGACCACTCCAAATAGCAAAATCTTCATTTCCATTAGGATTTTTATGAACTGTCTGATTATGGATCAGGAAAACTCACACTGTTCTCCAGCCTCCCGCGATGCACAGGCAAAATGATGAAAACAAAGGCAATTATTTGTCCTGGGAGTGGTGTGTTTCATTTGCAGCTTTAATGGGGAATTTGGTCACATTGAGGATATTGCAGTGGCAGGGATTTATTTACTCTGAGAGGCCAGAGGTGTCCTCAGCCCTGGGAGTGTGAGTGGGACCTCACTCCCCGGGCAAGGAGAGCCAAGGTGGGATATTGTTAATGTTGGGATGTGTCTATTGGCACATGGGGACAATCCCATTGGATCTGACTCCGTGTTTCAGAAGGTTGATTGATTATTTTATGATCTATCTTCTATTCTTTTAGTATGGTTTTAATGTAATAAAGGATTTCATCAGAAGGCTGGCTAAGCTAAGAATCGCAAATAAGGAATGATAACAAAGGCTTGTGTCTCAGCTCTCTGTCCGAGCCAGCTGACTGTGATTGGCCATTAATTAGAAACAACCACATGAGCCCAATCCCAGATGCACCTGTTGCATCCCACAGCAGCAGATAACCATTGTTTGCATTTTGTTCCTGAGGCCTCTCAGGAGAAAAATCCTAAGGAAAGGATTTTCCATAGAAGATGTCTGTGACACTGGACCTGGCAGGGGAGGTGGGGATTGGGATAGGAAGGCTTTGGGCCCAGGAAAGGAGCTGGGAATTGGGAGAGGAAGGCTTTAGCACTGCTCCTCCTCCTCCTTTGGCCGCTGGCCCTCCTCAGCACTGCTCTGGACCCGTTCCCTGAGAAAGCCGTCCTCATTTCTGAGGATGTTGGGGTTGCTATTAATTATTACCTCTGTCAATAGCCAGGCAAATTAATTCCAGAGGAGTTATGAACTTATGAACTCTTGAGGGCCTGGGCTTTAAGGTGGTGGGCACTGCCCAGGCTGCCCAGGGAATGGGCACAGCCCTGAGAGCTCCAGGAGGGCTTGGACAGTGCTGCCAGGGTGGCAGTTTGGGGTGTCTGTGCAGGTACAGGGGTTGTGTCAGTGATGCTGTGGATTCTGTCCAGCTCAGGGTGTTCTGTTCGGCATTTCTGGGTTTCCTTTTCCCCTCCCTGCCCAGCTCTGGCCCCACACAAACCCCAGTGATGGAGGTGATGGGTGTAACTGAGCAGCCCTTGTAGCAGCTGAGCCATTATTTCAAACACAGAAATTATCCCACATGAGGTCAGGATTTCCCCCCTGGGGGACTGGGGTGGTTCCCTATTTCGTATTTCACTGCTGATCTGGGATACAAATGCATTTTGCAAATAATTGCTGGGGGTTTTATTAATTAGGTGTGATGACTTGCATGTGAACATATGAGCTCTCGAGCCCCACATTTATTCTGTCAAATTTTTCTGATAAAAAAATCTTTAAAGATTTCACTTTGAGCGCTGTACTTTTTTAAAAGTTTATTTAATGGCTTACACAATGAATTTCTGTTTAAGCAGTCAATAGAAAAGATAAGTGCTGCAGCTCAGTCTCAGGGAATGAAAATGATTTTTGCCTTTTAGGGAAATCCCAGAAATATAAAACCTGAGTATTCCTGCTATTTATTATTTTCATATCACTACTTTATTTTTTTTTCCTCGTAGTTTTATCTAAACAGAGTCCTGATTATCTAAACATAGTGATGCTCTTTCTGAGTGAGGAGGGACACTGCAGAGTATTGGCAATCACCATTTCCAGGGCTATGGTACTGCTCCCAAGAGCAGGACATGGTAATAATGAGTATAAAGTACCTGAATGGTGTCTGGAAGAATCTTCCCCTGTGCGTGTCAAGGCTTGTGTGTTCTCTTGGCTTTCACTGCTGATGGCTGAGGAGCAGGGAGGCATTTTGGGCTGTGGGGTGCAGGACGTGGAGCTGTGCAGGTCGGGTGCAGGATTGGAGCTGTGCAGGTCGGGTGCCGGATTGGAGCTGTGCAGGATGTGGAGCTGTGCAGGTTGGGTGCAGGATGTGGAGCTGTGCAGGTCGGGTGCAGGATGTGGGGCTCTGCAGGTTGGGTGCAGGATTGGAGCTGTGCAGGATGTGGGGCTGTGCAGGTTGGGTGCAGGATGTGGGGCTCTGCAGGTCGGGCGCAGGATTGGAGCTGTGCAGGTCGGGTGCAGGATTGGAGCTGTGCAGGATGTGGAGCTGTGCAGGTCGGGCGCAGGATGTGGAGCTGTGCAGGTCGGGTGCAGGATTGGAGCTGTGCAGGTTGGGTGCAGAACTGGAGCTCTGCAGGTTTGCTCTGTGCTCAGAGGTGTGACAGGAGCAGGTGGGGCCAGAGCCAGGCAGGTCACCCCATGGAGCTGTGCTCCTTGTTTGTCCCCTGTGTTTTTAGTGCGTTTCCCTGCTCTCAGCAGCCATTCTGGGCTGGGCTGTGCTGGTTTGGGAGCGCAGCCCCAGCAGACACAGTCCCTTTGTCCCAGGCCCTGCGTTGGCGGTCCGTCCCGCTGCGGCGGTGGCGGTGCCACAATGCGTCCCTTGTGCGCCCTGTGAGTCACTGTCACCCGCCAGCCGCCAGCCTGGGCCCGCCTGCCTGCCGTGTGCCCGTGCCACCCCCGTGTGCCCCAGCAGGGAGGGGCTGGCACGGCTGCTTTGGGGCACTCCCGTGGCACAGCTGGTCCCAAACTGCCCAGCAGCAGGAGCTGGCCCTGTGGCTGTCCTTGTCCTGGTGAAACAGAGGCAGGAAAAAGGACTGGGGTGCTCTTGTCTGCCACAGAGCTCCTGGAGAGGAGCAGGAGGTGCCAGTGGGGACTCTTGGCCTGGGGTGTTGGCCACTGGCCCCATGGCTCCATCTCTGTGTCCCCATGGCCCCATCTCTGTGTCCCCATGCACTCATGGCCCCATCCCTGTGTCCCAATGGCCCCACAGTCCCATCCCTGCGTCCCCATGCACTCGTGGCCCCATCCTGGTGTCCCCATGGCCCCGACCCCATTGCCACACTGGTGTCCCCATGAACCTGTCCCCATGGCCCTATCCCTGTGTCCCCATGAACCTGTGGCCTCATCCCTGTGTTCCCATGAACTCATGGCCCCATCCCCATCCTGGTGTTCCCCTGGCCCTGGTCCCATCACCACCCTGGTATCCTCATCCCTGTGTCCCCAAGAACCCACAGCCCCATCCCTGTGTCCCCAGGGCCCAATGAACCTGTGTCCCCTTCCCTGCATTCCTGTGTCCCCATGTCCCCATGATCCCCATGTCCCCACCCCTCTGTCCCCATGTCCCCACCCCAGTGTCCCCATGTCCCCATCCCCAGCCCGCTGCTCCCTCCCAGGCTGTGCCATCACCGCTGCCATGGAGAGATCCCCGTCACCGAGGGACTGCAGGATAGAAATCCCAAAGGTTAATCTATCCATTATTATAAATATTTATAAATGGGTTGGATAAATCATACTGTGTAATTATCTACCTAACTAGTCAAGCCATTAGGACATTAAATAGCACAAATCAGAACTCATTTGGTTCATCATGAGCCTGATATTGTTATGAAACAGCTGAGCAGTGCTGTGAACCTTCCAGGGCTTTCAGGGCAGGCAACTTCAGCTCTGAGGGGTGCTGGGCCTGGAAAACTGGAAAACCAGGGGGGTTTGGTTAAAAACTGCCTGCCTGCAACAGGCATTGAAAGGTTTCATCAGCACTGAGTCAAATGTGAACTGACCAACAAAACTGAAATGTGGTGTTGGAACTTCTGCAGCCTCTGTTGGCAGCATTTTATTTCTGCTGCTCACACAAAGTGCAGCCAGCTTTACTCGATGCTCTTGGTGGGGACGGGTTGATTTTGGGAGAGGCAGCGCCTTGTTTTACCCAAAGGCTTTTGGGGCTGTCCCAGCCAATGGCACAGACACTGTCCCTGAGGAGAGATTCCCCTGGGTGCTTTCCATGTGGCCAATTCCTGAACTCCCATGGGATTCTCCAGCTGTTCCTTTAATTATCCTAAAAACAGCGGGTAACACCCAGCTGTGAGAATGTGCTGCTTTTGGTCCATGATTCTGGCATTCCTGGCACTGCAAGGAGCCTCCTTCCCAACCCCATCCATCCTTCCTGTCAGTGTTCCTTGTGGAGCTCAGGCTATTCCCTGATCCCCTCTGCCCTTCCCATCCCAAGGAGGGAGAGGAAATGCTGGGATCTGATGGCATTTGCTGGTTTGGGCAGCTGAAGGAGAGGAAATGCTGGGATCTGATGGCATTTGCTGGTGTTGGGGCAGCTGAAGGAGAGGAAATGCTGGGATCTGATGGCATTTGCTGGTGTTGGGGCAGGAGATGCTCAGGGCCTGCCCTTCAAACCAAGCTGGGGTTGGGTTTTTACATTTCACACAACCCCTTGCAAGAAAAACAAAACCAAAACCCCCAAAGCAAACAGGAGGGTGGTTGTGGGTTTGGAATTACCCAAAGTGACACAGCTCAGGTCTCGTTGATCTGTAAGTTTGGGATGGGGTAGAAGTTGGATTGCTGGGGATGGATTCATGGATATGGCAAATAAAAACCTGTGCCAGGAGGTTGTGGGTGTGGTGCTGGAGAGGATGAGCAGGATTCCTCAGTGGGAGTCACTGGACACTATTTATCTCGTCTATTAATAGAGAAAACTCTCTATGGCGTTTCCACTCCGAGCTGATTTTTGTAAACAAACAAATTTTGGTTTTTTTCAGCCCAAGCTGAAATTCCCTCACTCCTGGCTCAGCTGGACGGTGGGAGCCCCTGGATTTGGAGTGTCCATGGCAGGATGGGTGCTGTTCCTGGGTTCTGTGTGCAGCTTTGTGGCTGCTCCTGGGCACTGTTCCCATGCAAGGCAGGGATTTGGAGTGTCCATGGCAGGATGGGTGCTGTTCCTGCGGGGTTTTGTGTGCTTTGTGGCTGTCCCTGGGCACTGTCCCTGTGCAGAGCAGGGATGAGAGTTGTCCATGGCAGGATGTGTGCTGTTCCTGGGTTCTGTGTGCTTTGTGGCTGCTCCTGGGCACTGTCCCTGTCCACGGCAGGGACATGGGGTGTCCATGGCACTGAGCCTGTCCAGTGCAGCAGCCCCGGGGTGGCACAGAGACAGCTCTGGGGTGGCAGGGATGTGCAGGAGGCTGCTGCTGCTGTGTGTGCAGGGCTCCCCTCCCCGAGCACGAGTGCCCTTTAGGCTGCAGGCTGGGATTGGCAGCGCCGGCACCGCGGGCAGCAGCAGCCTGGGGGTACCACAGCTGGCACCCGCAGGCGATGCAGATCTGAGCGCAGCTCGGGGGTGCAGCAGCGGGCTGGGCTGGGCTGGGGCTCTGTGTGCGCAGATTGCAGAGCCGGCTCGGCCTGACATTTAAATACCAGCCGTGGAGGGGAGGCAGGGGCGGCTCGGAGCGCGCTGCTCTCCGGGGCTGCTGCGGCTCCCACCGGCGCCCCGCACATGAGGCTGGGGCAGGAACACCTCCAGCATGGCATAACCACAACCGGCCTGCATTGCTCCGGGAGCGCTTGGCAGAAACCGCTGCGGTTCACAAGTTACTTGTTTTACCTGCGCATCAAACTCCAACTTGTGTTTTTATTGTTTTTATTCCCCCAGTATATTGCACGGCCCGCTTCTGGGGAAAAGCTGCCCCCACATTCCGGTTAAATTCTGTTTCACACCGTGCCTAAATACGTTTAGTGAGATGAGATTCAAACAATTAAATGTGTCTTCCATGATTTTCCCTCTGTTCGTCCAGCAGCCTAATAATTATCCCAACTGTTTTAATATGGCTTGCACGGCGTTGTCAATTTATTTAGTTGGAATTAGTTCCCTATTTCTTCTTGTAAGTGTTGCCTGTTTACTTAACAATATTTGGCTTTGCCTAATGATATGTACAGAAGACGGGGCTAAGTGGAACATCAGCTGTTTACATCAGCTCCAACAATTAATGCATGTTAATTTTTAATTACAGTGATTGTACTGGAGGCAAGAATGTATGTTTTCTCACAGAACAGATGTAGCAGTCAGCTTTGCTGGGGAACGAGGCAGATCGATGGGCTGGGGCTGCTGCCAGCCCTGGGCTGTGCTGCTGTGTCCCCTTGTCCCCAGGAGCCACAGGTGGCACAGCTCTGGGCTCCTCGGTGTGATTGCTTTCCCCAGACCCCTGCCCATCCCAGTGCGTTCTGCTCCTGGGCACAAATGTGTTTCTTGGGCCCAAATGTGTTGGAGTTTTTATTGCGGCCCTGAAGGGCAGGAGCTGTGGGATAACAGGAGTCAGGCTGTGGCAGGTCCTGGGGAACAATGAGGGTGAGACCTCAGGCTCACAGAATCCCAATCACTGAGCTTTATTCAATTACCTTTGCATCCCAGGTGACTTCACACCCTCAGCTGTTTCGTTCTCCTGTGTCAGGTTGCTTTTGCCTCCAGCACATTTGAAGACCTCACCAGGCAAATGCTTATGAAAAATAAACTCATCAGAATTAATTATGTTAAGCAGAAAGCTGGTGTAATTCCAGGGTGGTGTAGGGAAATAAGAACCAGAATTAAAACATGCATCCCCTAATTGGAGTTGAAGTCATTTCCATCAGCAGAGCAGAGTTGCCAGGCTGAACTTAAAGCTGATCCTGCTGCACAACATCCTCACCCCCATGTGCACCCGGGCATCTGCTGGGGATCTCAGCAGGTATTAACGAATTTAAAGAGTACAAATACTGCAGGTAACAGACTCCTGGTGTACAAACCACGACATTCATCACAAAGCCACCTCCTGAGCCATAGAAATGAATCGTGGTGCTCTCACAAGGCATCATGAGCAAGTTCATCCTGGCTGAGAGCAGAACTTGCTGGCTCTGGTGTCTCCCACAGCCCCCACTCGCCAGCAGTTATTGGGGAGAAGGGAAAAGCCAGGGAATGGCTCCATAGGCAGAGCAGGGTGGTGTGGAGAAGCTGTTCCCTGTTTGGAGGTGAGGGCCTGGCCAGCTCCCAGAGGAGCTGTGGGGTTTGTGCCCATGCACAGGTGGGACAATCCTGGCACCCAGGGCAGCTGCAGGACACAATTCCCTGGAGAAATCCCTCGTTCCTGGCAATAAACTCCTGGAGAGCCTCGCTCCCTGTGCCAGCAGCAGGAGGTCAATGGGAACAACGTGCTCTGCTGTGATCTCTGTTAGGGAAAGGACACTGAGGAGTTGTTCCCTTGTTTACCTGGGGGTTCAGTGCCTGCAGTGCTGGGGTTCCTGGCTCCCCCCTTCTCCCCGTTCCCCTTTTCCTGGCTCTGGCAGGGCTCAGAGGTGCTGCTGGGCTCACCTGGAAAATGCTGAAGTGCCCAAAGCTGCTGGGCAGCATCACCCACGGGAGGCAATCCCTCCCTTCCCTCCCCTCCCATCCCCTGATGGAGGGCACAGTGCTCCGGGCACTAATTGGTGTCCCTGCCACACTGGGGGTGCACTGGGGTGGTTTTAATGTCCCTGCCTCTCAGGGGGTGTTAAATGGGGTGGTTTTCGTGTCCCTACCTCGCCGTGGCTCTTTAGATTTGAGGTTCCCATCCCCTCTGGCCGGGGTGCAGAGGGATCAGCAGCAGCAGCGCCCCTGGCTGGGCTCCTCTGCTGCAGTGTGCACAGACAGCAGCAAATGGAAATATTCTCCAAATATTTCCAGCAAAAATGTTGAACAGCAATGGGAATACTCTCCCAAGAGTGCCCTTGAGGGGTTTTTCAGCCTGCAGCTGTTGGGTGCCTCGCTGGCTCTTTCCATCACCCCTGGTACAGCTGTGCTGGGCTGGCTGTGATGCCCCAGCCCTTTGCTCACCTCTCTGGGCATACCTTCGAGCTGGGAAATAACCTTTAGCATAAAACCATAAATTTTTATACATTTATAAATAATTAATATTAATATATTTTATTCTGGGGTTTTATAGCCCCAGAAATATTTGGGGGGGTTTATAGCCCCAGCTCCCCGTGCCTGCAGTTCCTTTATGTGGTGCAGAAGTTTCATGCACGGCTGTGGGTTAATAGTTACTAACAGTAATTCTTTCCTGGTGTGCATTCTTTTCCCAAACTTTATCTCAGCCTTTCTAAATTTAACTTCCCTCACCCCCTGTGCTCCCCCTTTGACTTTTGGTACCTTTTGGATTCCCCATCACAAAAGGAGCATTACTCATTGTGCTTTTAAATAAAACTCAGGTTGTGTGAACGTTTACAAGAGAGATGATGCCTTTTTGCTCTTTATGGCAAAACATTGCTCTAAACCCTTTTTTTTCCTTTTTTTTTTTTTTTTTTTTTTTTGTGGACTTCTTTCAAAGTTATCATTTCCAAGCGCCTGTTTTCATTCTTGACTTATATGAGCTCAGGCACAGAGATGAGACCGGAATGATTAAGGTTTTCTCTCCAGCACAGGAGTAGTTTGCATGTCTGGTATCTGGGCTTTTCAAATGGTTCTGGGGAATGAGGGACACACAAAATCACTTTGGGGTTGGTTGTTGATTTTTTTTTCTTTCTTTTTTTTTTTTTTTTTTTTAAGCAAAGCAGCAGTATCTAAAATTATTGTCCTATAATCTATATTTCAGAAAGACAGCAAATATATTAGTCCAGGGGGAATGCATCATTTTAAATGAAAAATCGATAAATAACAGCATTTGGTGGGTTTTTAATGTTAAAATATGTTCCTTTTTAATTAGTCATTATATGTATTGATTGATGCTTACTGTACTTGTGATGCCTTTCCTTCAGGGCTTTGTGTATTTCATAGATTGGGAGATGTAAAAATACTTTAAATCAAAGCAGTAAAATAAGCGTAGTTAGAGGGAGAACACGGGGTTTTTTTCTTCATTTACATTCATTACATATTATGAGTTTAATTACCTCCCTCAAATAATCCCAGGCTGAGGGGATGATGCTGGAGAAGGCGTACTTCCATGATGATTTTATTGATTGTGACTGATGGATGGCATCAACATTTCATAGTGAAGAATCATGGTTTTGTTACATCAGGAAAATTAAATTGGGAGAGTTATTTTCTTTCCCAGTGATAGTGGCAGTTAGAATATTTCACCTGTAATGAGATGTGTGCGTTATGTGCCATAGTGAACCACTGCTGAGCCATTAAATATATGTAAATGAAGAGAAACACAAGAGAGCCTGGGCATAATAACGTGCAGAACAGAGAAATGGATCCTGGAAAGTGATTAATTTATTTGATGATGCCTCAAGTGAGGAATTTTAGGTCACAAATGAAGTGACAGAATGACAAATTACCATTTTAAAGAATTTACTGGGCATCATTACTGAACAATTGTCAGGTAGTTTATGGTGGCTGAGAAGATGGTATAAATATAGATCTTTTCCTTATCTGAGATGAATTATTAATCACCTTTTTAAAAATCTTTGTGAGTGATGGTTGGCTGTCTGATTGGAAATAATGTGTTCTACAATTTTAACTAAATTCTAATATGATGTGTAACAGGAATCTTTACAATTAAAGTCTCAGCGGAGAGTGGTAGGAGGTTTACAGTCAATTGCAGTTTTAATGTGATGAAAGAGGAGGAATTCTCCAGCATATTTCAATAGGTTTCCTTAGGTATATTATCCCTGCTGTGATGTTATTCAAATGTTTACAGTTTATTTTCCTTTGAAAAATGACATTCAGATACTCAAATTGTTTTCCTGGGTTTATTAGTTAATGAAAATGAAATTCTGGTAATTGCTGCCTGCCATGAGACTGGGGGCAGCGAGGGGCCGGGCCAGGGGCTGGGAGTGTGGCCCCCGTGTCCTGTGGGGCTCCAGGGACACAGTGTCCCTTTCCTGGCAATGGCAGTGTCCCTTTCCATGGCTGCGGTGTCCCTTTCCATGGGCACCATATCCCTTTCCATGGCTGCTGTGCCTCCTTCCTGGCAGTGACTGTGTCCCTTCTTTCCCCGAGTCCTGTGTCCCTTTCCATGGACACAGTGTCCCTTTCCTGGTGGTGGCCATGTCCCTTCTTTCCATGGGTGCCATATCCCTTCTTTCCTGATGGTGGCCGTGTCCCTTTCCGTGGGCACCATGTCCCTTTCCATGGCCACCATGTCCCTTTCCTGGTGGTGGACATGTCCCTTTTTTCCATGGGTGCCATGTCCCTTTTTTCCTGGCGGTGGCTGTGTCCCTTTCTGTGGGCACAGTGTCCCTTTCCTGGCAGTGGCAGTGTCTCTTTTCCTTTCTGTGGCTGCCATGTCCCTTTCCTGGTGGTGGCCACGTCCCTTTCCTGGAGATTGCTGTGTCCCTTTCTGCGGACACAGTGTCCCTTCTTTCCTGGTGGTGTCCCTTTCCCTTTCCTGACGGTGGCCATGTCCCTTTCCCTTTCCATGTCTGCCATGTCCCTTTCCGTGTCTGCCATGTCCCTTTCCGTGGCAATGGCCATGTCCCTTTCCATGGCAGTGGCTGTGTCCCTTTCCCTTTCCGTGGCAATGGCCATGTCCCTTTCCCTTTCCGTGGCCACCGTGTCCCTTTCCTGTTGGTGGCTCCACGCGGAGCGCGCACAGGACCCACGTGGGGCTGGAGTCACTCCAGGACCTGCCGAGCGCTGTTTTGTGCCCATCCCACGTGCTGGAGGGGGAATCCTCTTCCCTGAGCCTCAGAACAGGCCTGGGGTCCCTGCTGGGGCATTTCTGGAAACGTTCCTGAGGTTTGGAATGCTGTGTGTCTGCTCTTTATTGGAGTATTTTCTGGGGTCCCTGCCGTTGGAAGAAAAGATGAATCTGACTCCGTGTTCTTAGAAGGCTAATTTATTATCATATTATATTATATCTCTTTATTATATCTCTATATTATATTATATCTCTATATTATATTATATCTCTATATTATATTATATCTCTATATTATATCTCTCCATTATATCATATCTATTATATATTATATTTTATATTATGTTATAGAATGCTATACTAAAACTATACTAAAGAATAGAGAGAGGATACTTACAGAAGGCTAAAAGATAATAATGAAAAACTCATGACTCCTTCCAGAGTCCTGACACAGCTGATGGTGATTGGTCATTAAGTCAAAACAATTCACATGTTGGATAAGCAATCTCCAACCACCTTCCAAAGCAGCAAAACTCAGGAGAAGCAAATGAAATAATAGTGTTTTCCTTTTTCTCTGAGGCTTCTCAGCTTACCAGGAGAAGAATCCCGGGCAAGGGAATTTTTCAGAAAATGTGATGGTGACACTTTATTGCTTCCTGGGGATTTGGGGGTTTCCCCTTTAGCTGTGCACAGCTATAAACAGTTGGATATTCCCACACACCCTTTGAGGGGACAGCAGGCACTCACCAAAGTGCCCAAAAAGGGGATTTCCTCTCCATTTCTCTGTAGAATTTATTAATCCATCTGCTTCTCACACTGCTAAAATTCCATGTTTTTATGACCACCCTTTGAATTCAAAAGTACTGAATGAATCAGGATAAATACAGACGCACCATCATTAAGAATAAGATTTTTACATTAAAACTAACTAAAACTAATTAAAATTTTCATTTTTTTTCCAATATTATTAATTCATTTACTGACTGATTTATAAAAATGCCCTGCTCTGGAGGGGTTCCACCAGTGTGTTGTTGTGGAACTTCGAGTCTTAACTCCTGGTTTGAGGGCTGTGTTCAGCCTTGGGAGGGGAGTAGGTGCCTAAAAAGTGGATGGAGGGCATCCCAGGAATCTGCCTGGAAAATCTCTGGTTAAGCCCTGTCCCTTTGGAGGCAATTTAATTTCATTTTATAATTTTATACTAAACTTTTTAAATTTTATATTTCCTTCTGCGCGCATTGACAAAGTAGCTCTAGCATTAAAAAAGCAATAAAATTAAGCCACGTTGAGATTTTCTATCACTATTTCGTATCACCAAAGGGGGAGTAAATCCACGGGAATTTATCTGGACCCACTTGTGAAGATTTTCTGGGGGGTTTTCTCCCTGGCAAGGGTTTGGCAATCAGGTGTTTTGCTTTTCCCGCACTGGGCTCTCGGAGCTGATTCCCTGCTCCTGCTGCGGTGGTGCTTCAATGGAACTGAGAGTTTGGCAGGGAAAGAAGCAGCCCTGGGCTCCAAAAGGAAACCCAGGTGATGAATCCAGGCTGCTGGATTTCGGTTTGTGTGTAAAATCACGCAGGTGATGAGGCTGCTGGATTCCCTTCTCCTTCCCTTCCCCTTCCCATTCCTAAATCCTGGGATAACAGCACGGGACTTTGGCACCTCTGCTTCCCTTGGCATGGCCCCACACCTGTGCCGGTGGGGGCAGCAAAGTGTTTTTGACTTCTGTGTGTGCCTCTGGTAGGGATTGCTGCTATCAATTCCCCTGAATTGCTCCTCTGGGGTAGAAGGAGGTCTGTGATGGAGGCAGAGCCAAAGAAATACAGAACCATGCTGGTCCTCGGATTCTGAGCTCCTCAGTGAGACTCGAATCTGACAAACTCCCAATCACACATCCCATAGAAAATGTAATATTGAATAAAAGCCACTCTCTGCCCTATAACCCTGCCTGGACACAGGCTTTTAGGAGGAGGTAAAAATGAGGAAGTGTAGAAACACTTGCAGTGCAGAACAGAAGGCTCCAATTTCCTCTTTGCCGCCGCAGGATGAGGAGAGTTTTCCCTCAGACTCAGAAAGGAACAAATTCCTTCCTCCTGCTACACAGGAGCAGCTTTTCCCAGGGTTTTTTCCATGGAAAAGCTGGCAGCCTGTGAATGGAGGAGGTTTATTCTGCTCCAGCAGAATTCCAGGAGTGCCTGGAGCTGCTGCAGAATTGTGGCTCCGTTTCGCTCTCCTCTTTCTGTCAGATGATCTGCTTTGTTTTCCACAATTTCTTTCATTCCCCAAAATGTTCTGCAGCAGTGTTAGATTTCTGATACGTGACACTGTGTTAATTTGTGGTTTTTTCTCTGTAGGGAAGCCTTGATGAGAAATTATTGCAATTTGTGAAAGCTTTATTTGTGCTGCTGATGACTCAAAAGTTAGAAATGCTGCTCTGCTGTGATTACTGGCCTTAAAAAAATGACACAAATGAAAGTGGGACTTTTTGATTCCAGCAGAAGGACTTTGTTCGAGACAGAGAATAGAAGTATTTTTTATCATTAGCTTTCACTCATTTCAGAGGAGCTGGGCTTGTTAATAACTTTAAATGACACAATGAATCTGAAATATTAATCCACTTAGTGCTCTTCTAAGGACATGGAAAAGCAAATGCCAGGCAAGAAGCCCTGGGAGCTTTGGGAAGGGAGGGAGTTAAAATACAGAGCTGGGGACAGAGGCAATGGACAAACACCGGGTATTTTCTGTATCTGAATATCCTGGGAAGCTGTGACCAGAAGGAATCAACATGCTGCCACAGGAAATGCCCAGGTGGGAAGGGAAGGGACACAAGGATGATTCCAAAGCAGGATCCCCATCCCAGATCCCCAAATGGGGCATTTTGGGAAGGCCACAGAAAAGCAGAGACTGAGGGGGAAAGTTCTGGAAGTTTCTCTTTGCAGTTTACTTTTTGGGGTTTGTTTTTTTTTTAAAGGAGTCTCAAAATGAATCTGGGAAAATTAGAAGGGGAATTTACATGGTATTTGAGGGATTTCCTTGGTTTTACAAATATTTTATCTTTTCTAATAAAAAAACCATTAGGAGGTGTGAAAGGAAGGCGAGAAAAGGTCAGGCTGTGCTCGCGTTTGCTCTGGTCTAAGTCCAGCCCAGCCCCTTTAATATCAGTGCAGCCACTCTGGATTTGTGGGACTGCACAGGCAGCGCTGCTGGGGGATGGCTGCAGCCTGGGGACACTGAAGGGGCCTGGGTTCAGCTGTTCTGCTGCTCTGCTGGGCAAGGGGAGGCTGTGGGACGCCTCAGAATTGGGGAGCTGTGGGGCACAGAGAGAGGGGAAACAGCCTGGGGCTCAGTGGTGTCACAGACATCTTTTATGGAAAATCCTTTCCTTGGGGCTTTTCCTCCTGAGAAGCTGGGAGGCCTCAGGAACAAAATGCAAACAATGGTTATCTGCTGCTGTGGGATGCAACAGGTGCATCTGGGATTGGGCTCATGTGGTTGTTTCTAATTAATGGCCAATCACAGCCAGCTGGCTTGGACACAGAGCCTGAGACACAAACCTTTGTGATCATTCCTTCCTATTCTATTCTTAGCCAGCCTTCTGATGAATTCCTTTCTTCTATTCTTTTAGCATAGTTTTAATGTAATATAATAAAATAATCAATCAGCCTTCTGAAACATGGAGTCAGATCCTCGTCTCTCCCCTCATCCTGGGACCCCTGTGAGCACTGTCACATGCAATAATGTTCTTGGATGAGTTTTTTTGGCAATCCCAGACTGGTTTGTGTTGGAAGAGACCTCAAACCCCAGCAGTGCCATGGCAGGGGCACCTCCCAGTGTCCCAGGGCTGGAGCAGCCCCAGTTTCCCTTGGCCCTGGAGCTGCTGAGTGCAGGTGCTGGGAGAGAGCTCTGCCTTTACCAGGGCACTTATGCAAATGGCAGCAAAGAACAGGACAATAAATACAAGCATTTATTTTTCCTCCTGCCCAGGCCATGCTGGGGAAAGGTGTGAGCCCAGAGCTCTGGAAATAGAATTTGCAAAGGTCAAAGATTGCTCACAGAATTCATAAATGCCCCTGCTTAACACAACTGCCCAATTACTCCTCGTGAGTAACTCACCAAACACTTCTCATCTCCTGTCAGACAAACTGGTACCTATTTATTAGAAAAGCCTTTTCTCAGACTTCTGCCTTTGGGAGGACAAGTTTTGGGGTTATAAACACCTTTTGTTACAGGATGAGTTACAAATCATCCTGGTGGCCTGGGCAATGCTTGTTTTCAATGGTTTTAGGGGTATTTTCCAACCCGAATGAGTCCGATTCCAAGCTGTACCTCCTTGGAACCAGAAGTTTCCCATGGCTCAAAGGGCAGATGAGCAAGTTTGCTGATGAGATGAGGACTGGTAATAACGTTCAGGAATTCCCAGCACCCAATTTTGGAGAATGGCTGCAGGTGAGCTTTGCTCAAGGCCTATGCACCTACTCCTGGTCACTGATCCCAGTGGGAGTGAAACTGAGCTGCTGTGGGCTCCACTAGGAATTCCTCACTTTCCTCAACAATACAGAGTAATTTGACCACAAGTTTCTTGTCTTTTTGCATTGTTGGAGTTTTCCCTGAGCAAGGCCACCAGCCTTGTCTGAGCTCACTCAAAGCATGAGCCATGGCACCTGGATGAGAGGGAGAGTTGGAATGGCTCTGGACAGGAGGAAATGCAAGAAGCAGTGACAAAATTAAATTTATTGGGGTCTTTTAATTTCTATTTATACATATTGGTTAAAATATGAGTGACCGTGAAACACAAATAACTGAGGACAGGTTTGAGCCCCCGGGTTCATCTGAGGGCTGGACCTTGAACTCGTTGAGCGTGTCAGGAAGGCAAAGCTGTTAAAGAGCATCGGGAGTGTTTGTGTGCAGTTTGTGGGGAGGTGGGAGCGAAAGGAGCTGCAGGTACAGGTGGCTCTGATCATGGCAATGCCTAGAAAATCGCCCATTAGTTCTGTCTAATAGGCTTACTCTGAGCATAATGGTTCTGCATATCTTTGGGAGATTCACTCCAAAGTCGCAGCGTTTTCCGTGTCTTGCCTGGAGAAAAATCGCTGCGCTTGAAAATCAGGAATTGTCAGCGAGCGTTGTCAAAACAACTTTATTTTATCAAGTCAAGATAATGTTGAGAGAAGTCTATACCCACTTTAATTGCTTTGACATTCAATTAGCAAGACATTCTACTCCTCTCCAATAGAGTGAGCTTCTGTGTGGCTTGCAGGAAAACCTGGCTGGAAAAGCACCAGGGGATGTCGTGGGGGCCACGTTCCAGCCCAGCTCCTGCTGGTGATGGGGCTGGCCCTGCCCCACTCCCCTCTCCTGGAAATTCCCAACAAACTTCATCCAGTGTTAACTCTCCCATGTTGGGCTTGTTTTTCCTTCTGCATCTCCTTTGAGGCAATTTATTCCCTTTTTTCCCCCCCATCCACCATATCCATATACATAAACTATTTTTTTAATGTATCCATATCCATAAAAAACTGATTTTTTTAATGCATCCATACACATAAAAAACTGATTTTCCTTCCGTCACCGCCACAGCTGTCGCCACACTTGAAAATTTTTACCGTGTCCTCCCCTAAGTGCTCTTTTTTTAGGATAAACAGCCCCAATTCTTTTAATCTCTGCTCAGGTGTCAGGGTTTGCAGGGCTCTGATTAATTCCGTGGCGTTGCTGGAGGTGCATTATGCCGGGTGAATAATGGCCCTTGTCCCCCAGGATAGGTCATTGCTACCCGTGGCCGGATATTTATTCATTTAATCACTGCCCAGCCCGCCAGGAGCCTCAGGAAAGGGGGAGAATGAATCCTGAGCTTTGGAGGGAGCCCTGGCACTTGTTGCTCGTGGTTTGTCCATCCAGCGATGACCCCAGGAGTGGCAAATCCCTAAACTTGGGGAGGAACTGAGGAGTTGTGCCGAATTCTGATGCTCAGGCTCCCCAGATCTGGCCTGCAGGGAGCTCTGCTCGCCCTGGGAAACCTGGAAGGGTTTAAAAGTTATGTCTAAATGAATGGGTTTTAGTGAGCACCTCTGCAGCTTTGCAGGTGCCCAGGAGCTCTGGAGGCGTGCTGTAATTATTGCAAATATCACAGACCTGCCCTTCCTCCCTCATCCTTCCCTCCTCTTGCTGTAGGGCTGGCAGCTGACGGCCACCAAGCTGCAAATAGTGCAAATTTTGCACCTTCAAACTGCTGCGATAATGAAGATAGAGTGGTGGAACTGCTGCCCTGCTCTGTGCCCACAGACCTGGTTTGTCTTTCTCTAGGGTTGGCAGCTGAAGGGCACCAAGCTGCACATATTGCAAATTTTGTACCTTCAAACCCCCGCAATAATGAACATGAAGAGTGGTGGAGCTGCTGCCCTGGCCTGTGCTTGCTCTGGCACTCTGCAAGCAGCTCCAGTGCTCTGGGATTGCAGTTTTCCCTCTCTCTCAAAGGAAAAAAGGGTAACTGCATTTTCCTGCTGTGATGTCTTAGAGATTAACTCGCCCAATTTCAATATTTGAGCCTTCCAACAGGAGGTGGGGCAGAACAGAGAGGGAGGCTTGGATGCAGTTTCTGCTCTTTGATACCCTTCATACACTGCTCTGACAAAAGCTGAATGCTAGGATTTTAATTTAAAGTTAAATTTAAATTTAAGCTTTAACTTTAGGAGACTTAATTATTTTCTTGTGTTCATTAGAAATTTGATATTTAAAAAGCTACCACAGTTACGCCAAGGAGAAAAGTCGGTGGGTGAATGTTTTTGTTGTTGGGTTTTTTTTTCCCCCATAAATCAGTGAAAACCTGAGAGAAGTGAGACGGAGTAGGAGCTAAAATAAAATGCTTGGGTGTGATTTCTCTGTTCCTTGGAACTGAAATATTTGCTAGAACCAAAGTAAAGTATTTCAGTACATTTTTGTTGTTGTTGCTGTTACGTAACTTCAGAACTTTTCCCCCTGCCTGCGCATGCAGGGGTGGTTTCTCACGGCATGACAAACCCAGTCCCATGTGGTGGGATCATGGAATGGTTTGGGTTGGAAAGGTGTCCCTAAAGCCATGGCAGGGACACCTCTCATTGTCCCAGGTGCTCCAGCCCCAGTGTCCAGCCTGGCCTGGGGGATCCAGGGGCAGCCAAAGCTGCTCTGGGAATTCTCTTCTATAGCCTGCCCACCCTCCCAGGCAGGAATTTCACCCAAATCTCTCCACAGGCTGGGATTTCCTCTCTCTGGAGGAGGAATTCTCATGCTGGGTGAGGATTTCATGAGTTCTCCAGCCAAGGCAGAGCCCATTTGGACACCTTCAGTTCCATTCTCCCTGCTCAGATGTTTTAGGCCTGGCTTTGAGAGGTGCCAAGTGCCCGCCTCGTGCAAAAAGCAGCAGAGGAGCAAATGAAATGCCAGACTCGCAGGAAATAAAGAGCAAAACTCTTTCTGGAAAACAATATTTTCTGTTCTAGCTGTGCATGTGTTAAATATTTGATATCTTGAGCTGGAGAAGGCGAGTTTGCAAGCGGCAGTTGATACGTGTGCATATAAAGCATTTGTCTGTCTCCAAAACAAGCCCCCAGAGGAGGATGGGGTGAGGCAGCGTGAGAGAAGAAGGGGGGAGAGATCTTCAGACTCCAAAGTCCCTCCTTTTAACCCATAAATATTTACACTCCACTTCTCTGGCAACATCTGCTCCAAGGAGTAGCCCTGGAACCGTGCATCTGACACCAGCAGTGAAACTGATAAAGAGTCATAATTAATGGGGAATTTGCGAGGAATTAACTGGCTCATTTGCATGTGGAGGCTGTGCCGTTTCAGAGCAGGGCTGTTGTTTGTGTGAGGGTGGGAAGGTGATCCCAGAGAGCTCCTCCTGCAGCTCGGGGGCACCCCCAGACATTTCCCGGGGCTCCAGCCCTGGCATCTTGAAAAGCCGTTTGGAAACGGAGCTGTGCTGCTTTCTCTTGTTTGAAATGTGCGAAGTGATGGAATTTCTGGGGTGTAAATGAAGTTGTGTTGAGGGAGGATCTGTGGGGCCGGGTGGTGCTGCAGGGAGGGAGAGGCTGCACTGAAATGTCCCTGTCCCAAATGAATCCCAAATGGAAAGGCCACATCACAGCCCAGCCCTGAGCTGATCCAAACTTACAGTTACTTTAAATTTTATTTTTTTAAATTTGAGATTATTTTGATTTATGTGCACACTTGGAGTTTTGGGACACCTGAGCTCCTCCTCTGGGCTTCCCTTTAGTGCCAAGTGTGGGGCAGTGGGAAGAGGGAGAAGCCCCAGTGGCCTCAGGGGTTTAAATGCAGCCTCATCTCATTGTCCCCAGAGGGTCATGGAGAAGACAAGAGCATCAAACACTTGTCTTCTCCATAACCCACGTTCCTGCATGACTGATGCTCTGGGCAGCAGAGATTTCCCAGCTGCAGGTGCGTCTGGTGCCCTGCAGGTAAAGGCACCTCTGAGCTGGAGCAGGCACTTCCAGGCTTTATCCTATTTATTTTTAATATTTCCCGTCGTGGCTCAGCTTTGCAGTTGTTTTAATGATAAATTGTGGCCACTGTAAACAGAAGTGCTCCAATCATGGTCTCACTGCACGTGTCTTTCATGGCTGTGCTGCCACCATAATGAGGGATGGGAGATAATGACTTAAGGAAAAAGCTCTGGATTAAGTGGGACAGTAAATTAGGCATTTATCTCTCTCCATTGGAAGCCTGTTTCCAGTTCCCTTTGAGGTCTCAGCTGAGCTCTATTTAAAAGTAAACCACGTCGTATTTCACCAAGCCAGCCCACTCCATAGAAATCAGCATATAAGCACTCACATTAAATTACCATATTACCCAGGAGGTCCTGGTTTTCAGGAAGGTCAGAGTTGAGGTGTATTAGCAAGAAAAAATAAGGTTATACCATTCCATCATTTTACTGTGCATCCAGGGGGTGGAAATTTCCCACTTCCTCTGTGGCTCTGTTTTGTTTTTTCCCTTCCTATGTGTTTTAAATTCGGGTCATTTTTGGCCATGGGAGAAGAAGAAAGCACACGCCTGCATTTCCCCCTGAGGGAAAAGGGTTCTCCTGGTCTGGGACCCACTGAGGTGCCTTGGGCCCTGCATTCCCTCAGCATTCCCTGGGAAAATGCCCAGGAGGATGTTTGGGGGGCTGAGCTGCTCAGAGGGGGATTGGAGATTGCAGAATGGAGGAAACTGTTCCCCACAGCAGCAAATCCACCATGCTGGGGAGACAGGGAGGCTCCTAAACCATGGGAGGACTGGGATGGGTTTTGTTATCCACCATTCTGCTAAGCTGAACTAAAATCAGGCGGCGTTTTTGGGTTTTCAGTCCATGTTCCAGCCCTGATTTCAGCCTAATTTGGGGGCTGGAGCGGGTGATCTCCAGAGATCCCTTCCAGCCTGAGCTGTTCTGGGGTTCTGTGGTGTCTGCAGTAATTTGGGGGGAAACAGGAGGGAATTGGCTCCCCTGTGTGTGTGAATCCCTGAGGGGATGCTCTGCCCGTCCCTGTTCCCTCTGCTCCTGGGGATCTCTGTGAGTTCTCGTGTTCAGTGCCTTGGATCTGCAGAGGGATGGCACATTTGGCAGCAGTGATTATGGATATATATTTTCTGTGCTGGCAGAAGTATCGAAGGATGTCTTTAACCAAAGATTTATTTGGTTTTTCCCTCTGACTGCCCAAACTTCCAGTCTGAAGGGATCTCTCAGGGAATGATCCTTGAATTTTCCCCTCTGACCACCCAAACTTCCAATCTGAAAGGATCTCAGGGAATTTCCTTCTTTCCATTGCCAGCTCAGCCCTCTGGCCCTGCTTTCAGTAAAAGCTCAATGCTGGCAAGCTCATTCCCAGAAGTTTGTGCTGGAAGTTGATCTCCCAGTTAGTTCCTCCGCAGTTCAGAACACCATTAATAAATTGCATTAGGTGTTGAGGCAAAGGTTGGAGAAGGCAGAATCCCAATCAGTATTTTACTTGGCCACAATAATCAATTAAAATATGTAAAAATATATATTTCTGCATATATATTTTCTCTCCGTGATGTTTTCTCGAACAAATTTTCTCTGACTTGCAAAAAGTAATGCAGAAACATATTCTCAACATTACAGAACCACAGCTGAACCCAAGCAGGGTCAGAGGGGCCAACTTTTGAGGTGTCAGCACCATGGAAGTTGATAATCAGCAACAGGAGGCTGATATCATGAAAATATCAATGATTCTAATTGCTGCCAATTCAAGCCCTGACCTTCATTTCTAACAAACTTTGCAGATTAATTCAGACCCGAGGTATTTATACAGAGTGATCTGAACTGGTTTATAACTTCCAATTTCTCAAGCCCAGGGTAATGTTGTGGGTGGAACTTTAACTGAGCAGCTCCTGAATGCTGCAGGCACAGCTGCACCTGCCCTGGGAGCTGTCTTGGCTTTTCCATGCTGTTGGGGGACAGCCCAGCTCAGAATTCCAGGCTCCCTGAGGCTGGAAAAGCTTCTGATTGCAAATCCCCTGTGCCAAATCATCCCCACCCTGTCCCCAGCCCTGAGTGCCACCTCCAGAATTGCTGGGACACCCCCAGGGATGGGCACTGCAACCCTCCCTGGGCAGCTCCAGTCCCTGAGCCCCCTTTGCATGGGGAAATTCCTGCTGCGCCCACCCTGAGCTGCCCTGGGCCAGGGCAGGGGGGTTCTGTTGCTTCTCCCAAGGTGCTCAGAGAACTGAGCTGAAATTCCAGAGCACTGGAATGGAATTCCAATGGAATGGAATGGAAATTCCAATGGGAGTTCCAGTGGGATGCAGGTGCTGCCAGCCGATCCGTGTCAGCCCCTTCCCCTCCAGGACGGGACTCCTCTCCCTCGCTGCATTTTCCCCCCCGTGCCCCGGAGCCGAGCTGCCCGCGTGCCCTGGAACTCCTGCGCTGCCTCTTTGGCAAGATTTACACCCCTAACCTTTCTGCTGGCACCTGGGACCGAGCTGTGCTTCGGGAGGGAGGTGATTAAAGCCACCGTGCCCGCTCCGCTGCGTTTCTGAGCAGGGCAAGGAGCGGCTGTGCCTCAGCCAGCCCTGGGCTCGCTGCTCAGCTCAGCAGATTTTTTAATGTCAACAATTAAGAGTTGCCATTAAAGAGTATCACAATCAAAGAGTATCCGCAACCCAGGCCGAATTAATGAGGTACACTGGAACCTGCACTGTGTTCCTGGAGATGCTTCTCCCCCCTCTTCCTCAGTGAGCCCACCTGTAAGCACTGCTGCTGCTCTTGATGCTTTGAAATGGAATTATTCAGCTTTTGCTCCGAAGATGAGGAGCAGCAGAGGCAGCGTGCTGGCAGTCAGGGTCTGGGTCATGGATCTGGAGCATAACACCCACACCTGCTGCTGGGGTGTCACCTGAGGGGCCTCCCTGGCACTTCCCTGCCTAAGAGACCCCCAGCAATCAGTAAATTCAAATCAAAGGGCCATTCAAGGCTAAATGTGCAGTGGTTTTATTGATTTCTACAGAGTCAGGGTTTGGCCTCTGTGCTCTCCCTAATTTCTACCCAGATTGGGATCTCTGTTCTCAGCCCCAGGACTGCATGTGTGGCACTTCTGCCTCAGGTGACACTCCAGTAACTCAGGTGTAAAGCTTAATCCCTGGTTTTATTTAAGAAAATACCAAAGGAAACTCTAGAGGTTTTTTTTCCATGGCATGTAATATTCCAGCAGCTCTGCTCAGCACTGGTGATGAGCAGAACTCAGATCCCACTCCTTCTGGGAGGCTGCTAAAGCAGCAATTTCTGCCTTGAAATAGTTTTGTTTTGAGTCAAACTGTGTCAGAAAAAATAAAAACCACCCACCAAAACCCAAACAACAAGAAGCCTAGTCTGCTTCTCCTGCGAGGTGTGGACTGCATTTCCAAACACATTTGAAGCCATTTGCTTTTCAAATTCCTGCCTGCACATTTTGCCGTGCTTCCTGAGGAGCACAGAGCAGAGTTTTCCGTGTCCTCTCCGTTTGTGCATTTCTCAGGTGTTTGTCCTGGCACTGAGTGTCACTGTCGGGGGTAAATGAGCTCTGGCAGGGGGGTTTTACGGGCAGGAAAACTTTGTTTGGTGCATTTGTGGGCAGCTTTGTGTGTGTGCTGCTGAGCTCCTGAGGGAGGGTGGTGTCTGGTGAGGAAGGGGTGATGCTGGTCAGGACAGGCAGGGGAAGGTGGGCTCAGACTTGGGCTCATCCTGGGCGTCTTCAATCCAAGGGAGCCGTGGGTTTCATTCCAGGGATGGGCACTGCAAACCTCCCTGGGCAGCTCCAGTCCCTGAGCCCCCTTTCCATGGGCAAATTCCTGCTGGGCCCACCCTGAGCTGCCCTGGGCCGGCCTGAGGCCGTTCCCTCTGCTCCTGTCCCTGTGCCCTGGGAGCAGAGCCTGACATCCCCCAGCTCCAACCTCACAAAATTCCATGGAAATCCTGGCTGGGGCATGGACCCAAAAACCTTCATGAAGCAGCACTGGTGTTTGAGTGACCATAATCAAACTTGCATTTGAGTAACTGTAACCAAATCTTTGGATTTGCAGCAGTGACCAAAGCATGTGAATGCACACCTTGCTTTCCAGGGAGCCCTGAACTTAATAACTTAATGAAATAGAGCTGATAATTTTATTTTTTTTTTAATGAAACGTGGGCCACAGCCCATGGGGGAATTTAGACCCAGTGTGATAGGATATGGTTGCAGTCTCATCCCAAAGCTGGCAGACTGGAATGCTTTTTTGAAAGATAGGAAATACTTATTTTATTATCAGAGGATTTTGGAAGAGGGGAAAAAATTTCAAAATTGTCTTTCAGCCTTAAAAATTGTGTTTTGTTTCATGTGTGGGCAAAGGGAACGTTCAGCCAGGCTGGGTTTTTTTTATTATTATTATTTTTTACTCTCCAGAAAGCACTGGCAGCTGGATTGCTCTGATCAATAAAATTACAGCGCGGGAGCAAGTCACAGTTTGTCTGCAGGTTCCAATGCAGCTGGAGGGAGGTAATCAATAACTTTGTTTATAATGACATCTAGCTGGCAGCGTGGGGCTGCTGCTGAGCAGCCTGGCCAGGCGGGAGTCGGAGGGAGCAGTGGCAGTGCTGAGCTCACCCTGTGAGGCTGGCACGGCCTGTTGAGATGGAACAGGGAGGGTGCCCATGCATGAGGGGCGTCTTGGAAGAGAAGGGCTTCACTCTGTGGTTTTCTGATGTTTCTGAAGAACTGCAGCCTGTCCTGCCCTGGTGGGGTTTGTGCCTCTCCTTGGCCTGCCAGTGCAGCCCCAGGACCAGGGAGGGTCCCTTGTTGCTCACAGGGACCTCTTCTGCTCTTGCCTGTTGTTATCAAAATGCTTTGAAGTGTCCATGAGCTCCTGAGCCTCCTTTGCTCTGCTCCTCTCAGCCTGTTCTTGGGAGCAGATTGCTTGGGCTGGGATCTGTGAGGGTGCTGGAACAGACGTTTGGGAGTGCTCTGTGGAGAAAGCAGCGGCATGATAGGGCTCCTTAAAAAGAATTCTGCTTTGAACTGTTGGATATCCTACAGAAACTTGTAAATAGCATGACAAGCCCAAAAACTCGGTGGTTTTTATTGACAATGTGGTGTAAACTCTCAGCCAAATGCAAGGTAAAAACTCGGTGGTTTTTATTGACAGTGTGGTGTAAACTCTCAGCCAAATGCAAGGTAAAAACTCGGTGGTTTTTATTGACAGTGTGGTGTAAACTCTCAGTCAAACGCAAGGTGTGAGGGGCTGCTGGTCCGTGTGCCGTGGGTGCTGGGGGTGGGTTTGTTCCTGGTTGTCGCAGACATCTTTTATGGAAAATCTTTTCCTTGGGAGTTTTCCTCCTGAGAAGCTGAAAGGCCTCAGGAACAAAATGCAAACAATGGTTATCTGGTGCTGTGGGATGCAACAGGTGCATCTGGGATTTGTCTCATGGGGTTGTTTCTAATTAATGGCCAATCACAGTCAGCTGGCTCGGACAGAGAGCTGAGACACAAGCCTTTGTTATCATTCTTTCTGGTTCTATTTTATTCTTAGCCAGCCTTCTGAGATGAAACCTTTTCTTCTACTCTTTTAGTATAGTTTTAATGTAATATATATCATAAAATAATCAATCAGCCTTCTGAAACATGGAGTCAGATCCTCGTCTCTCCCCTCATCCTGGGACCCCTGTGAGCACTGTCACACCTGGTGTCACTTCATGTTTGGGGAAGAGTTTGGGCTGGGCTGTGGGATGAGGATGAGAAGGAGGATGATGAGGAGGATGAGGACGATGAGGCCCAGGCTCTGTACTTCGTGTGGTGCTGGAGGGAGGAGCAGAGCAGAGCATCTCAGGGGTTGCTGTGTGCTTTGGGGCTCTGGCGTTGCCGGCAGCTTCAGTGCCCGCTCCGGGCTGCTCTGCCTGCCCGGCTGATGGCAGGGGCCTTTCCCCGTGCCAGGGCCGTGCCAGGGCCGGTGGCAGCCCCGAGCCCGCCCGTCCGGCCGCAGCCGCAGCCGGGTCCCGGCCCCCGGCGGCGGGCGGGGATGCCGCGGCTCGGGCAGCGGAGCGCGGGGCTCTGACAAGAGATCAATACTGTCCTCCCGGGCGGGAGCGGCTGCCGGCCCTGTCAGAGGCGTGTGTGCCGTAATTGGATCAGGGATGCGGGAGCCATCCCAGCCTCCCGTCAGCACTGTCACAGCTGTCAGATGTCATCCCTCCGTACAGCTGTCACCGCGGGAGGGCCGGGGCTCCTTCTCCCTGCTAACCCAATGCAAATGTCCACTTAGCGGATGAATATTGAAGATATTAGACACTTCTCTATGCCTTTATGCAAAATAAAGATCTGTGTCATCTGTGAATTTCATGGAAATAAGTTGCAATTTATTCACTGTGAGAAAAGTGAAGTGAAGCCTGTAAAAATGAGAAATTATTTGGTTCAGGCTATTAAAAAAAAAAGAGAATATTTTCCAGAATAAACAAAATATGCAGATTTTCTTCTGAAGAGGAAAAACTACCAGCTAAATATACTTTCATGAGAATAGCAGCTTTATCTTAGAATATTTTTCCACGCACATAAAAATTTATCATTTCTAGCTATCCTTCCTGCGAGAGCGTGATTGGAGTAAACTTTGATTTCTTGGCGGGGAGGGGCGGCGGGGGCGGGAATCGCTATTACAAATTACTGAGAGATATATTCTTAATATTTGTTTCCCGATGGCTCTGTGCCGGGCGAGGCTCGCTGATCGGCAGCGCGGGTTCGCTGTGCCGCTAGCGCGGGCGGACGCGGAGCCGCATCCCTCCGCTCCCGCTAAGGCAAAGGCGGCTGCGGCGGCAGCGCCCGGTTCTGCCCCGGTTCTGCCCCGGTTCTGCCAGGTTGTGCCCGGTTCTGCCCTGGTTGTGCCCGGTTGTGGCCGTCTCTGCCCAGGCTCTGCCTCGCTTGTACCCGGTTCTGCCCCGCTTGTGCCCGCTTGTGCCCGGCTCTAGCGCTTCCCGGGAAACCCGAGCCCGGCAAACTTTGTGGAGAAGGTGTCGGAGCGGTGCGCAGGGGATGAAGGCGGCGGGCTCGGGGGGTTTGTTCCGCTCTGTGCCCCGGAGCGGAGCGCGGCGCCTCGGGGAGGATCGGGGTGCAGGGCAGCAGCAGAGCCGGCTGAGGCTGGGCTGGTTCCCCGGGCTGGGCGCCGCTCCCCGCGGCACAGCGGGCTCGGATCTCGCCCGTGGCACCGGGCAGGGATGAGCGGCTGCGTTATCGCCTCGGGAATTGAACCCCGACAGCGGCCCGGGCTTTGCAGCCCCGCGGTGCCCGCACATCCCTGCCTGTCTCTCGGTGCCCGCACATCCCTGCCTGTCTCTCTGTGCCCGCACATCCCTCCCTGCCCCGCGGTGCCCGCACATCCCTGCCTGTCTCTCTGTGCCCGCACATCCCTGCCTGTCTCTCGGCGCCCGCACATCCCTGCCTGTCTCTCTGTGCCCGCACATCCCTCCCTGCCCCTCGGTGCCCGCACATCCCTGCCTGTCTCTCGGTGCCCGCACATCCCTGCCTGTCTCTCGGTGCCCGCACATCCCTGCTCTCGGTGCCCGCACATCCCTGCCTGTCTCTCGGTGCCGGCCGTTCCCGAGCTGCCTGCTCGGCTCTGCCTTATTTATTTAATGACTCCGCGCCTCTCCCTGCCCAGAGCCCGGGGCTGCCCCTGCCCGGCGGTGACGGAGGAGCCTCGCCCCGATCCCCACCGGGTCACCCAGAGCAGGGGGAGCCACCCTGGGAGCCTTCATCCCCTTCTCCAGCCCACCCCGGCAGCTGTGCCAGCTCAGAGCCTCTGCCAGCCTCGTCCTTATGGCCGGCTGTTATTTGCAGCACAGGAATAATAATAATAATAATTACAATAATAACAGTGCCAAGTGGAAGCAGCAGCCGCGGTGGTCCAGCAGGGCAAAAGCAGACTCTAAGGGGAACTTGGAGAAGGTGGCCTGAATATTAATTTAAAATGCAAAATTGTCACTGGTTCCACCGGCGGCGGGCTCAGGAATTAATTGTTTCCTGACTTGTGCTGTTTGGGAAGTTGGGAACTGAGCAGGCTGTGCTTGACTTTTGTTTTTTTCTGGTGGAATACTGATAGAGCCAGAGGGATAATCCAGGCTCAGGAAAAGCAGGAGGCCGGGAACGAGAGCCCTGCCACGGGTTGGTGGCTTAGGCTCTTTTTGGAGCATCCCCGGCTTGGACTGGGTGTCCTTAAAGGTCTTTTGCAGCCTGGAAGAGTCTTTGATTCTGTGATCTCCATCTCCACGTGCACCTCTGTGCTCAGCCGTGGTGACAAAGGAAGTGCTTTTATTTCCCCCTTTCCTTTTAAACGTGGTTTATGGCTAATTACATCAGAGATCCCAAACAATCCTTCTTACATTTGCATTAATAAGGTGTCTCACGTGATGCCTACTGAAGGAGGAGTATACATCAAAGGTAGATTAAAGGTTGGTTAGGCATCAAACTATGTTCTGTATGTAAATTTATAGCCATGATGTGCTGTGCAAAGATAGCTCCCCCTCTATTCCTGTGCTCCTAAATAAAATTAAAAATTCACAACTCTGGTTTATGGGATTTTAAATGAATTTGATCTCTCTTTTGGGCAGGGCAAATAAGTGTTTTGTGATGTATTATTTTACAAAAAAAAAAAAAAAAAAAAAGGAAAAAAAAGACGACCATCGTTCTGGCTCATTTAATTTTGCAAGTGAATGATCTAAGATTAACTACAGACTAGTCAGTGCAGTTTAAAAGCTGAAAGCAATTTTCAGCCATAGATGGTAATGCCACATTTAGTCCACAACCGAATGACTCTAAATGACTGAGCTGCAAGGTCTTTGTATATGACCACAGGGCCTGATAAAGCCGTAGGAACACAGTAAAAGCACAAAAATAGTTCCAATTTATTTGGTGCCATCACCTTAATGAGATTAATACAGACGTGTTCATGTGCCTAATTGGTGATTTTGTTTTAACTGGTAATGAAGGATTAAATCTTCGGGCAACAGGCTCCTCGCAGGAAAGGGGATTGGAGAGAAAAGTTTTTAATTATAGAAGGCAGCTAGTGAAATACACCACTGCAGAGTCAATAATGCATCTTTAATAAAATATAGATATAATATATAATATATGTGTGTTTGTTGTGCGTGCCTGCCTGGTGAGTTCAGAGAGTGTTGGTTTGGCAGAGAGTGATGGTGCCGAACTCGCCGAGCGGTGTGTGGGCATCCTTGTGTGCAGAGGAGGGGAGAGCCTGCTCAGGATAACCCAAACCCACCGGGTCCATGGGTTGGGAATGTCCCCCAGCCCTGCTGCATCAGCTGGAGCAGCGTTTGGGGAATGCCCCTCCCGGGCCCTGTCCCAGCTCCCAGGAGCTCCAGAGGGGGAAGTTCAGCCGCCGGCTCTGCCCTGCCGGGGCCAGTTGTGAGCAGGGAAATGTTAACACCATTAACCCGCTGCCAAAACACAAACACCCAGCCTGACTCATTAAAATCTAATTACGAGGGGGCAGCTGAGCCTGGGCTCGCTTTGGACTCAGAGGAATCTTGCAAAAGGCACCAATGCAGAAACCCGGCCCCAGCCCTGTGTGGGCCTGGCACATTCCTCGCAGGGAATAATCCTGTCTGTCTCCTGAAATGGCTCTTGTGGTCATTTGAGTAAATTTAGGGGGGTTTTGGTTTGCTTTATTGGGTTTTTCCCTTTCTTACGTGTCATGCATGGATGTACAGCATGGCGCTCTTGAGTTGAACTTTCAGCCGAGACAATGGCTAGGTCTTTGATTGAACACCTTTGATTGAAGATACCCTTGCATTTTTGAACTGTTTTTAACTTTAAATTGCATGTGAAGATGGTGGATTTTATCAAGCAAATGGCTTTTTTTTTTTTATAAAAGAAAAGTAGCTTCTGAATTTGTCTTGGCAAAAGACCAGCTCCGTCACCGTGTTTTATCACCACTCCCATGTTATTTGTAAAACCAAGATCCTTTCAATTTTCTTCTGCTTTCCACAATTTTATTTTGCCACTGAGAGGTGAAAAAAAACCCCAAACCCTGAAACATCAACAGCAAAAAAATAGAGAAAAGATGAACCACCAGAGCATCCTGTAGCAAACCAAAGTCCGCGTGCTCGTCCCATCTTTCAGCCTCCGATGATATATTGGGAAGCGCTTTAAGAGGGCTCTGGGAAGCTGCAGGATTCTCCCTTCCCGTCGAACGGAGACAGGAATATATTTTACATTCCCTGTCAGGTTGAACTTTAAGCCATCTCGCCCGCTTTCTCTGTAATTTCAGCATCCAGCCCAAATGGCAGCACGCTCGGCTCGGTTCCGGCTGCCTGGAGCCGCGGTGCTCCGGCGGCTCCGGCGGCGGCTCCGGCCCCGCGCCGCATCCCGCTGTCCCCGCGGCGTGTCAAGCCATTACAGCGGGGCCCACAATGTCACCCTGGTCTCAATGGTTCGTCAGCTGAAGGATATGGTTAACAAATGTAAACCCAAACTTCAGAGGAGCTGCTTTTCTGTGCTAAGTGATCTGTATTCCCTGTGAATTTACTTTCCCCTAACCCCGTGAAATTAACAGTACTTTCTGACATTCGACCTCCTGACCTCCCATATAATAAGAATTTAAAAAGCACCATGCATGAGTGTGTCTGTGTAATGCAAAACTGGGAAAAATGACCATGTCACCGTTTTATTATACAAAACCTTCTCCATCTCCATTGCATGCTTCATATGTGAGTGCTCGGTTCGGAGTTATTATAAAGAAAAACACAGTTTTAGCCGTAATAACTCACCGCTCCTGACTTTTATAGACAATAAATTGTAGCAAACACACATTGCTGCGGCAGGGCCCCGCACTCCATTAATGCAGATATTTACTGGGATAAGTGTTAAAAATAGGCTGGGGGGAGAGGCCGGAGCAGCGGCGGCTCTGGGGGGCCGAGTGCCGGGGGTGCGGGTGCGTGCACAATGTGTAGGTCTCGAGGTTTAAGAGGCAGAAGCAGAAAAGTGTTATGTGGAAATGATTTTGCAGTTATCAGGCTCAGGGGATGACAGCCTACAAGAGTAAGAACAAGGTGCTATGTGGCTTTTTCTTCACTGTGAAGTAAAGATTGGCAGCTGGAAGTAAGGCTTACAGGCAGACCTGCACACAGGACCTCTTCACCCAGGACTCATAATCACTACTCAAAGGAAAACGCATTTACCAGTAAAAGGCGGCTGTAGCCATCAGAAGTGTGCTTAAAACACCACTTAAATATCACTTTATACGCTATTACTTGCAAACTGTGGCTTGGTATTAAATTATACTTGCATAGGCTTTTGCTTAGGTGCTGATAATGCTTTTGAGGTTGCATTGGTGAAGAAGAATTTAGGCTGCTTTACAAGAGACGTGACTGGAATATCCCCCGGTGCTGACAGTGACAGGGTGAAAAATTGCAGAACTGTACTTTCTTTCCCCATATAGATTGTAATTTTAATTGTCATTGTGGCCCTTCTGTTTTAATTATGGGACTTCTTTGATATATACCAGGACATCGTATTGAATGAAAATATGGTGCTATAATAGTCTCTTTATAATTAATGACCACATGTAGATCTTGGTGCATAAAAGGAAAGGAATAAATGAACAATTTATTTAACTAGGTTTTGGATTTCTTTCTGTCTTCCAGTGAATATAAAATGATCCCGGGGCTTCTGAGGCTGTTTGATGTAAGAACTGCACTGAATAGCTAATAAAATTACATTGGTGTAGATTACTAAACATATTAGGTGGTTTTATTTAAAAATGTTCCCATTACGGATGGTAAATTTCCCCTATTTACCGCGTTAGCCTCCCTGGGCTCCCGATTCCGAAACAAACGAGCGTTTTCTTTCGTTTATTTGCGAAAGCCCTTAAAAAAATTAATGCAGCTCCGTCTGGCGGGGGCAGCAGGGTGGCAGGTGAGCTCTGACGTGGGCTGCAGGTACCAGGCAATTTGTGCATCCTCCACAGGCTGCAAAGGCCCTTCCTCCCCCCAACTTCTGCCTTCGGAATAGGATGGATTCCCGTTCTATTAATTTCTGGCTCAGTAACTCGTCCTGCGTGTCCAGGCTTACGCAGGGGTGGATGTAGGCAGACAATAAAAATAGAACCAAGTGGTAATTTTGGGGTTTTTTCCCCCTGGTCCAGGCAGGGTGAGTGAGGCGGCCTTTGTGGGGTGCCAGGCGTGGGCCCCCAGCTCCTTCCCACTGCCGTCCATTCCCGCAGAGCGGGCTCCCTGGAACGCAGACGTGTTTGTCCAGTGTCTGTCAGCGTAAAAGTAGAAAATATCCCCTGACAAGCTTCTGCTAATTTTATTGCGGCGCGGCGCAGCGTGCACGCAGCCGGGGCGGGCGGCGGGGTTCAATCGCCGAGCAGCAGCGAGCGCGATCGGCAGAGACAGCCGCTACCCTGGGGTCAGCCGCGACCATGCCACTTCCATGTGATGTCTACTTGGGGTGATGGTGTGTAAATAAACGTGGGGAATTGCAAATCTTGTCATGGCCACGCAGAGCAGCTCAAGCATTTAAAGATGGTTGCCCGCAAACCTGACTGGGAGGTGGTTGCTCTGTGTGGTGGCTGAGGAAAAACTCCCCTCTGCGCCCGAGTCTTCTCCTGGCTGACATCTCGGGGAGCACTGACCCAGCACGGCATCGCTGAAGGGATTAATCACCAAATTGTTTCTCATTTTAGCGGAAAGTAAAGAAACTGAGCGCGCTCCAATATTGGTCTTTTAAAGCCGGGCTCTGCCGGCGCCGGCTTTGTATTTATGTTATCTGACTTGATTTATTTGTTTTTTAAAATGAGGAGAGGAATCTTAATGCCCTACTGTTTAATGAATTTGGGCGCATTAAAGTTCCATGAGGTCTTTTCATTATTATGAACTTTGCTAATGTTAGAAAATAAAATATTATAGAATTCACATTTTCTGCTCATGAAGCTAATTTTATTTAAATACTCTTTACAGTGGTCATTAAAACATACTTAGGTTTTGCTGCCTTCGACCAGTCAGATGTATTTTTTGCCAGTTTTACATTTACACATATCTGTTTTTCTGTTACTTTTCCCACATGACAATTACTTTTCATTACAAATTTATAAAATCATTTACATTTGAGCAGTTTAAATGTTTCTGCTGACATTTTGTAACTATTACCCTCTCCTAGAATGGCATATGTTCAGGCAGTTAATAAAAAATTAAATGGAATAGCACTAGACAAGGTGAAGCTTTGTATCAGAGTGTTCTGCACATTTCTGGAAATACCATCTTTGTGTTGCAAACTGTGAAGTGAGGTTAGGGCTGTGCCAATATGTGTATTTGTCAGAACTGTCACAGAGTCCATGAACCAGCCAATCACTCCGCTCTTAATTAGACAGTTACACTGGGCTTTTTAGAAAGCATCCTCATGTAAAATGGTGTCTGAGCTTCCAGAGAGGTGCGGGGAGCACCGGGGGCACGCAGCAGCAGCATCACAACACCTCCTCCCCGGGTGAGGCAGTTTGCAGCTGCTGGCTCCTTGTCGAGGGATGGAGACCGTGGATTGCAGGAATCCTCCCGGATTTTAAGCAGGGAATGGTGTCTGAGACCTGTCTGAGGCTGCAGGGTGGGGGGGATTTAGGCGCGGGGGTGTGCGTGGCACAAATAAATGAGAGTGGCCACTTAGGAGAAATAAAATTAGAGGAGGATTTGCCTGGGGGCTGCTGGGCAGCGTGGGCTGTGTGTGCCCGTGGGAGGCTGGGGAAGCTTCTCTGAGCCAGGCTGTGCCTCTCAGGAACATCTCCTCCTAATCCTGACCTGGCCCTGCAAAGATACCCACAGAATGTTCCACCAAATGCAGAGTCTGTTGCCGGGCTTGGACTGAAGAGAGCAAAAAACAGGGGTGAGAATAATAATCCTGCCTGCCTGCCGTGTTTCAGTTTCCCTTTTAGTTCTGGATCAAAAGGCATTTGGGATTTTTTTTTTTTTTAAACAAACCCCAAAATTGCAGTTCTCCATTTCTGACCAAATGTGCAGTTTACAGCTATATCATAATCCTGTGTTTAAACATGAAGTTCACAAAGATCCGTTTTAAAAACACACATAGATTTGCACTGCTAGGAGGCAGGGTTTGCCTAATAAGTGTGGAGTGGCCAGGAGGGATTATTAGTGTTTGCCACGAAATTCACCTTGGGATACGGCTGGGATAAATTCCTTGGCTCCTTATTTAAGCAAAGCAGGGCAATATTGAATTCAGAGTACCAGAGAAATTCCATTTCCTCTCTGTCTATGCCCACACTGCTTTGTTTCCCAGCACAAGTTCTTTGGTGATGCAGGAAATATTCCTGAAAATCCACGATTCCCCCTCTGCTCAGGGCAGGATATTCGCTGTGGGGCAGCTTGGAGTGAGCTGTTGATGGCCATCAGAACCCAGGGAGTTGTGCAGAAACAAGGAGCTCATGTGGGGTCCCCAAGTGCAGCCCAAGAGGGGGGTTCAGCTCCATCTCTGCTAGTGGACATGTCAGGAGTTGGGCCAGATTTGGAGGAACAGGATGAGGAACTAGTTTGGGGTGACTGGCACAGCTCCTCCCGGTGTAAATCGTTATTCCAAAGGCGTCTCCGAGAAGTTTTAACAGTCATAGCAGATTAACCTTGCCTGGGCATTGGGAGGCGAGTCAGCTGATGAATTTACATGCAGCCGGATGAAAATGCTATTTGGAGAGAGATTGAGAGTTTATTTGATTAAATCCCTTTCTCCAATACCTTGACCTCTTTCTTGTGAAATAATCAGAACTGTTTAGCAAGAATATTCTGGCATTAATAATAAATTGCTTTGGAACAGGTTTTTCCTGCTCTGGACCCACCCCATCGGTGCCCATGCTTTTGGGGGGACGCGGGGATGCCGCCGTGCGGAGCGAGCGCCGCGCGGAAAGGGCGGAAGAAACACATTTTAATTTTTCTTCTGGAATTTACAGTTGGATGGACAATTTACAAGGCAATGTATTATTTAGGAAGTGCATTCTCCTGGCACATCTACCGGCAACTCTTGTTTTTCGTGCCTCGTGGATGGAAATGAGGAGGGAAAGCCGTGCCTGTTGGGTGGGTCACAGGGTCACGGGCACGAAGGGTGGCTGCGTCCAGGGGAGGGAAGGCTGAGAGGGGATCTCATCAATCCACACAAATAACTCCCAGCGCTGGCACAGGAGGGTGCCAGAGCCTTTCCAGTGCTGCCCAGTGACAGGACAAGGAGTGATGCCCATAAAATAAAGCACCAGTTCTGCCCCACTGAGGGTGGCAGAGCCCTGGAACAGTTGCCCAGGGTGGCCATGGGGAGTCTCTGGGGACATCCCAGACTCACCTGGGCGCGTTTCTGTGTCACCTGCTCTGGGTGACCCTGCCTTGGTGGGGGGCTGGACGGGGTGATCCAGAGGCTCCTTCCAGCCCAAATGATTCCAGGATTCTGTGGCTGATTCTGGAGGGTGTGGAGACTCATTTTTTTGTTTTTAACTCTTGTGTCACCTCCATGTCCCCCCTTGGTCCTGCAGTGGCAATGTGAGCCCAAACCTCCCTCTGTGGGAGCAGTGTGGGAACACAATCATCTCTGGGTGATTTATTTTGGAAAGGGAATTTGGCAGTCAGGATCTGGAGCCACCGCAGTGGCTTTACAGCATCCTTGACTTCCAGGTAACGAGACCAACAGGAGCACTCGTGGGCAGGGAGCTCTTACCTGGGCAGGTGTGTGTGGAGCTGCTTGAGGTGCCCCAGCGCTGGTGTCAGAGCTCCCTGAGACACCTCCTGGCACTGGCAGCGCCAGGCAGTGACAGGATCTTGGCTCCCAACTAAATTTAGCTTCGTTATAATTTGTTTCTTAATAACCCGCACTTCACCGTAATGTGTAAAATGCTCGGCTCCAGAACAGCCCCATGCCAAAGCTGTACAGTAGCTCATTTGCATTGAGCAATTATATTATATTACAATATATTAAGCTGCAGAAAACCTAATCTAACATGATAATTTCAAATCATAATTTACAGTGCTTTACACGGAGCATACAAGGCAGGTTACAATAACACGTTGCCGTTCCACAGCAGCCAGGGAAATTATTTACTCATCTATTATTTCATTTTCCAAAATGTTCTGGGTGCATTTAACTTCATTTATTTATTTATTTATTTATTTATTTCAGTCCTATTTACTGAATTTTACCCTGGATAAATAACAATTTTTGCTTATTTATTTCGGTACTATTTACTGAAATTTGGTGACTGGCATTTTCCCTAATAACGATTTAGGTGGAATATTTGCATTAAACGGGGAGTGGTTTCTGGAAAGGAAGGCTGTTCCAGCAGGTGTAGGTTTATCCAGATATTCTTTGCTGCTAAAAACAAAAGGAACAGAGGAGGGCCCCGTGCTTTAAGGACTTTATCCAGGTTGTGACACAGCATTTGATGAATCATTTAATATGCAGCTCGTGACGCAGAGTGTCAACAGCTGGCTCCTGTTGCAGCCTTTGTTTGGATCTGGCTCCCAGATAAACTTCAGGGAGCAGCAGTCTGGAGCTCTCAGTGCTCCCAGTCACTCCAGTATGGTGAATAAGCTTTGTCAAATGTCTGCTCTTTCAATGCAGCATGAAGAATCCAGAATTAAAAGGTATATGGGCTCCTTAGCTGCTGATTTAGCAGCTAGTGGTTTAATTCAGTTGAATTTATTCCTGAAGGTAGCAATATTTGATCTAGTGGGTATTAAACACTGGGACTGAGTTTGCAGCATGGAGGGAGCAAGGGATCTGTTTCAAGTTTAGAGAATCCAAATCTTTTGCATTCAGCACAGAAAGGAGGAGACTGAGGGGAGACCTCAAGGTGGTCTTCAACATTCTTATGAGGGGAAGTGCAGGGACAGCTCCTGTCTCTGCTCTGTGACAGGGACAGGCCCAAGGGAAGGGCTGGAGCTGGGCCAGGGCAGATTATGGTTGGATTTTAGGAAAGGCTCTTTCCCCTGAGGCTGCCAGAGCTCCAGGAGGGTTTGGACAGCACTTCCAGGGACGCCCAGGGTGGGATTTTGGGGTGTCTCTGCAGGACCAGGAGCTGGATCCATGTTCCTTGTTGGATCAATGATCCCTTCCAGCTCAGGATATTCCATGATTCTGTGGTATTGTAAAACCCAGAAGGAGAATCTTTTTACCTTCAATACCATAGGACTGTGTGAAGCTCCTTGTTGGTCTCATCCCTCCCATCCCACTTATAATCATGGAATGGTTTGGGTTGGAGCTCTCATTCCACACCCCCACAATTGCAGTTCCTGCAAATCAGTGTTTGGGTGTAGATGTGTCCCATCCATGTCTCAGCAACAGAGCCCAGGAAATGCCTGTAAATAAGAGAACTTTGAGTTTTGGGTTGTTTGGGGTTGTTGTAGCTTTATTTTAAAAGTGCACTGGTCCAGCAATGGTTTGCACTGGAATGGGATCCACCTCTCTGGAGGGGATTTTCTCTGGGAATCAGCCCATTAGGAATGTCAGGAAAAGAGAGAGCCTCAGTTTTGGCTGACAGGCCTGTTGTGTGGCAGGAATGGCTCTGTTTGTTTAAATTCCTGGTCTGGCCTTGAGGCAGGGCCTGCACTGGTGATCGATGCCTGGGCCTCTGTCCTGCTTTCCACAAACAAAACCCCTGTGCATATTTTAATTAAACGATGCTGGATCAGTCTGCACAGGGATATCAATGCTCCAGGCCTGGCATTGCTGTGCTTCCCTCGTTGGGAGTTTTAATGATGGCACTGCGCTGTTGCAAGGGATGTTGTCAGCTCCTGTGGCAATTGTGGAATTCCCAAAACTAGAAGTTCCCCTGATATTGTGGGATACAAAGGCTGCAGGGTTTATTTGGTGCTTTTGTGAGGAGCATTTTATTTGGCATGACTGTGTCCATCATCATGGGCTCACCAAGGCATCAATCTGGAAATCTGGGTGGCTGGGAGAGGTCGCTGCTCCTCCTGGTGAAAGTGGTGGCTGCTGTCTGCGGCAGAGCTGGATTTTGGAGGACCCATCTCAATGCTAGAGGGTTAATACAGATCAAATCTCGATGTAAAAAATCACCATCTCACCATGAGGCTTTCCAAATTCCCAACTATTAATTTTCTCACTCCCACTGTAGCTGTGCAGTCAGACCATTAATTATCACTGGTCTTCCCTGTAGCCCCTCTCCCTGACCTGACTTTCCCAGGACATTCTGGCCCTTCTCTCCTCCAAGGTGCCTGTGATGGACAGTGTGAGAGAAGGCCCAGCACTGTAAGAGAGTTGGCCTTGATGAATTTAAAGGTCTTTTACAACCTTAATGATTCTGTGATTGCTCTTTCCTCATCAGCCTCAGATCTTCACTCACACACAGCCTCTTCAGAACCTTTGAGTTTTCCCCTTTTCTTTCAAACATGTTTTTCTTCCCCAGACTTTTCTTTCCCACCTTTCTTTCCCCGCAGAGCAGGTTGGTTGTGCCCTCCTTTTCTTTACCCAAATTTTGCTCTGCTGTGTCATCACGTGGAGCTCCTGGCCCTTGCCGTGGCCTAAGCTCATCCTTTGGGCATCCCCTGGACCTGCATCCCCACCCCTGTGAACTCCCGGAGCTTGATCAAAGCTCACTTGGCAGTTCCAAGGGCTGAAATGGGGACAAAGTCTCCGACTTTGCTGGATCCCAAGGCAGTCTCTTAGCACCTGGCAGGAAGAAACGCGATGCGGTTTTTCCACCTCGCGCTTCCAAGGCTCATCTTGCGCTGAATCCCAATTGCAATCTGCAGCTCGCTCCACACCCGGAGCAAAGGCAGCAAACAACAGCATCTCCATGGAAAGCCTCTGCTCCCAGTGTCCCAGGGAAGTTGCCACTCTGAGCAGGGAGGGGTGCAAATTGTCACTTGTTTTTAAGCACTTAATGGATTCCATGGCTGTGAGTTGTAAACCAGCCCCTGTTAAACTGTGTCTGCTGCACTGGTCCTTCCCTAGGTTCTGTGGAAGAACAAACAGTAATTAGGGAAATAAATGTGGAAGAAAGGAATAAATCCTGGAATGAGATGCATAGCTAATGAGCTGCATTAACCTCCCAGTACCAGTGGAAGCACAGAGCAAAGTCAAGGCAAATACTCTGTCCTGCCCATGATGTTGGTCTGTGATAAAGCTCACAGATGAAGCCGGGAGATGAAAAGATGAGTTATGGCTGAAAAAAACATGAAAATTTGTCCTTGCCTCCAAAAATGTTCCCATTCCCACTGCTTTTCCAGGGCTTTTAGAGCATTGTTCCCTGAAATGGAAGGTGTCTTTTTTTCATGATCCCGATCCCTGGAGCTGATTCCCAGGGTCTGTAGGGTCCCTCAGACTCCAGCAGGTTGACTTCCAGCCATAGCAAAGCCCTGGGTGAAAAGTCCTTGAACTTTCTATTCATTGTCTGTCGTCGTCTTTATTAGGTTTAAATTGATTGACTCTGCAATGCCATTACAAGTGGAATATTTCCCAAGTTATTTAGCTGGGCTCTATTTTTCCTGGAGACTCGTGATATATTGGATCCTCAGCCCTGACAGAGCTCCTGTTAGATGAGGGCTTCTCGTGTCTGAGAGATTCTGGGTCATGGCTGCAAAGCTCTCCCTGGCAGAACCTTTGGGTTTGGGAACCTGTTCCATGTGTGCACTTAGGACATGTGAAAAGTCAGGGGGACAAAGGAGTGACACATCCTCTTGAGCTGAGACTCACAGAGCAGTGGAGGCTGGAAAATACCTCCGAGATAATTATCAGTGTAATTTTCAGATTGTTAGAGAGACAATGCGAGTGCACCCAGCAGATCCCTGCAGTCAGAGTGGAAATGCCATTGCACAAATAAAGACCTCGGAATACTTTTGTTTGCTCCCAGGGCTCAGACAACCCCACTTCGGAAATTACTGCCGGCTGTGGGTTGGAGTTACATAAATGACAAGGAGACGTTGTCCCCTCTGTGCCCCCCAGGCACAGGGGGCTGCTGACACCCCAGGCAGGGCTGGGGGCTGAACCAGCTTAAATATCCTGGGGTTTTAAATGTCCTGGGCTGTCCTTTCCTTTGCTTTCCTGCCTCATGTCCTACCTGCCCTTCCTCATTCTGGGCATTGACAACACTAAAACAGGCTCTCAGAAGTGATGAAAAGGCATTTCTTTGGGCTTTTAAAGCGAGGTAAAGGTTTCAGTTGTTCTCTGCACTCTCAGATCTCCAGACTCACAGCACCCTTGTAGGCTTTGTGCCTTTGGCAGGGAGAGCCCTGCGGGTTCCTGGCTCAGCCAGGGAGTGCAGGTGGGGGCGGGAGGTGCCGAGTGCCTCAGTGCGGGCGCACACATCACTCAAGCCTTGAGGAACCCAAGTGCTGCTATTTCAACTCAGAGAAGGAAAAAAGAAAAGGTTGCTCTTTTTCTCACGCAAATTTTTCTGCATTTCCACGTGTTTGAGTGTGAGAGTCCCCGGGATGTAAATATTCCTCTTTTGGCTCCCAGACAAAGCTGATGTGGGGATCATTAAGGATCTCCTGGCGTTTTCGTAGCAGGGCAGGTGTTGACATTTACGTCTGAACTGGGGGCACACGAGGGTAATTCCAGCACGAGCCATCCTGGGATGTGCCAGTGGCTTCCTGATGGTGCCCAGTGCTCCTTCCCATGCCAGCACTGGGATCTGCTGGACAGTGAAGAGCATCACTGGGGGATTCAGCCCAAATGGTGTGGTCACCTCCAATGGGATGGTGAATGTGTGCTTAGTGTAAATGCTCTCTCTGCCCAGAGGGACTGTGGGCTCCCTGGCAGTGCCCAAGACCAGGCTGGACCAGGCTTGGAGCACCCTGGGACAGTGGAAAGTGTCCCAGCCCATGGCAAGGGTGGGATGAGATGGGCTTTAGGGTCCTTCCAACCCAACCCATTCCAAACCCTGGGGGACAAGAATGTCCTGTGGAAAAGGCCCCAGTGCTGAGGAAATGCCACCAGCAGTCTGGCAGCGCTGCTGAGGAGCAGAGTTAGCTCTGTTATCACAACAGCGCCGGCATCAGCCCATCTTATCAGCAGGGTTGGTGAGATAATGCCGATAATCTCGAGTTCCCATCGCGCGACGTGTTGCTAACACCTCACGGAGTTTGGAGGCGGAAGGGCCCACGAGGCAGGGAAAGATATGTACATATATCTGTGTGCAGAGGAGCTCTTACCCTTTATTATGCAGGTATTTTCGGGAGCTTGAAATGCCACCTTTGGAACAGAAGATTCTGATCGCGCGCGGAGGGAAGGGGGAGAAGCTCGGGGGCCCCCCTGCTCTCCCAGCTCACTTGAAAGAGCACGCTGGAGGTAAATTAATTGCCACAACTCTGCTGAGATGAGATCTCAGCCTGGCTGAGGGGCTGGGAGCCTCTCCGGGTGCCGTGTGTGATTGAGGGATCCAGGAAGGCCTTTTCCCATGGGAAGGAGAGGACTCACAAGTGCCATCCCTGCCTCGTGTCTCTGGCTCCGGCAGCTCGGTGTTAATTGCACCCCAATTCACAGGGTTCCAAGGTGCCCTTTGAGCCGGGCCCTTGGCCCCGCTCACGGCTCTCCCGTGTGAAAGCACACTTGACTGCTGGCTTCTTGGGATAAATTAGGAGTGATTTTAGTCAGGTTTAAGCAGCGATGGAGCCTGGGCATGGCTGTGGCTGGGAGCACCTGGCAAGGCCACGCAGAGGGAAGCACTCGGGAGTTAACAGCCTTTCACCACAGCCCTAAATTGAGATGTTTTTACCCTCTGTTTTCTTTCCCATATTTTATTTTATTCATCTCTCATAGTTTCCCCATCCCCACAGTGATCAGCCCTGATATACGAGAGGGATTTTCACTTGAAGGACTGTGCATCTTTAAAATGTCTTCCCTTTATTCTTCCTAGTTCTTACACATGTAATTTCCCCTTTAATTTGACATCATTTAACGGCACATTACACGTCAATGATGTGATCTGTGAATATTTACAATGTTCGTGTCATTTTTATTTTCTAATCCAATTTAAGTAGCTCTGCTTTTTATGACATCATGAATTCTTCAGTCTTTTTAGTCTTTTTGGAACTAATTATTCCATTAGTTCCTTTGAACGGGCTCCGTGTTGTCAGTCATTTTCTCCCCGTTTGATCATCAGACCTTTGCTGCCCTCCTTTGCATCCGCAGCCGGAGCTGGAGGAGGCTGTGCCCAGTGCTCGAGCTGTGCCTGAGCCTCACCCTGCCCCCAGCACGGCTTTGCTGCTCTCAATAATCCTACAGAAAGTCCTTCACAATCATCCAGAGTGGCAACTTCCCCCCAGGTCTGTCCCTGTGTCCTCGCAGGGAGTGTTGTGCTGTGCCTTGGTCTCTGGGCTGGACAGGATTCCCTTCCCAGCTCTTGGCTTTCTGCTGGCCCGTGTCCCAGGAGCTGAGCAGGAGTCTGGGTGTGCGGGCACGAATGGGGCAGACAGCACCAAGTGGATCCAGCTCGTGGCTCTGTGTTGTAACTCATGGTTTGATTTAGGGGAATTTTTAGTGTCTGGCCTTGCTGGGCTCAGCTCCCTGAGCATCCCAAAGGCTTTCCCGACCTGCCTGTTCCCATCCCAAGGAGGCTGGAATGTGCGACAGGCAGATGCCAGCCCGGCCTCTCCCGGCTCCCTTGTTTACTGGGAATGTTAAACATTCCCTCTGTCATGCTAAAGAGCTCTGTTGTCTGTTGCTGCCCTCTGTAGTGACAGAGTAGAGACCACACGGTTCTCCTGTGCAGCAATAATTCTGTTTATTGGCAATTGTGAATGCATTACGGAAACCAGCGTGGCTGCAAACCCAGGGCTTTCCCAGTTTTTCCTTCTGGTGCTTCCTTTCATTTGGGATTATCTGATCTTCCCCAAATCATCAGATTGAAGGGGTCTTCATGGACTATTTATTTTTATTTCTTCCCAATTAATGTTTAGAATTTTTCAGAATAATCTTTTGTAGCTGACCTGCTTGAAGTGCAGCACCTTAAAAGCCATAAAAACTCAGGGCTTTTACCCCCAGAAAAGAGAGAGGCTGTTCCTCTGGATTCCACAGTACAATTGTTTCTCTGAAAGGGACAATTGACAGAAAATCCCAAGTGTTGCTCATTGTCTCCTTTCCTTGAAACTTTAGATAAAGCAACTTTTTTTTTGAATATTTACAGTCAGTTGTAAAATGCAGATTACTTGGGGAATAAAAAGCCAATATTGGCCTGTGTCTGTTGTCCAGCTTCTTCCATTGTTATGCAGATTTCTCCTCAGTGTTTTATGGCAATGAGTGCAATATAAACTGAGATTGCTGAGCAAATAATGCTAGAAAATAATGCTGGAATCACCCTGCCTCCCCATGTTGATGTATTTTATTTTATTTTCCTCTTGGTATAAAAATTCAAGTAATGAACCTTTAAATATTGAAGACTTCATAAAAGTTAAAGTAAAATCAGACTGTGTGTTGTAGACAGTAACCCACATGCTTTAGGTGGTGGAGCAGAAGTTCCTCACACTGGAGGGAATTCTGGAGAGGGTTTCACTTAGTGGTGATTGTGGCCTTTGTTTTCACTTTAATATAAAGAAAAATAATTTATTTGCGAAATGCCATCTCTAAATTGGCCCTGGCCATTGTCCAGGTCACACAAAGTGTTGAACATGAGGGAATGGTCCAGTTTGGGAGTGTGGAGTGTGTGGGATGTGACATTTGGGGTGGAGGTGCTTTGTTTGAGGTGGTGTTCAATGAACAGGGAATTTCCACCTGGAGATCAGCGGGACTGCATTGCTCAGAGGGGATGATGTGTTAGTGCTGGCTGGAAGAGATTTCAATGGGATATTGGGAAGGAATTCTTCCCTGGCAGGGTGGGGAGGGGCTGGAATGGAATTCCCAAAGCTGTGGCTGACCCTGAATCCCTCAGAATGTCCAAGGCCAGGCTGGACAGGGCTTGGAGCACCCTGGGATAGTGGAAGGTGTCCCTGCCCATGGCAGGGGTGGGGCTGGATGGGATTTAAGGTCCCTTCCCACCTAAACCAGTCTGGAAATCTGGGATCCATTAAAGATGTTGAGGTGTCCATGGTGTCTGTGTGCTGCTGGAGCTTAGGGCTATCCCTCAGTGTCTGGTGCAGCTCAGGTGGGATTTCATCCATGGGGGCTCTCCATCCATCCATCCATCCATCCATCCATCCATCCATCCATCCATCCATCACTAAAGCAGAGCAGGCCCTTTTGAATTGAACCAGAAGAGAGGGAATTCACCTGGGGACTCCAGAGCAGCTGGGCTTTCCTTGATCCCACAGCCCCAGTTTTTTTCCAGGTTTATTTTGGACAACCAGGGTAGGAGTGGCCCCCAGTGAGGGAGCTTCCTCACTGCCTCTTACACCACTCATTAAATTAAGTTTTGTTGTAACACCTCCACGGAGTTCTCCTGAGCAGGGAAGGATGGGCATGGAGCAGTAGCTGGAGTTCTCTTCCCACTTCCAAACTGAGCTTCCTCTTATTTCTGTTTGTACTGCACCTGCAGCTTCCATATCTAAGCATGGCCAGGATGTCCCTGTAGTCAGCAAATGGAATTTCATGGAATCATCACAGAATCCTGAATGGTTTGGGTTGGAAGAGACCTTAAATCCCATCCCATTCCACACCTTCCACTGTCCCAGGGTGCTCCCAGCCCTGTCCAACCCAGCCTTGGGCACTGCCAGGGATCCAGGGGCAGCCACAGCTGCTCTGGGTACCCTGTGCCAGGGCCTGCCCATCCTCACAGGAAAGGATTTGTCCCCGGTTTCTACTCTAAACCTACACTCAGTTAAATCCACTTTTGTTCACAAGAGTTAACAATCAAGCAGGACACAAATATTCTACTAAAATACAGTAGGATATTAAAAGAATCACTTGGACAATTATCCTCAGTCTTTGAACATTATTTTAAAGAGATCAAAAAAATAGCACTGACAGGTGTGTGAAAGCTAATGATAATCTGAGGAATAAATAACACTGTGCAATAAAAACCCCAGAAAACAATAATTCCACAGAAATAACTTTCCATATGAAGTAAGTAAAGGAAATAAAGGCAGGAATTGTGGTTATAGCATGGCTAGGTGTTAAATTTATATGCTAATAATTACATATTTGTTGGAAAGGATAGTGGAGTCAGATCACGTAGGGACAGAAGCAGGAAAATGCATTGTGGAAGGATTTCCTTTAATCCTGCTTGCGCAGCCTGTGTGGATGTGTGAGGTTTGCTCTCCTGGAACGATCTCCAGGGAAGGAGGATGCCCCCCACCAGGCAGAGTGGCTCCTTTCCCTTTCAGGAGGCGCCTTTTGAAATATTCCCTGCGCTCAGAAGTTTAAAAGGGAGCCACCAGATCCTAGTGAATTTGTTAATAAATATGGAGAGCATGGCAGATATTTTTTTTTTTATTTCTCCACCAAATTGCAGCTGGAGGAGGGAAACCAAACACCTCAACAAAATGGGATTTTTGTAACTGAGTAACAAAATCAGAATCTTTATTGGTGACATTGCAGGAGTAACCCTGTGCGTTGCTTCTTCATGTGGAAATGGCAAAACCCCACACATTCTTGTCCCGAAGTGAGGATCTGTAGTTTGTGATGAGGATCTCTAATTTGTGACAAGGATTTTTAGTTTGTGATGGGAATCTTTAGTTTGTTACCAGGATCTGGAGTTTGTAATGAGGATTTTTAGTTTGTAATGAGGATTTTTAGTTTGTGATAAGGGTTTTTAGTTGTCATCATTTGGGAGCACTGGAGTGGAACTCCATTAGGTCTGTGGCTACTCTGCTGCTGCTCAGTGCAGGTTAAATGGGGTAAGAAGTGAGTGAAACAATCTGATGGAAAAAAGTCAGTTTTTTGACATGAACCAGCTTTGGTTCGTGCCCATCTCTGTGATGGCCAGAGCTGCTTCTCTCTGTAACATTCCAGGCGCTTGCACTGGGGATTATGTCTGAAAAAGGATCAAACCAGCTGGTGGTACCCTTTGTTTCCAGTGGGACAAAGAGAACTGTCAAAAGTTGATTTAGAATACTTAAAACTTAGAGGAAAGGTGAAAGCCAGGAAGTTTGTCCATTCATTTTCTGTGTTATTTTGATGGCAACGGGATACCAGGAGACCTTGAGGCCAAGCGATTTCCAGTAAATTCGGGGACAGCTTGTACACACACAGTCACAGCTGCAGAGATGCACCTGGAGCACTCAGGGAACCCCAATCCTTTAACCTCAAACAAGTTACAGATCATTTCTGCTGTCCCAGCCCTCAGCATGGGCTGCGATGTGTTTGTACTACCTGAGCATCCATCATTTTCCCCTGGGAGCTGCACCCAGGTTTTCCTTGGCGCACCGTGCCCAGGTTTTGCAGTTTATTGGTGAATGAGTATTGGGATGCACCCGGAGCGCTCAGGGAACCCCAATCCTTTAACCTCAAACACGTTACAGATCATTTCTGCTGTCCCAGCCCTCAGCATGGGCTGCGATGTGTTTGTACTACCTGAGCATCCATCATTTTCCCCTGGGAGCTGCACCCAGGTTTTCCTTGGCGCACCGTGCCCAGGTTTTGCAGTTTATTGGTGAATGAGTATTGGGATGCACCCGGAGCGCTCAGGGAACCCCAATCCTTTAACCTCAAACAAGTTACAGATCATTTCTGCTGTCACCAACCCGCAGCATGAGCTGCGATGTGTTTGCATTACCTGAGCATCCATCATTTTCCCCTGGGAGCTGCACCCAGGTTTTCCTTGGCTCACCGTGCCCAGGTTTTGCAGTTTATTGGTGAATGAGTACTGGATTTCCCTGGGGTGCTGTTAGTTTGGCGGGCGGGTGAGGGGCTGAAGCATCCCTCCGGCAGGATCCTGGTGGCTTTGGGATGTGAGTGGGACACGGGCCCATCCAGGTGCCAGAGCAGGGACACGAACAATCCCCGGAACGCTCCAACTCCTTGTGCAGAGAGGATCGATCAGTGTGGGATGGCAGGGAGCTGCAGGGCGTGCCCGCCGGCTCAGGGTGGGTGAAGCACAGCCAGGGAAGCTGCCAGGACGCACGGAGGGCTCGGTGCATTTTGCCGGGCTGGGAATGCAGCAGATGCAGCAGATCCGGAGCTGCCGAGGCTGCGGGGTGCGGGGCAGGATAATTGAGTGTACCTGTGGCACGGGGCTGTGTCTAATCAGCCGCTGCGGAGGTGGGCAGTGTCAAGTGCCATCCATCTGCTTCCCCTGAGCTCGGCGCACGCAGGAGGAGGGGGAGTGATCAGACAAAGATATATAACCGTGTTGACCACTGAAGTACCTGGTTAACAACTTAATTATCTGAGTTCAGCTATCAGTCAGCAACAAACCCGGACAATTTAGACATCCTTTATAATTTGCTATAAAAATGGCATAATGATAAGGACAGTGTCGCTCGAATTAGAATCTGCATTAAGTGTGTTTAATTTAATTTTTCTAATTATATTTCTAATAGCTTAAATATGTGCACTGATAAAATGGTTAGCCACCTGCATTTAAATGCCACCTGATGCGTTTATTTTGGAACAGTAGCAGATTGATATAATTTGAGCGCGAGCTCCTCTGAAAATTCCTTTATTAATGGGTGTTAAATTATTCTTTGTGCTGCACGTGAAGTTCTGGAGCTGCCACTGGGGTGGCAGTGGCTGGGAAATGCCTGAAACCTGAAACAAATATTTATTGTCTTTTTTGAGCTGGAAACACAGAGGGGTCTGTTAAATTAAAAATTAAAATTTATAGTGGTAATCTACGGTTCTTCTGTGCTCATTAAGGCCCTTTTTTCTTATATCAGGTGAGTTAAATCTTTTGCATGGAGTGTGTGTATTGAGGGTATTCCTATAGAATTCCACATTAAGCATCCCCATATGATACCAATTTACCAAATTATTAATAGCCACAAATCTGACTAATTCTATGCTGCAGGTTCAGTGACAGGTGCCTGTTTGCAAATGTTGGATGTTTCCTAAATAATTCCTCTTTTGAACTGAAATTGGGCCTTTTTGCCTAAATCTCTGTGTAAGATCAAGGCAAATATTAAAAAATTTGTTAGAGAAAAACATAAAAACAATCTTGTTCCTTTCCTGGCAGTAAATGAAAATTGACTTTTAAAACAACTCGTGTGCAGCTGATGCTGAGCTGATGTCTCCAGGCCAATTCAAATGTATAATAAATTACAAATAAAAGAATAATTTAGAAAACAGTACTTAAAAACATAACTAAAACAGCTTCACTTCCTGAATTGCATGTGGCAGATATTGTTCAGAGGGCTAGGACAGGAACAGAAATCCATAAAATCAATGTTTATTAATTGTTTATTTGCACTCGGAGCTCTGTTTATTTTCTGTGCTTTACTACCAAGCGAGGAGGTTGTGCTGTGAGTGGAGCAGGAGCCTTTCTGCTGGGACAAACTCACCATGGAGTTGGTGGGAGCAGAGGATTTCATTCAGAATTTTAATTCCTCGCATGGAACAAGGTCAGATAAAAAAGTACTTTTAACGAGCACCATAAAGGGCACCAGGAAAATGAAGCTGAGAGTGTCCATCAGCCCCACACAGCCGGGCTGAGCTCTGCTGCTGTGTCCATAAAAACTGGGCAGCTGGGAATCTGGGAATGATGGATGTGAGCTGGGGCTGGAGCAGGGACAGGGATGTTCCTGGAGGTGCTGAAGGGCTGCTCCCCACATCCCCAGCCTTTCCTTACATTTGAATTTTGATTTGCCGCTTTCCCCAAAGAACGTCTCCCTCTGCCACAGCCTCGGGGACAATTCCCCTGTGTCCTGTGTCTCACTGGATGATCTGGGATCCTCCTGCTCCTCTGGATCTGCCCACGTTCCCCATTCCCTCGTGCCCGTTGCTGGGTGGATTTTGGAACCATCAACCCCAAACCAGCTGGTTCTGATCCAAGGGCTGGTGTTGACAAAACCCAAAGTGTGCAGATCTCACAGGAAGCACTGTAAACACAAGGATCACTCCCTTCCCAAAGCCCCCAGGCCGGAGCCATAGGCTCCCTCTGAGCCCCGGGAAGTCTGTGGGATTCCTTTTATTGACTTGGCTGAGCTTGGATCAGCCAGTGCCACACGCACACAGGGACCCCACCCCTGGCATGGGATGATTTCCATTGCAGGGCCCTAGATCTCCTGAGGATTCCCTTAACATTTACCTAAAGAGGAGTAGTATTTCCAGTGTTTCACACCAGAGCTGTGTTCATATTTAAATATTTCTGTTCTGGAGGCTGGTGCAGGCAGTACCAGTGCTGGAGATGCTGGAGGATGGACCCTAATCTGTGATCTGAGCCCACACTTCCAGTCTGAAGCTCCCTGTGCTGTCACTACCAGCTGTGGTAAATGGGCTCTGCTCTGGCAGAGAAGATTGATGCAAAATAACAAAACTTGTGGGTTTTGGGGAATTATGCTGAAATGAATGTGTCTGCACAGAAAAGTAGGAGGTTTTGTAGCTGTGCTTGTACATCTGTAAAGGAACTGGGAATTCACTGAGGCTGGGGTGGAGCAGGTGCTGCTCCCTCTGAGGGCTCTGCCTGCAGCCCTGTTACTGCTCGGTGATGCTGCTCCTGCTTTTGCCAGTATACCAGGCTTTGTTGGAAAGACTTTATTTTCTGATGTTTGTGTGGATGTCATATGGCCAACAACATCTGTCCTGAGCGCTTCCTAGCAGGGAGATTTTGAGCCACTGCCAAAAAGATGGGCTCCATCTCTCAGTGTTGTTAGCAGGGTGTTACAAGGGCTAGTATTGACTAATCCAGCTCAGTATTGGAAGGGAGCTGTGGGGAGGCACAGCTGAATTCCAGGACTGTGCCTGGCTCAAAGCCCTCCCTGGCCAGTCCCTCCCTGTCCCCGCTCCCTGGGTGACAAACACTTGGATAATGCTCCATTGTGTACGGCTGAGAGACAAGCGCCATGTGTCAGCACGAGAAAATGAAATCAGTATTTAATTACTAAATATTCTACATCTAAAATTAAAAAAAAAGCTTAAATAATTCAGTTTGATTTGGTCTAATTAGCCTGATTTCCTAGTATTTAGCCCTAATTATGTGATACATAAGCCCTAATTATGTAGTACGTATACAGTGTGCTCTCTAAAGTTAAAGATCAGAACGGATACTGACTTAAATGATAAAATATGTTAAATTATTAATTATAATTAATCTTACAAAATAGGCATAATTAGTTTAAGTACTTTAGATATTCTACTTAATAGCATTACGCATTATATGCAAGGTTTGAGTGTTTTACAAATACTCTTATCCAAGGAAAATACTGGGGAGGGCTGGGATTCGCTGGAGCCGGCACAGGGGCCTGGGCACACTCTGTGTCCTGCGCTGTCCCATGGGGGATCAGAGCCTGGGAATCTCTGGAAATCTCCTTTAATCCCTCTCAGGTTTATCAGCTGCTGCTGCAGAGCTGGGGAGGGCTCCTGAGCTGGTCAGTCCCGAGCAAAGACGGGGTTTGGGGGTTCCAAATCCAGCCCCTTCTGCTCCTACAACCTGCTGTGGGTCACATCAGCACCTTTGGCCAGGGCAAAATGTCCTGCCCAAGGAAGCTTCAAAGCCTCTCCCATCCCGACCCATTTTGGGGTTCTGTGGGATCAATCAGCGCACTAAAAAAATATATGCAAGGTGTTTGTAGTTCTTCCACTTCAAAGGTGCTTTCCAACTCATTTCCTGAATGTGATGTGGGCACAGTTGGGCTGGAATTGCTGGGGAAACTGGGGCTCACTGTGTTTTTTTATAGTTCTGCTTCTGGTGAGGGCAGGAGTTGGTAGGGTCAGCTTGGCTCAGCAGGGTCTGTGTGGGGAAAATGCAGGAATGGGTGAGGGAAGGAGGGGATTCCAAAACCTCCTGAAAAAGGGAAGGAAAGAGAAAAAATACAAGGGTTATTCTCTTTTTGATTTCAACATTTGCAGGAACAGGGGTCAGGGAAACACTCAAGAATATTTTTATAAACAGATTCAGCCACTCCTGGTGAATTGTTGTTGCACACCCAGCTCGTTGCAGATTGGTGGTTCTGCAATGAAATAAACTCCAATAAATGCAGAAAATACTGTGAACAAAACGAGGCCTTGAAACCATCCCAAGAGAAAAGGCATTTTCAAACCCACTGCCCCACAGCATCCCCTGTCCCCATGACATCACCTGTGCCAGTGACATCACCCGTCCCTGTGACATCATCTATCCTTGTGACATCACCTATCTCCGTGACATCACCTGTGCCTGCAACATCATCTGTCCTTGTGACATCACCTGTCCATGGTGACATCACCATTATATCACCTGCCCTTGTGACATCACCTGTCTATGACATCACCTGTCCCTGTGATGTCACCTGTCCATTATATCACCTGCCCTTGTGACATCACCTGTCTATGACATCACCTGTCCCTGTGACATGACCTGTCCCCATGACATCACCTATCCATGACATCCCCTGACCCTGTGACATCCCCTGGGCCCGTGACAGGAACTCCTGGGCTGTTCCTCAGCCCCAGAGCAGCAGTAACAAATGAGGCACTTAAAATGTCCTTTGTTCACAGTTTTGAGCTTTCCAAGCTCTGCTTCTCATCTCTTTGAGGGAAAATTTTCTTTCTCCCTGACAACTGAATGGGATTATTCCAAGATTGGGGAAATCAATATTCTTGGCTGGGTTATTCCACAAACCAGATGTAAAGCAGGAATCTCCTTCAGTGACACATTTGCAAGTACCTGAAAGAAAAAAAACCCCAACAGAATTAAATGGGCTGACCAAGACTTTCACCTTTATGGAGGGCATTTTCCCACCAATTCCAACAGGATGGATTTATTCCCAGAAATATTTCTCCCACCCCTTGGATAGTAGTGGGTTGCAGCATATGAGGGGATTTTTCCCTCTCTTCCATGTGTTTATGTACTCTTTAATCCGCTATTTGTTTTAGAAAATGGGTGAACATAACAATTTTTTTTGTTTTATTGAAACCACCTAAGAAAAATTATTTAATACACAAAGGAATTTCTAAATCTTGGTTTAATTTTTTTTTGTGTTCTGCATTACAATACGGAAAAGATCTGTCCTTCTGTCTGACTAATGTTAGTTTGATGATTATACCAATATTAACTGCTTTACTTGAGCAAGCAAAGAAAAAGTAAAATACCAGTCAGAGCAGCTGCTAATTCACCGAGTGTTGTACTCTGGTTATTAAAAATACCCAAAAGATGTACCTTGGTGGTTCAGGCTTTTGAATTAGAAGCAGAATATTAATTTAGGCCTGAAGCATGATTAAACATTGTAAGGCCCCTTAAGAATTTTCACCAAATTTTCTTGGATTTCTCTTTATTGGGTCTTCCTCGACTGTGTTTAGCCGTGTAATTGCTTTGCTCCTTTGTTGATAGGTTAAAGCACAATGTGATTTTCTCCATGTCATAATATTTAAGAGGACGGTTCAATGTTCCGCATGTCTGATGTGCAGCTGAGGCAGCGCAGGGGGAGCGGCCTCGGCCCTTTGGGGGCATTTTTCCCTTCTTCCCTGCTCTTTTCCTTCTATTTATGGCATTCTGCAGAAGCTGCTGGGCTGCAAAGCTACCTGTGCTGCCTGGCAGCTTGGGAGGAGTTTTCTGGAGCAGAGAAACTCCCAATCAGAGATAAATGGAAGAAAAAATCCAGCTCCTTCTCTGCTCTACTGTTTTTAGAAGGAATTCAGAACATGACATTTCTCAGGTTTCTCAGGGAGAGCCAAGAGTTAAAATGCAATACTTGAAATTCATTACTCAGATGCACCAAAATGATGGTGATTTGGGCATAAAGAGGATTAAAACGTGGAGCAGGAGCTGGATGTCAGGGGTGGAATAAATCAAAATAATCTGGGCTTGAACATAGGGCTTGGGACCTTCAGTGAGGCCAAAGCCTGGCCAGACCTGGGCAAGACTAAAGGGTGACAAGACCCAGATTTGCTGCTCTGGAGCTGGGTTTGGTAACCAAGGTGGGAATTGTCCACGTGGGTGTTTCTGATTCCTGCTCTGGGCAGGAACTGCAGGATCTGGGGTGTCCCAGGCTCAGGGAGACCTCGGTGTTGGGCTTGGGGAAGGACAATCCATGGGTGGGACCTTCCCTTCTCTCCAGGAATGCTCCAATGGGACAGGACCATCAGGACTACCAAAACTCTAATCCAGCAGCAAAAATGTAGACAAGGTTTGGAGTGCATTGGATAGAGACATTCAGACAGGTTGATATCATTGCTGAAGCAGGCAATAATTATCTTTTACATGCATTGGTAAGAACCTTCCTCTCCTCAGCTTTTGGAGAGCAACTAATGGCTAAAAATCGTAGGATTTCCATTTCCCATAGAACAAAAAAAAATAAAGGCGAATGTAGTAAAAGGGACTGAACTGCATCCCAGATGTGTCCCGAGGCTGCAACACCTGGTAACAAACTAAAACACGTTTTAGTGGAGCATGTCCCAGGCAGGTTGATAAGAACAGTGATGCTGAGCTGGAGGAAATGTTGAGGAAAGGAAAGGAAAGGAAAGGAAAGGAAAGGAAAGGAAAGGAAAGGAAAGGAAAGGAAAGGAAAGGAAAGGAAAGGAAAGGAAAGGAAAGGAAAGGAAAGGAAAGGAAAGGAAAAAGGAAAGGAAAGGAAAGGGGAAAGGAAAAGGGAAAGGGAAAGGAAAAGGGAAGGGAAAGGGGCTCAAAGCACAAATTGTGCAAACCCTCAGTGAGAGGTTCCATGACTTCTCTTGGAAGAGCAGTGGCCAGGTGTGACCAGTGAAGTGCCAGGTGTGACCAGCAGACCCTGAGCCTGACAGGGGAAGGAACTGGGTGTTCCCCGTGGTTGGTAGCCTGGACTGGAGTAACCCTGGTTCCCCACAATCCCCAAATTAGGGTTTCAGGAAGCAGAGGAGTTGGGCTCCGATAATTACAGACAGTCAGAGAGGAAAATTGCTGCAGTGCAGACAACCCGGGCAACCCAAAAAATATGTCCCGGTCTAGTTAGCGCAGCTCCACGGGTGCATTAATTAGTGGTGAAACGAGTGCAGGCGTCTGGGGCTCTGATTCAGCAGGGAAATTAAAATCCTTCAGCTCCCAAAGGCAGCAGCTGCTGGAGTTGGAGATCAGTGTCCTCTCCAACTTGAGCTGCTCGTGATTCAAGCGTGGTTTGGTTGCAGTTAAGTCATGAAATACCAGGAATTCTCCTTGAAGTGCTCAGATTATCTCAGTATGTTCAAATCGAACAAGCAATTGAATTTTTAACTTTACAAGGCACAACAGGTTATTTGTTTAAAACCTAATTAATTGCATTTTTCTATTTAATGTGATATATAATTATGTGATTCCAACCTGAACCAAATTAGCTCATTTCCCTGCATTCCCCTGTTTTCCTGCGGGCTCTGGAAGTGTAGTTCTTGCAAGTGTGGCTCTTCACATTCAGGGAATGGCAGAGCTCAGAAATACACTCACAGCATCTTTTCCCACAAAGAATCCCAGGCAGGAAATACAGTCTGTAAAACTTCCAGAAGTTTTCCTTTTCCTTACGGAAGAGTGTGTGGAATTTGGAGTTATCGAAGTTTATCTGCCATTTGCACATTTCTAAAAATCAACATAAATAGTGCCCTGGGTTAGAGGATTCCTCCCCATGGCACACAGGTTTCACCTTCATCAGGGGCTTTTCCAGTTTGATAAATTTTATCTGGATTTTCCTTACAGGAAGGAATTACTTTGCTCATGTTGCAAATAAATCCATTATAGAGCAAAGTTTTTTTCAAAAAACTGAGCTAAATTTGGTGAACAAAACAGAGAAATGGATGCTTTGGATTTCTGAGTGTTGTTTGAAAGCAGCATTTCAGCAGAAATTTAAAACCGAAGCATCCTTGCCCTGCAGTAAATGCACATCCAGCTCTGCCCACAGCGCCTTTGTTGACTTTTCCTTTCGGGAGGTGATTCCTGCCCTGCTGGATGGAATCACTGCTAAGCAGATCATCTCTGCAGCAATTCCTGCTGGCTTTGGGCAGGGTTCCTGCCTTCTCCAGGTTATGGGCAGGATGGATTCCTTCTCCAGGTTATGGGCAGGATTCCTGCCTTCTCCAGCTTTGGGCAGGATGGATTCCTGCCTTCTCCAGCTTTGGGCAAGATGGATTCCTGCCTTCTCCCAGGTTTTGGGCAGGATTCCTTCCTTCTCCAGGTTATGGGCAGGATTCCTGCCTTCTTCTGGGCTTTGGGCAGGATGGATTCCTGCCTTCTCCAGGTTATGGGCAGGATGGATTCCTGCTTTGTCCCGAGTTACGGGCAGGATGAATTCCTGCCCTCTCCCAGGTTATGGGCAGGATTCCTTCCTTCTCCACGTTATGGGCAGGATGGATTCCTGCCTTCTCCGGGGCTGCAGGCAGGGTCGCTGCCTTTGGAGCCGGCGCTTGATTTGCTTCCCACTCCTGGAATGCGAGCCTTAATGAGGAATGTGGGAATAACAATGCCGCTCGCCCTGAACCCTCGCTGTCGGTGTCGCCTTTCCCTTTGTGGGTTTTCCATGCGGGAACCGGGGTGAATCGCGGGGAGCTGTGGGCAGAGCTGTTTGCCAGGCGTTGTTTAGGGAATTCTCGGCTGGAACAGCCAGACGAGACTGAGGGAGGCGATGGTCCGGGCAGCTCTCAGCGGCTTCGGGGTGATTTTCCCGGCACTTCCCGGCGCGGCAGGCGATGGATGGACGGTGACGGCTCTGCCACTTCGATTAGAGCCGCTCCCGGCTCTGCGCATCCCGAGCATCCCGCGCATCCCGCTCGCTGCCCGCGCCGGGAGCCCAGCGGAGCGGGCTCGGCAGGGGCACGGCCCTGGGCATGAGCCCTGCCGTGCCAGGGAAAGGCCGGGATGTGTTCTGGGAATGAGCCCTGCCATGCCCAGGAAAGGGCTGGGATGTGTTCTGGGAATGAGCCCTGCCATGCCCGGTGCCATGGAGAAACCAGGATGTGTTCTGGGAATGAGCCCTGCCATGCCCGGTGCCATGGAGAAACCAGGATGTGTTCTGGGAATGAGCCCTGCCGTGCCCGGTGCCATGGAGAAACCAGGATGTGTTCTGGGAATGAGCCCTGCCATGCCCAGTGCCAGGGAAAGGCTGGGATGTGTTCTGGGAATGAGCCCTGCCGTGCCCGGTGCCAGGGAAAGGCCGGGATATGTTCTGGGAATGAACCCTGCCGTGCCCGGTGCCAGGGAAAGGCCGGGATGTGTTCTGGGAATGAGCCCTGCCGTGCCCAGTGCCCGGGAAAGGCCGGGATATGTTCTGGGAATGAGCCCTGCCGTGCCCAGTGCCCGGGAAAGGCCGGGATGCTCTCCCAGACCCATCAGTGTGAACATCCCAACAGGATGGAGCCCCCCAGGATGGGCAGAACTCTTTGGAAATTAAGCATTTCAGGTTATGAAATGTAGGGGAAAACCAGCCCAAGCAAGATTTAAGCAGCATTTAGGGGCAGTTTTCTGTTTCCTGGCTCACACAAGCCTGTGACGCTGCCTTGGGATACTTTGGGATGATCTGAGTTCATAAATTGAACAAATAGCTGAAGCTGTACAGAACTCTAGGAAATCAGTATTGCTGTCTTTTAAACTGAGTTTATTTTAAGGTGGGGGAAAAGTGGAGAACCGTGGCCTGTTGTACTCCCTCAACATGAAAAGTAGCAACTAAATACTTTATTTTTGCTCGCTGGTCGTTTTTTATCCTTCTGCGTCACTTTTCAGACCCATGGGGAGTCTGTGCCTGGGGGTGTGAGGAGCACACACAGGATCTGTGTTTAACGTGGGCTGATTTAATAATTCCCAGTGCTAGAAACCCTTGCCAGTATGGAAATAGGCTCCTCATGGGCTGCCTCGAGCTGGCAGGAAAAAAATCCCATTTCTGGAAAAATAACCAAAGATTCTCAGCTTTCTCAGCTGCACCCAGGACTTTTTGGAGTCTCGTGGGGAGAACTCCTCTGCCCATCTGCAGTTTAACTTCCCCAGTGACACGGAAATATGCAGCTCATATTAAAAATATATCTGGATATTTCTGTGGCAAACTCCCATCACTCTGCTCTCTGCCAAGATACTGCAAAGGATGGAGTGAAAATGATGTTGGAATAATTAGTGGATGGAACCAAAGCAGTGAAAGAGCACAATAAAGTCAGAACAACCCCAAACCCCATGAGCAGAAACCTGGGCTGGGCTCCCCTGGCTCCAGCAGCCATGGAGGGGTCAATGTCATTTCTGTCAGATAAATGTGCTTAAACAGCTCCCTGTTAAACACATTTAGGGGCTCTGGGAAGCCTTGAGCACAGGATTAGGAAGGGAATGCTGCTCCTGTTGGGATGTGCATGAAGGTGTTTGTCATCCCTAAGGAGCACCGAGAGCATCTTGCTCCCAAAAAGAGACAAAATTCCAACATTATCACTCAAATTGCTGCATAGATACACAATATGTAAAAAATAATATGTATATGTGTGTATGTTTACATTATATATATGTGTGTTTATATGATACACATATGTGTGTTATATTAGTATATTTATAAATCTATCATGTATATAATATCTATATATTTGTATATATCCACTAATGGGTATTAAATGCTGATCCCTGCACATCTCGTAAGATAAGAAAGGTCTTTTTGAGCACTGAGCAAATATTTAAATATTTTAAAATACTTTCCAAATTCATGTTTAAATACTCCATCATCATATTTGGAAGAAAAATTAAACCAATTTAAAAGTTCTTCATTCTCCTAATGCAGCCCTTTTGCCCTTTACATTCCCTTTTTTTAAAAAAAACCCTTATATAAATATAGTTCTAGAGCATCATGAGTGGAATTCCCAGGGGGGATTTTTGTGGCACTCAGAGCAAATGTGGTTGACACTTGTTCTTTGTTACCCTTGGGCTACTGTTTTGATCCTCGACTGAATGGATTTATCCCTGTCAGCACAAGGAATTTCACACTCTCGTCCTAAGTAAATTCTACAACCCTTTCTCAAGTGGAAATGCAGCACCAGAACGCTCAGGTGCTTCGTGTTCCGAGCAGCTTTGGGAATTTAAAGTAGGAATTCCGTAGGTGAGCCCTGGAATCCTGATCCCACTCTCGCCATCCAGGGAAACGCGCTGCCGTTGACATCCCTGGTTTATTTTTTTCCCCCTTCGTGTGGATGGGAGGCACACGAAACTCTAAACAGCCACGGGGAAATAATTGGTATGAAGCTGGAGAAGCTTAATTTTGATGAAGCAATTAGTGGCTGTTTCCTGATTGCTCTCAGAGCCGTGAAGAGGAGGTGGAGAAGATCGTGCCGCCTCTTTCGATTCCCAGCCCTTCCCCAGCTCCCCAGACCTTTTGCCCTCCTGTTGGACACAGCCAAAGTTGCTTTGAATTTTTTCAGAAAGTGTCTTGTGACCATGGATTCTCCAGAAGGTTAAACATAAATTAGTCATAAAGCCAACAAAAGGGAGAGGAAAGGAGGAGGCTCAGCTGTTCTCAGCCGAATTTCTGCCTTTTCAAACTGCTGGGGGATAACGAGAACCAAGAAAAGCTGAATTCTAATTCCCTTTTCGAATAATAATAATAATAATTGTAATAATAATAGTAATAATAATTGTAATAATAATAGTAATAATAATCTCTTTACTGCCATTTCTAACCTCCAGCATTAATGTGCCACGAGCTCTGCAGTGCTGCAGATCTGAGCAGCGTTTAAGACAACAAAGTGCCGTTTGATAGTGGAGCCTTTCTGTGGAGCAGCTCCTCTTCCTGCCTTTGATGGGCAATGCTTTATTTAATCAATTATTCATCAAAGTTCGGGCATTCTTCTTATATATTTAGGGAAAAACTAAAAGATGCCTTTCCTGGCTTTCTTGTTTGAATAAAAGTTTAAATAGAATGTGGAAACAGTCGCTTTTGAAGGGAAAAAATCCCACAGCTTGGAGAGCTCGCGGTGTCGAGCGCCTGAGCAGGATTTGCGTCTTTGGGAAGAGAGAGGAGGGAAAAAATAGACATTCCCAAGTTCTGTCGCTCAGCCAAAGGCGCCGGGAGGGTTCAGCCAACCTGCCTGGCTGTCACAAAGGGCAGGACCAGGGACCTGCCCGGCCTGAGCTCGGCTGGGGCTGGGCCTGGGGGGCAGCAGGGCTGGGCCGGGCGGGCTCCGGACACTCCGAGAGGGGCTGGGGAGCATCTTGAGCAGTTGGGAACATTTGGCAGCTTCGCATGGAAAAAAATGACTGCTGGGGAAGCTGAGCGGCTGCTAATTAGCAGCACTGAACTGTGGGTAAGGACAGCGGATTTTAATGTGAGAGGAATTCTACAATAACCACCCCGGTGAAGGAAATAGCAGGAAATGCTCCCGAGCTGACCCTCGTGGCAATCTGAGCTGCACGTTGCAATAATCCTGTAAATTACTCGGCTTTTTTATCCAGGAACTTGGAGTTAATTAGTAATTTAACATTCCTCCACGCTATTAAATGTCTTTCTTGCATTATATTATGTTGTTTCATGGTCTTACCTTAACACTAATGGGGTTTAGTTCTATTTTCTCCAAACAGTAACAGTAAAATAAAACCAAGCTGGAAAATTAATTAGTTCTCTTTTACCTTTGATTTACCTGTTAGGAACAATTAAGTGGCAGAGTAGAGGTTTGGAGTGGTACGAGGTTCCCTGGAGATGAATGGATCCCCAGGAAGTGCTGCTGGAGCGGGGCTGAGGAGCAGGAGTGGGTGAAGGGCTGGGGGCTCTGGGGGGCTCGGGGCTGAGAGGGACCAGGGCAGGAGGGGAGGCAGCCCCTCATCCCTGTGTCCCTTTATTCTTTTATCCTTGTGTCCCTGTGTCTCCTCATTCCTATGTCCCCATATCCCCTCATCCCTGTGTCACTCCCTCCCTATGACCCTCTATTCCTGTGTCCCTGTGTCCCTCTATCCCTGTGTCCCTGTATTCCCTCATTCCTGTGTCCTTGTGTCCCCTCATCCCTGTGTTCCTTTATCCTTTTATCCTTGTGTCCCTGTGTCTCCTCGTCTCCGTGTCCCTTTATCCTTTTATCCTTGTGCCCCTCTATCCCCGTGTTCCTGTATTCCCTCATCCCTGTGTCCCTGTTTCCCCTCATCCCTGTGTCCCTTTATCGTTTTAGCCCTGTGTCTCTCTATTCCTGTGTCCCTGTATCCCTATATCTCTGTATTCCTGTGTCCCTTTATCTTTTTATCCCTGTGTGCCCTGTATCCCCTCATCCCCATATCCCTACATCCCTGCATCCCCTCATGCTCAAATCCCTGCATCCCTGCATCCCTGCATCCCTGGGCTCCTGGGAGCGGCTCTGTTCTTCAAATCTGGAATTGTGCACAGTTTATTCCTCCTGGTGTTGTCCCTGCAGCTGCAGGAGTCCAGGGGCTCCTTAGGAGCATCCGATACCTGAACTGGGATCTGAGGGAAGGTTTGGGATACAATTCCAGGGGACATCAGGTGAAGGAGCCTCTCCTACGTTAATCCAGCACAAATTCAAACTTGGAGCGCATTTTTCTCTCCCCGCTTCCTCCACACTCAGTGGCTCAGCTGCAAGGTTCGCTTCATTGGAAAGACCGCAAAGAGTTTGAGTTGGTTCAGCCAGGTTTGAGATTTGAGTGATTAAGCCAGGTTTGGGGGTTGGTTTGATTAAGCCAGGTTTTGGGTTTGGTTTGATCAAACCAGATTTTGGATTTGTACTGATTGAGCCAGGTTTGGGATTTGGGTGACTAAGCCAGGTTTTCAGTGGCATTTTATACCCCTCTGGTGGTTGGCAGCAATGGCAGCTGAAGAGATTTCCATTCCCTATAGGATGGGTTTCCATACCCTACGGGATGGGTTTCTACTCCCTATAGGATGGGTTTCCATGCCCTATGGGATGGGTGTCCACTCCCCATGGGATGGGTTTCCATTCCCTATAGGATGGGTTTCCATTCCTACTCCCTATAGGAAGGATTTCCATGCCCTGTGGGATGAGCCCCACCCCAGGGTGCTCTGGTGACCCTGGGAGCAAGGCAAGCCCAAGGAGCTGAAGGACTGAACCCCACACAAACCCTTCCCGGGGCTGAACCCCACACAAACCCTTCCCGGGGCTGAACCCCACACAAACCCTTCCCAGGCTCTGTCTCTGGGGGCTCCCACTCCCAGCAGCGCCGCTCCCATTTAAAGCCCGTCCTTTGCCGCTGGACTGGAGCTGCCATAAAAAATTCATCGGGGCTTGAAGAGATTTGTGCGTCCGTGTCCTGCCCATTGTCAGACAAATTGAAGTGTGCAGGGAAGGCAGAGCCCAGGCCGGGATTTATTTACTCCTGGCGTTCCAATATTGAGAGGAGCCGCTCCGGCCCTTCAAAGGGGACGGTGACAATGCGGTGACACCGGGTCAGCGGCGCCGCGGTACCTGCGAGGGAATTGTTCTGCTGCCAGAGAGGAAGTGACTGAAACCTCTTTTTCTCATCACTGTCTGCTCTGATTGATGGCTCGCTGGTCACACTCAACGTGCCCTTTTTAAATAATTCACGATGTCATCACAGCACCAGTTTATAACTGGCCTGTTATTTTTACCTTTGTTCACTCACTAACAGAAGATTCCATAAATTAACTACTCGGGGCTTTGGGAGCGTTAGGACTGGGTGAAACGTTCCTTTTGCTTTCGCTTTTCTTATTCTAGTTTTTTTTTTTTCCTAAGCTTTCAAAGCCCTCCTGCACAGGGCAGCAAAGATTTTTCGAAAGCCACAGGTTCCAGGTGTGATAATTCATTAAAAACCGGCTTAGAAAATCAATAGATTCTTCTTGATGACATTAATTAAAATATAAGGAAATGCCCAAAATAAAGCAGCCACATTTACCCAGGTTGGGATGAGTTCATCCCTCATACAGGGAGGGCTGGTTTGGGCATCACAAATTCCTGCTGGAAGTTCAGGATGGGAACTGGGCATTAATTGATGCCGAGTGCTGTTCACTGACTGTGCTGGAAATAATCCAAATAAAGACAGCTCCAATTGGAGCCATGAATTATCTTAGCAGCAGTTAATGGCTAAAATATTGAATAATGTACTTTGCAAATCAGATTCTATTTGTTTAACTCGGGAATTGGGGCTGGGTCACTCAGATTAGGCGCTGGCTGAGTATTTATCCTCTCTCACTGGGCTGTGGAAATGTGGCTCCTAATTAATGGATGCCAGGAATAATCCCTGGGATTCCTTTGCCAGGCTCTCTCATTAGAAGACTTGGGGCAGTTTTTGCTGTATTGTTTCAGTAATTTTTTGTGAAACACCTGGGGGTAAATGTCTGTTTCATCCAGAAATGGTGCTTGGGGTGTGTGTGTTCCCAGAGCCTGTTCCAGGGGACATCCCCGGATACGGACAGCAGATTCCTGAGCAGGGAGGGTTTCCAGAGTTCCTATATAGAAGAGGACTCTGGGAGGTCAGCTGTCAGGGAGTATGGGATTGGGATGCCCATTTTCACCCGTGTTTGGGACAGGCAGGGAACAGCCAAACCAGGAATTCACCCTCAGCTTTATTCCCTGTGCCACTCTGGATTTGGGCTCTGGAGCTGGAGAAGCTGCAGCAGCTCCTCGGGGCTCAGAGCTGGGATGTGCTCTGGGAACGGGGAGGATTTTCCAGCACCAGAAATCACAGGGAGAAAATCCCTGGGGTGCAGAGCAGCGACCCCAAAGGATGCCCTGGAATGGGCAGGGCATGGGAGCGATGGACCCAACACTGCTCTGGAAAAAGCTGGGGATGCCTGGGAGATCTTCTCACCTTGGGTCGGCTGTTCAAATCTATTCAGGATAATGCAGCCGAAATATTTGGGGTTTTTATTGCTGTTTTGAGTTCTTTTTTCCTGGGTTTGTTTTTTGTTTTGGGGTGGGTTTTTTGTGGTTCTTTTTTCTTGCATTTGGTCGTGGTCTTATGGGATTTTTTTTTTGTTTTCTTTTGGTTTGTTGATTTGGTTTTTTGTTGTTTGTTTTTCGTTTGGTTTGTTTTCATTTTGTTGTTTTGGGTCCTTTTTTCTGTGGCTTTTTTGGTTGCTGGTTGTGGTTTTGTGGGGTTTTTTTTGCTTGGCTTGTTTTTGTCTTGGTGCTGTTCTGAGTGTTTCTTTCTGAGTTTTTTGGGTTTTTTGTAGTTAGTGGTATTTCTTAGTTTTTGCAGTTAGTGGTATTTTTTAGGGTTTTTTTTAGTTTCTGTTATTTTTGGGGGATTTATTTTGCTTGGTTTGTTTTTATTGCTGTTGTTGTTTTGGCTTTTTTTTTCCTGTTTGTTTTGTTTTGTTTTCTTGTTGTTGTTGTTGTTGTTTTTGTGGGGGTTTTTTGTTATTGCTGATATTTTTGTGGGTTTTTTTATTAGGTTTTGGGTTATTCTGCTGGGGTTTTGTCTCTCTGGGATTTGGTTTCCAAGCCCTTCCCTGATACCTGCCGGGGGCAGAGCTGGTGCTCAGCCCCGGGACCCCGTGGGGGTAATTAATAAGGAGTCAAGTTCTGAACTAACTGAGACAAATTGGAAAGCTGCGAGTTGGGAGATAAGAGCCGGGGGTGACACTTTATTTGTGCCGGGGTTATCAAATCAGAATAAGCACTTGGAGCAAACAGCAGCATAAAAGGCACGAGGGAGGTACAAGAACCCCGCAGTAATTGGGTTTCCCCACACAAATGGGATCCATGTAGCAAAAGGGTTTCCCTTTGAAGCCGCTGCGCTGGCTTTGGGGTGCACAGTTTCCATTAGCCCCTGCTCGGCTCCAGCCCCTTGCCAGGCAGATAAATGCAGCAAACATCCCAACATTTGATATCCTAATCCCATTTGCTTCTCTTCCCAGCAGCCCAGAGTGGCCAGAAATAAATCACAAAATTGCAAGAGGGATAATACAGCGCACAGTGCCTTTCATGAGAATATAAAAATGAGATTATTTGTTCTTTTTAATAGATTTTTTTATTATTTTTCAGGATTCAGTTATTGATTTAAAAATATTAAAATACCAGTTTTATGCACCCTAGGCTTAGAGAGTAATCTAGAAAAGAAAAGCAGATTTTAGTCTTTAAAATTTTGAAATTTCTCCCTTGTATTCAGAGAGGAAAGAATGAAGGGATAAAAGCAAAATAGGGAAATAAAGAATCTGTAGGAAATATATAAAATACAAATAAAGGAGATAAAGAAAGTACAAATTGATTTTCTGGGAGCATAAAAAGAAAAGGTGAAGTGTTGACTCGGTAGCTCAGAACTGCACAACTGTTACCGGGTTTAAAATATTCCTGGGTTCTTGGGCTGTATTTCATTTTATTTTCCAGCAGGATTTAGAAGGTAAACAATACTAATATATATATATATATATATATATATATAAAACGTATCATATATAAAATCTATTGTACAAAAGGTAAACAGTACTAATGTGTATATATATATATATATATACACATTAGGGATGTATATATATACATTTTATTTATTTATATATATATATAATGTGTGTGTGTATATATATATGTACACACATTATATATATATAAAAATAAATAAAATGTATTATATATAGAATGTATTTTATATATATATATATATATATATACATATATATATATCTCCCCTGTGGAACCATTGCTGAGAGGACCTTTAGTGGCCTCCACCCCAGGTGCCAACCACAGGTGACAATTGATGCCACCACAGTGTTTGGTCCCAACACAGCTGGACCCAGGAAGCCTCACCTCCCCCTTCTTGTGCTGCCTCAACCCAGAACCTTCTGGAATTTCCACAGAATTCCACAATCTTTTTAGGTTGGGAAATCCCTCCAGGATCACAGAGTCCAATCTGTGCCTGATCCCCACCCTGTCCCCAGCCCAGAGCCCTGAGTGCCACCTCCAGAATTGCTGGGACACCCCCAGGGATGGGCACTGCAAACCTCCCTGGGCAGCTCCAGTCCCTGAGCCCCCTTTGCATGGGGAAATTCCTGCTGTGCCCACCCTGAGCTGCCCTGGGCCAGCTTTGGGGTTGTGGTTTTCTTTAGCCCAGCATTGAAGGGTTGGTTTTAGTGGGAGTTTTTGTCAGGTTTCTATGGGGTTTGTAGGGGTTTTTTTAGGATTTTTGTAGGGTTTTGTAGTTTTTTTTTTAGTGTTTTGCAGAGGTTTTGTGGTTTTTTTTATAGGGTTTTGTAGGGTTTGCTCCCTCTCCCCCCCTGCTAAGGTTCCATGGTCTCAGGAATCCCAAAGGCATGGGGCAGGTCCCTGCTGGCTCCTGGTGAGTCCAAGCTCTTCCACTCCTGCCCTGCCCAGGTACCCCTGGATGTGAGGGGTGTTCCATTTCCTGGGAATACAAATCTGCCCAGGAATCCACTGAGTTTCCTTGGGTTTTGTTGCCACCCCCCCATCAGAGTGCCTCAGCCCAAACCATGTCCGGGGCAGGCACAGCCTGGTGGCTTTTCCCAGGGATGGGAGGTGGGAATGGGCTGTAGGTGCTGCTCCACGGGGACACAGCCCTGGCCTGGCTGCAATCCCAAACTGCAGAGGGGGAGTCACTCCTGCCTTGGCTCCTGGGGCAGGAGTTTATTTTTATATATACAGACATAATTTCATTTCATTGTATTTTATTTTCATGGAAACAGGAAGGTGGAGATGCTGGATCAGGGCAAGGGAACAAACAAACAAACAAACAAACACCTTCTCTTTAAAGGGTTTTTCCCTTTCCAGCAGGATCTGCCCTTCCTGCCTGGCCTCCCTGAGCAAACCCAGAGCAGAAAGGCTCCAGGTGTGAGTGCAGGAGGAAGGACTGTTCTCTCAAAGATGGGCTTTGGCTCAGGTGCTTCTGCAAGAGGAGAAGTCCCCATCTGGCTATTCCACTCAGGGCATTCCAGGATTCTATGAAAACTCTTTTCCACCTTTTTTATCCATCCGTTTCTTAGCAGGGACCAAGCACCCAAGGGCTCCCAGCTTAGGCTGAGCGTTCCCCCCTCAGCAGGGAGATGAAGGTGAGGATGAGGAGCTCACACCTCTCCTCAGACAGGGACACCACCAGAGGGCCTGGGGGACACGGCCGGCAGGAATTTGGGCTCTCCTCCCTTTTCTCAATGTCCTGCTGAGCCTCTGTGGGAGGCAGCGCTGCAGATCCACCATGGATCCACTCTGGGCAGTTTGGGATGTGCCTCCCCATCCTCGCAGGGATGATCCCTGCTCCACAGCATGCCCTGAGGAGGGGTTTATCCCCAGTGAAGCGCTCTGGGCAATGAAATCCAAACAATCTCCTTCTCCTGAAAGGATTTTCAGCTTGCCCAGTGAAGCAGAAAACCTCCCCTACCCACCAAACACCCGAATGCCTTTGGAGCACACAGGGGTGGACAGAGATGGCCTTAACCCTTCTCAGCATCTCCCTGAGCAGCTGGAAAAGGGAATTCCTGCTCTTCTGGGCCTGTCCCACCTGTGGGAGCTTCTCCCAGCCTGGAGCAGGCAGCAGTGGTGGGGTGGGATGGCTCCAGTGCCCAGGGACATCCTGCCTGTCCCTGGGCCTGGGGGCAGCAGGGACAAACCCCCTCCCAGTGCTCAGGCTTGGTGTGAAAAATCGGGGCTGCAGCACCTGAATCGCCGCCTTTAGTTTATGAAAATTATAATTATTTTGATTTTAGTCCACAGACAGCTTGAAATGTTGCAAAACTCTGCAGGTGCTCTCGGTTATAACAAAACCCCAGAACAGATGGCGCAAGGTACCAGGCCAGCTCAAGGGATTAAACGCAAGGCTTTTGAAATTTAAAATTAAAGCTGGGTGATCTTGGGAAAATGTACCTGCCAAACAAGCTCGCTTAAAAAAAAAAGTTCTCCAAGTTCTCCATGCAAGCTGATTTAAATTCAAATTAGACAAAAATTGGGCACTTTAAAAGTGCTTAAGAGAGGATTAAAAATCTGCGTGCGGGAAGAAATGGGATGGATACGAAGCGTTTGTTGCGGGCAGTGGATTTTTGGTGGCCAAAATCTCGTTCCGTCTCGTTTCCTCGGGAGTTCTTTCAGTGGGAAAGGCTCTGCCGGCCTTCCCCGGGCATTGCTCGGGGTGCGGGGAGCATCCCGAGCTGGGGGCCTGGCACGGGTTGGTGGCAGAAACCATCACCCGGTGCCACCGCAGTGCCAGCCGGGCACCGGGCTGTGCGCTGCTCTGGGGGTGTAAAATCCACCCATGGGCTCAGGCAGGGAAGGGTCGGGCTCGGGGACCACGGGCAGGGATGGAGCAGCGCAGGGCAGCGGTGCCCGCGCTCCAGATGTCCCCTTTGTCCCCGCACTGTCCCCCCGCTCGGAGCCGTTCCCGCTGCCCCTGGCACCGCGCATTGTTTCCCCCCGGTTTTTGGTTAAATCGCTTTAATCGGCGGCGCGGTGGGGGCATTGAGGCTCACAATGGGCAGGGAGCCCCCGGGGTGCGAAAGCCGCAATCTGGCCGCCTCTGATGGCCTTGTTGGCCGGAATTTGGGACTCCAGCGAACGCCTGGCCGCGGCTCCTTTGAAAGCAGAAAGGGCTGGCAAAGCCCGAGCTGCCCGGTGTTTGCCGCAGCCCTGGGTAATGTGCGAGATCGCCTATTAATCACAACTTTTATATTCATATGCAAAACGTGCCTGGAGGACAATTTAATCATTTATTACAAGCGCTGGCTGTATTTACTTTCCCTTTCCCTCTCCCTTCCCTGTCATTAAGGGAGAGGGAAAAGGGATTCGGCCGGGACGGGCACCGGGAGCCTCCTGGAAAAGGCAAAAGCGCTCAAAGTTTCAGCCCGCGCCGTGTTTTGATAGGGATTGGAAAGTCAGCGTGATTAGAGTAATTGAAAGATCCTCTCTTATTTTTCCCGGCCGTTCCTGTCTCGTCTTGTCACATTAAAGGTTTTTAAGGACTTTAATTAGGTGTGGTGGTGAGGGAGCCGACAGAGAGCAGCCCTGTCCACGCCCAGCCCCTTGATGGGAGATGATCGCTCTGGCAGGTACAGGCTGGCAAGCTGAACCGATATAAATTAACTAGGAAAGGTTAAATTAGAGTAAAATGAGGATTGTAGACCAATCTAGGAAGCAAAGTCAGCTCTGAGCCGGTGCCTGTTCTGCCCGCCGTTCTCAGCCATGACTGCACGGAGAGCTCGGGGTTGGGAAGATTTTCCATGGGGATCTCCCTCAGCTGTTTCCTGAAAAATAAATTCGGGTGTGGAGAGACGAGTCGGGGCTGGGAACTCTCAGGGAGGACGGTGCGAGGCTTGCACAAAACTTTGCTTTCTGAGCATTGCAGGAAGGTGGAATTTGGGGGATTTGCAGAAAGCAAAGGGAACAAACATTGGGAGGCTCTGAGTGGGGCAGAGCAGAGGAGGCAGAGGGACAGAGGGGGACTCTGTGCAGCCACCTGGACCTTCAGCCTGTGCCTGTGTCCCTGTGTGCCACTGTCCTGTGTCCCTGTGTGCCACTGTCCCGTGTCCCCGGCCCTGTGTGCCACTGTCCTGCGCCCATAGTCTGGAGTGTCACTGTCCTGTGCCCCTGTGTGTCACTGTCCTGTGCCCCGGTGTGTCACTGTCCTGTGTCCCCGTGTGTCACTGTCCTGTGTCCGTGTGTGTCACTGTCCTGTGCCCCCATGTGTCACTGTGTCCCTGTGTGTCACTGTGTTCCTGTGTGTCACTGTCCTGTGCCCTCAAGTGTCACTGTCCTGTGCCCCCATGTGTCACTGTGTCCCTGTGTGTCACTGTCCTGTGTCCCTGTGTGTCACTGTCCTGTGTCCCCATGTGTCGCTGTCCTGTGTCCCTGTGTGTCACTGTGTCCCTGTGTGTCACTGTGTTCCTGTGTGTCACTGTCCTGTGTCCCTGTGTGTCACTGTCCTGTGCCCTCAAGTGTCACTGTCCTGTGCCCCGGTGTGTCACTGTGTCCCTGTGTGTCACTGTCCTGTGTCCCTGTGTGTCACTGTGTTCCTGTGTGTCACTGTCCTGTGCCCCTGTTTGTCACTGTCCTGTGTCCCTGTGTGTCACTGTCCTGTGCCCATGGTCACAGCCCCAGGGGGTTCTCTGGGCCCATTTCCCCACCCTGCCACCGTTCCCTGCCACCGTTCCCAGGCACAGCACTGGGAATTTGTCCCAGAGCATCCCAGCTCTGAGGGACAGCCTTGGCACTCCTCCACACCCTTTGGAGTCAGCACCACGGGCTTGGGATGAACCTTGCGGTGTTTTCCAGTGGTCAGGACCAAAAAAAAGGCAGTGTGATAGCAATGCAGGAATGTTAATTTTAAAATGTGTTTGTTAGTTTTTATTATATTTAAATTATTCTACAGCACACAGCAAGACAGGACCACTTCTGGATGGTCCTCGATCATTTTTGTAAATCTCCTGTAGGACTGCTGAACAATGCAAACAAACAGAGATGGATCCTATTCTTTATCTGAATTAAAAAAACAACACTCCTTGTTGTGTTTTATCAGGATGTCTATTTGGCTGGGTATTCAATTACAGGGTTCATTAAATCAAGATCGCTGTAGCCATATTTCATCTTTGCATTGCACTGCGACACTGAGGGGGGTTCCATGCTTGGTGCAGGAGGCTCAGTTGTTGCTTGCATCCAGAAATGACATTTGCCACCTCAGACTGGTGGGAATTTGCAGAACTCCCAAAATTAGAGCCTCGTGTATTGTCAGCACATCTGTAACTGGGATTGCTGATTCCACACACCCTTTTACTCAGCCATAACAGCCAGGAAAAGTGGCTTTAATTTCTCTGACAGTCTTTAATCTCCCCCTTTGCTGGAGCCTTTGGTGTTGAAGTATTTTTTCAAGGACTTGGTGGTTGCTATAGATATTTTTCTCCGTAACAAGGATTACATTGCATTAATCCTACAAAAAGATACCGTAATTAATTTGAAAATTGCTCCGGAGTCGAGAAGTATTTAAAAACCTTAATTAGGCCCAGCGTTGTTTTCTCTGGCAGCCCCTCAGATGCAGGCTCTGGGAGGGGAAGGTCCCTGTGCCTCGCCGTCCCCACGTGCAGAGGGAAGGAAGCGGTTCTTTAAAGCTCGCCAGAAACGCGGCGCATTTATCAGCTCTGAGTGGATATCATTGTGTTTATAACAGAGTGGAGGCACCATGCAATTTTGCTCTTGAAATTGGTTTATATAGATGACTGGTTGCTGTGAAGTGTGTGTCAGAGTTGCATGCAGCCCTTATGAAGTAGTACAATTGTCATCGCTTCTTACATGGTTGTTGAGGAGAGCTGAGAGCCCGGCTCAGTCAGCTGTTGAATAGATAACCCAACACACTTAACGTGGCATACATTGTAAAGAATTACATGCCTGCTACAATGAGCTCTGGGCCTCTGCTCGAGATAATAATCCTGGTGGGTGTACCACGTGTGGCGGCTGTCTGATCGCTCAGATATGACTGACGAAACATAAAGAAAAATGTCAGGCGGCCGCGAGGAAAATGCTGCTGGAAGTTTGTTTAAGGTTCACGGCCACGGCTGCGCTCCCGCGTTAACCCCGGCTCTGCCACGGCCCCGGCGGCTGGGGCTGGGCCGGGCTGGGCTTTGCCAGCTGCCACCCAGGCCCTGCCTGTCCCTCCCTTGTCGAGCAAAGTCCCGGTGTCACCTCGCATTTGCCAAGCGCCACCGCGGAGGGCGAGCGCTCGCGACTTCTTAAGTGCCGTGGCACAACTCATCGTGGGCAAGGGAAGGGTAATCGAGCTGGCAATATGGACTGGGCCGCAGCAGCAGTAATTAACAGCGCTGGGATGGTAATGAGGGAAAGGGAGGAATAAACAGAGAGCAGCCGCTGCAGAGGGGCTCGGACGCTGCACAGAGAGATGTGGATGGGGCCTTGAGGCGCCCTGGGGCCACAGGCTGAGCTCCCTGCATCTGCTGCAGCAGAACCTGCGCTCTGCACACCCCACCTGGCACACCTGGCACCCCTCTGCTGCTCCTGCACGTGGGGATGCAGCATCCCTGGGTGTGGGACCATGGAACAGGGCTGAGGGGCTGGAAGGGCTCCCATGGCATCTCCCTTGGAGCTGGACAGGTCTGAGGGAGCCCATCTGGGCTGGGAGCTGGGAGCTGCTTCTGTGGCAAAGCACAGGAAGGGTTTGGATGGAAGGAGAGAGGTGGGGGAGATCCTGTAATTTGTAATTTCTGGTATTGTTCAGCCCACTGCTGTGTCCTGTGGGATGGGAGATGTCCTGCACACCCTTCCCATGCATGTGGAGGGAAATGCCAGGGCCAGCTGTTCCCTGCTGGATTATTTCTCTCCATTTACATGGAAGCCTTTTACCTATATTTTTATTTAATTCCCAGTTTATTTCCTTGAGGGAAGGTGAGAAGGGGTGGGATTATCCCTCAGTAACGTCTAGAAATGAAGTGTGGCTCAGAAAATGGGAACTAATCCATGACATTTGACCAACATGGGACAGGGAAATGTCCCTGCCCATGGAAGAAGATGGAATAAGATGAGCTTTAAGATCCCTTCCAACTCAAGCCAGTCTGGAATTCTGTGATTGATTTCTACACCTTTCCCAACAACTTATGCCTGGTGTTCCTCTCCCCACCAGCCCATCCCAGCCACCTTGGATTTGGGATATTTTGCTTCTTTTGGTAAGAAAAATTCAGGGCTTTTCTACAACCCTAAGTATTTTCTAGATCTTAATTGTTGGGATGTAGCCAGTCCTAATTATGGCCATAATCTGGCCCTAATTCTTGTTGTTCTACTCCTTTCCTCCCTCCCATCCCAAACACTTTTTTTTCTCCTTTTTATAAAGTCTCCATAAAGAAATCCTGTTTCAGGAGCTGTAGCTGAAAATACCTTGTAGTGAAGCTGCCAATCCAGCATTTTTTGGTAAAAGCTGAAGTAGTCTTAAATTGGCCGCTTATTTGGCACAGGAAAGGGTTCAAAGCTCATCCCAAGAGGTGAAAAAAGTCTCAAGAAAAGAAAAATCCAGACAACCTCTTGGTTAAACCCTAAACTCACAGAAAACAGAAGCTGAGGGAAATTATTAATGCAAAATAATAGAAACATAGGAGCAGAATGGATTGTTTTCCAGCTAAGGAGTGGAATTCACACAGGCGCTGGAGTTTTCCTTCCTGTGCCACGGAGTCCCATCCCCTGAGCAGCCAAACTGGGGCTTTCTGGGCTGGATTCTGCGATTTGCCCTCTGGAGGCTCCCATCTGCTCTCTGAATCCCCAAACTGGGATCAGCACAAGGGGCTGCACTTGGGTGCTGGGCTGGGAAATGCTCCTCGTGTCTTTTCCTTGGAAATCTCGCTGGAGCTCCGAACTCCACTGGAATTCCCTCTCCCCCCACAGCCTGTGTCTGTGCATTTTGGTATAAAACCCCTCCCAAAGGGTCCTGTTCAGACCTGGTTTTCTGTGGTGTCATACTATATGTGTATATATATATATATATGTATATGTATATATATGTATGTGTGTATATATTTATATTTATATTTATATTTATATTTATATTTATATTTATATTTATGCAAATAGTATAATTAAGGGGGTATTTTTACTTTTTTAAAGGCTATCCTTCCATCACTTACACAAACCTAAGTTAGGAGCAATACAAATTATTGCAAAAGCAAAATTGCTCAATGTGACAATATTACCTGATCTGTACTGCATTCTTTTTTCTCTCTTTTTTAAAAATATCTGCAGGAAAAAACCCCAGTGTCTTCCTAGAAGGAATAGGCAATAAAAGAGATGGTAAGAGAATGCAACCCTCACCCAGGCTGAGGGTGCAGTGTGTGCAGCAGGAATTGCAGTGATTTTTCTGTGTCCATCACTGCCTTCTGCTTGTAGTGCTCACATTCCCACTCCTGCTCTGCAACCTGGCCCAGCCTGGCAAAAGAGCTGGGAAAACAGAGTTTTATGTCAATTAATACCAATTATTTATTTTCTGAATATAGAACAGAGGCTTAGTGTGGTTATTTAGGGTTTTTTGCTTTTCCTCCACCAAACCCTCGATGGTTTGCATGGAGCTTGTTTGGGAGGTGATGCTGTGAGTGAGGGTGGGAGGAACCTGGGATCCCATTGCAGGGCACATCCTGGATTTCCTGCAGGTGCTGGGAAGGCTGTGGTGCCCAGCCCCAGGAGTGAGGAGCTCTGCTCTGCAGAGAGCTCAGGGAGCTCTGGGATGTTCAGGAACATCCAGGGCGATGCTGTTTAGGAGATTTGGGACAGGAAAAATGATCAGATGATTAATACTCTGCAGAAATGCACAAAATGTCAGCCTGTAGGTGTAGAACATTCATATTTAGGAGAGCTGCCTGTTCCCTTCAGAGGGGACACTGGGCTCTCGTGCCCTGATTTTCATATTTATATTTTCATGTTTATGGCATGTTGCTCAATTGCTTGAGATTTTAGGACACAGAGCATTTCCAAAGCTCGCCCAGAATGTCAGAAAATGGGATCCCACAGCAGGGCAGAGGGTTCTTGGTCACTCACCTGATTTTTCATCTAATAATGAGTTCATTTTAAATCTGACAAGTTGTGGGGTTCCAAGTACTTGATTCTAAGCTCCCTTAAATCTTCCTCCCTTTTCTGCCTGAAAAGGAACCAACACAGATTTCCTGTGCTGGTTTTCTCATTTCCTGATCCCCCAAAGCAGAGCAGCATTGTCTGGTGTCAGGACTCAGGGTGCAGCCCTGCCCTGCACGGGGACACACACATTTATTCCATCTTTCCCTTTTCCCTCTCCCATGGACAGTGCCTTGTCCTGCGCATCCTCTCAGAGAGTGAAGTTGTGTTTGAGGCATGGAAAGATGGAATTCCAGAGTCTGTGTCCCTGTTCTGGGTGTGTGGGGCTGCTCTGGGGAACCCTTTGTGCCTCACCTCTCCCTCCCAATGGAGGAATTCAACCCCTGAAAGGCAAAGCTGCTGAACCCTGCCCTGATCACCAAATCCCGGGATCACCGAGGCTGGAAAACCCTGCAGGATCACTGGATCCAAGCTGGGACTGATTCCCTTTGTCAGACCTGAATGCCACATCCAGGCGTTCCTACGCGGCTGAGATTTTGTCTGGTACAACACTGCAGGATGCACTGGGGCCTCTGAAAGCTGGGAAAATAGAGAGCACAGAGGTTTTGTTGTATTTTTTATTTTTTTTTTTTTAGCTTAAGTGGTTTGGGAATCCATTTTATTCCCAGGTAAAAGAGTTTTATTTTAATAACTGCAAGCAGCTCTGTTTGTGTCCTTCGGGCAGAAATCCCCACCGCGACCACGTTGCTGTGCTAATGGAAAATAAAAGGTGAGAGAACTAAAAATAAAAATAAAAATACTTCAGGTGTCTACACTTGAATTCAATTAATGCCTCCATCTTGGTCTATCAAACACTTGACAGCGCCACAATAAGAGGAAATATAGATATAAGTGCCCAAACAAAGTGGCCAGCAGACAGAAACCACCCCCTCTTCACACAAATGCTCAGAGACTCAAACAATCACTTTTATTTTCTCCACTCACCGGAGCTACTTTTCCCTTCAATAATATCAAATATTCCCTAATTCCAAACCCACCCAGGTGATGTTCCCTCTCTGCTAGGAGAGGAGAGGAACTGGGGACCCATCCTGGCCCTGTTTTCCACAGAGCTGGGCTTTGCTGCAAGCATCCAAAGGAAACCACTGAATTATGTGATTTTTTTTCTATTTTTTTTTTTTAAGTGTGAATCCCTGGGGATAAGTTAGAAAATGCTTCAGTGCTTTTTAAAATAGCATTTTGCTCGAGTGCTGGCTTGGCTGGCTCTGCAGAGCGGAGATTTTATTTATTGAATTAATTATTTGTTTATTTATTTATTTATTTATTTATTTATTTTAGGATCTAAAGATTATATTTTATTTTATTTTATTTTATTTTATTTTATTTTATTTATGATCTAGGGATGGATCCCTGCCCCTGCATCCCTTCCTCTGAGCCTTCCCATTGTTGGAAGTACTTTGGTTCCCTCTGTTTTTCTTCCAGCTCTGTTTGCATGCAGCCCTTGAAGAATACTAAAATTGGTTCATTTTTATGGTTTCATTGCTTTTCCTCTCTGCTGTTCCTGAGGCTCCAGGGAGCACAGGGACTGAAATGAGGGACAGGGATCCCTGGGATGTGCCTGGAATTTGGAGAAAACCCCACAGCCAGGACCCCTTTGTGCACACCAACCCCAGATTTGGGTGGGAGGGACCTTAAATCCCCTCCCATCCTGGGCAGGGACACCCCCAGGGATCCACAGCTTGGACATTAATCTGGGGATTACTTGGAATACCCAGAAAATTTTAAAATTTTCAAATCTCAAGATACCCATTAATTAATATAACAAAATGCCCCTGACTTATTTACTGGGATAATTCCAAAAATATTTTTTGCCACAAAAGCTTCATTTTGGTGGGAAATCGTGCTTTCATTGCACAGAAAAAGGCATCACAGGGTGTGATAAAAATACCTCTGGCGATGTTGTGTGCAGTGAAAAATGGCATCAGTTTTCCTTTCCTGAAAGGCCAAGTCTGAGCACAGAAGGGCTGAGGGTCAGCCCTGCCAGGGGTGGCTCCATTCAGGGATGGGTCAGGGTCACCCCTGGATGTTTTGGAGCATCATCCCATGGCACCCACAGGCTCAAATGCTTTCCCTCTCCACCACCACATTCAGAGGCACAATGCTTTTGAGGGAAACGTGGATTTGTCCTCAGAAACGTTGATCCCAGTTTGAATTTCCTGGAAATAAATCAGTGTTTGCACTTGGCCCGAATATCACTGGGATATTTCCTACCTGCCACCCACAATTCTGATTTTTAGGGCGTCATTTTGCAGCAGGATCCCTTTTACTGGAAACACCAGGCAGGTTGAAATAGTTCTTTCCCATGGAAAACCCACAGTTAAATCCTTTTCAGCTTGGGATATTTTTCCATCTTATTTCTCACTCTTGCATCATTAATTTAAATATCTCCCGTAATCTAAGATTGTAAAAAAGAAATTGGACACACATTTTGAAAGCCCAAGTCTTGATGCACCTGTGCCCACTGGTTACTAGTGAGGGGTTAAAATAATTGATCCCATTATCCTAACGAGTTCCTGATGCACCCAGAGAGGATTTGCCAGGTGATTTGGTTAAACCCAGAACTGTGGGGCATTTTCCCAGTGATACATCAATTCATGGGGAGTGGGAAAAACATGTTCAGGCTCTTGTGAAAATGTAAAAAGTTTAATGAAGGACAATAGGAGACAAGGATCATGGAGCAAAGGTTACTATGGCTGGGTGTATCTTGGCACTCAGCTAAGACTACACTTGTTGTTTTGGAAATACTACTTATATACTATTTTTATTATATTAGCTTATTATATATTTAGAAATGTTTATGTATAGTAAACTTTTTTCCTAAACTAGTTAATGTATTCTAAGAACTGTTTAGTATGGTTCTTCTTTGGTTTTTACTTTTTTAGAGTATTCTTTGGTTGTGGTTTTTGTTTATTTTCATTACTTCTAGTTTTTGGGGTTTAGTCTACACTGTCTTTAGGCAGTGGTGTTGATAGTTGGTATATTTGTAGTGGGTGGTTTTTTGATATATTTATTGGATGTTACCTAAGTAGGTATTGTAACACAAGTATACTTATATCAGTTATTTTACTACTGTGCCTAAGCTTAATTAACAACAGAAATAAAAATGATATATTTATAACAAAGTTTCTTTAACACTACACATTATGATATTATATATGATACATAATATAATATGTAAAATATATTATGTATATCATATCATTATATATTATATCATTCTATATTATTATATATTCTATATTATTATTCTATAATAATATAATATATTATATATACACATAATAATTATATATATTATATAAATATTATATATATAATATATTTAAATTATATAATTATATATTGCATATATAATATATTTTATATAAGATATACAATATATCAAGACAACAAGTAATAAATATAATATTAATATAATAATTTATATTATATTATATTATATTATATTATATTATATTATGTTATGCTATGTTATACTTTAATATTTGCAAAGGTCCAATATTCTAGTATGTCTCTGCACCAAGGGTAGGTGCCATGCTGGGTGCTGGGCACGGTGACGAGCATTCCGTGTCCGGGCAGGGCAGGTGTCGCTGGTGTCGCTGTCCCGGGGCCGGGGGCAGGCACGGCGCTCCCGGCGCCCCTGCGCAGCCCCGAGCGTTCCGCAGGGACGGAGCCGCCGTGCGGGTTTCATTTAAAGCGCGTTTCTCACTAGGCTGCTCACAGCACTTAATTAAACCCTGGTGCCGTGGCAATGACAAATGCTGCCGTGCTGCCGAGCCGGCCACAGCCACCGATTGATTCCCTTCCATCCCGGGCAGGGGAGAGGGGAGCACCACCGTGGGGCTGTGCCAGGGCTTCTGAGCAGCTGCCACTTCCCAGCACCCGTGGGAATACTCAGGAAAGGTTCTTTGGGGGTGGGATCCATCAGTGTGTGCATTTGGATGTGGGAAAATATTCCTGCTGTTCCTCAGCCTCTTCAGCTGAGATCCTGCTCTCCATCCCAAGGCCCCTCTCTCCATTCCAAGGCCTCTCTCTCCATCCCAGATCCTTCTCTTCCCCCTGTTGGATGAAGGGCACTGACTTCCCCCTGTGCTGGTGCCGCTGGGCTCACACCTCCAGGGCTGGGGACAGCTCTGGGACCCTGAGGACAGGAGGAACCCTGAGGGGCTGCAGAGTGTCCAGGGAAGGGACCGGAGCCGGGCAGGGGCTGCAGAATCCCTGAGGGAGCCGGGCAGGGGCTGCAGAATCCCTGAGGGAGCCGGGCAGGGCTCACCTGGAGCACAGGAGGATCCCCAGGGATCTTTTCCCTCTCTGGAATTCCCTGCCAGGAGGGCACAGCCGGGGGGGTCGGGCTCTGCTCCCAGGGAACAGGGACAGGAGCAGAGGGAACGGCCTCAGCCCGGCCCAGGGCAGCTCAGGGTGGGCACAGCAGGAATTTGCCCATGGAAAGGGGGCTCAGGGACTGGAGCTGCCCAGGGAGGTTTGCAGTGCCCATCCCTGGGGGTGTCCCAGGAATTCTGGAGGTGGCACTCAGGGCTGGGGACAGGGTGGGGATGGGCACAGCTGGGACTCTGTGACCTTGGAGGGCTTTTCCAGCCTCAGGGATGCTGGGGTTCTGCTGTGGGACATCTCTTCCCAGAAATGCCTCCAGGTGCTCCCCAAACCCCGAGGTTCCCACTGGAGGACGGTGATCCCAGAGAGAATCACTGCTTTGGACAGATTGTGCCATCCCCTACACAGGCAGATTTTTAAATAAACAACTTTCTTCCGAGTCAATAAAAAAATGAGTCTATTTTCTCACATTTCTGCCACGAAATACCAGGCTGGGATGTGAGGAACCGCTCTTGCCTGGGTATTTTTAGCTGCCAGCCCTGTGTTTTAGGCGTACACGGACACAAACGCCGGTGCATGTTCAAGCACGGTGTCCTCTGGTTTAATTCCCTGTTCCCTGTCCACCTGTCCATGCAGCTCAGGCAGGGGAATGTAAATTGTCAGGAATGTGTGGTCTCGTTTAACACCTGCATTAATAAAAGAGGCAGTGAGAAGCTCTCTCTGGTGGGAGCAGTGGGGCTCCTCCTCTCTCTCCCATCCCCAGCCACAGTGGGCAAGCACACAGTGGGAACAAGAGCATCCTTAAGGTCCCTCCCAACCCAAATCCTGGGATTCCATGAGGACACATATTTTGGGAAGCTGCCTCTCAATTTAAGCCTGTCCTGAAGCTCAGAATTTCCAAGTCAAAAAAAAAAACCCCAAGGTTTTTTACCGTGAAAACCTCTATTGGCAATAAATTAGAATTTGACAAAATGAGGCTGCAGTTTTCTCTGGGGTGGTTAAAAAAGAGAGGTGCCCCCAAACCTTGGGTGTGATTCCCTGTGTGTTCCAGAGGCTCTCAGACACTGCAGGGAGGGTTTCCTGGGCATGGGGTCAGTCCTTGCCCCACCAGATGCTGGGAGGGCATTGGGCATGGCAGCCAGACTTACAGACACAGCACCCTGCTTAAAGCTTGTTTTGTTCTTTGCAGGGCGTTTTTGATGAATTCTAATGCAAACCATTTTGTTAATTTAATTGATTTTTTTCTTTTTAGCAGGGACTTGAATAAAACCTCACACGAGTCCCCAGGGGCCGGTGCTTCCCTTTGATGTGGCCCAGCTCTTCCCCTGCTCTCTCCCATCCTTTCCCATCCCTTTCTCCTCCCTTTTTCCCCTGCCAGGATCTCTCCCCCAACCCTTTGCAGTTTCCCCCTTCTCCCCTCTCCAGCTGGGGGGATCCCAGAGCATCTCTCAGCCACAGGTGGGGGAGATTCCTGCATCCCCACCCTCCCAGGGATCACCTGCCCCTGGGTTCCCTCTGATGAGCTCTGATGTTTTCCCTCTCCTCCCTCCCCACCCTTTTGGGTGTTTGGTGCTGCCCTTGCCAGGGCTTTTCCAGCAGCAGGAGCTGCTCCATCTCTGCCTCTTGGAGCTGCCTCTGCTGCTTCCTGCGCCTGCTCCAAGGGACAAGGTAAAAGTTCAGAGTTCTTGTGCTGCATTTTCCTGGATGGCTTTGTAACTGCAGGGGTTTTAGGCCTTAAGGATGGTAATCCCTGTGCTGGGAAGGGTTTTTGCTTTGTTCAGGAGGGGATTGTGCCCCAGGCCTGCCCACACCCAGCTGGTTCACAGCCACGCTGAGAAGCCCAAAAAATTGGAGTATTTACTTGCAAACAGCAGTTCTGGTGACACAGAGGCAGGAAAAATGTCACTGCCAGGAAATCTCTTTTCCTACTGCTGATGCTCTTGGTTCTTCATTCAGCATCCTTTGGATTGTTTTCCTTGTGCACCAGTGCCATTGTTGTTGTTGTTGTTGTGGGGTTGGTTGTTTTGGTTTGGGGTCTGTGTTGGGGTGTTTTTGTTGTTTTGGGGAGGTTCATGGAAACAGAATGGTTTGGGTTGGTAAGGACCTTTGGGAGTATCTTGTTCCAAACCCCTGGAGTGGGTTTGGAGTTCGGGGTGGCTTTTTATCACCCCAACATGAAGGGGAGTTTCTGGGGCTGCTGTGGGCCCTGTGCAGGGCTGGGTGAGGCTGAGCACTTGATGTTCTGGTAACCTCAACACTTTGTCCCACCTCTGTCGCAGACATCTTCTATGGAAAATCCTTTCCTTAGGATTTTTCCTCCTGAGAAGCTGGGAGACCTCAGAAACAAAATGCAAACAATGGTTATCTGCTGCTGTGGGATGCAACAGGTGCATCTGGGATTGGGCTCATGTGGTTGTTTCTAATTAATGACCAATCACAGTCAGCTGGCTCGGACAGAGAGCTGAGCCACAAACCTTTGTTATCATTCTTTGCTATTCAATTCTTAGCCAGCCTTCTGATGAATTCCTTTCTTCTATTCTTTTAGTATAATTTTAATATAATATATATCATAAAATAATCAATCAGCCTTCTGAAACACGGAGTCAGATCCTCGTCTCTCCCCTCATCCTGGGACCCTGTGAACACCACCACACTCCTCTATTTCTTGGTGGATTTCTGTTGAGATTTGTGGCACAGGGATGTCTGAGCACACTGCTGGATTTCCACCACGTCCCACCCTTGCCATGGCCCTGCAGTGCCTCTGGGGCTGCTTTGGTGCCCAGGTCAGGCACACCATGGACATGAGCCATGGAAAATCTTCCCCTGCCTGGAAAATTCCACCCCCTCAGTTAAACTGGGATTTAACAGCCACCCTTGCTCTGTATTCACACAGACTTTGCCTCCAAATCTCAGTGTTTGCTCTGACTCTTTGGCCACTTTTCTCCCTTTCCTTCATTTTCCTTCCTGCCTGTGCCTGGCTACAGTCTCGAGATGTTTGCCAAATATCCCCCAGTACAGCAAGAAATCCATGTTGAGAGATACCAAATTCCTGTTAGCTCTTAGGGCTGGGAGAGGTGTGTTAGGTAGCCCATCACATAAAGCTTGATCAAAATCCCTGAGTAAATGCCACGGGAGCCCTCCAGGAATAGAGCCTTTAATCTTTAGATGGTCTGAGAGGAGCCTGGTGACATGGCTGGGCTTATTGCACAAAGCTCATTTCAGGCACTCTCATATTGGGAAGAGCCTCAGGTCCTTCTCCCTGTCCTCTTCCAACAGGCAGAAATTAGTTCTTCCTCTCTTTTTTTGCCTTTCCCAATGCTAAAATATGAAAACTCACATGGAAATGAAAACTCTTGGAGTGTCTAAGCACTTTAACCTTCTCAGGGTGCTGGCTGTGGCTCTTGCTCTCCTCAGCAGTTCAGAGCATCCTTGGGACCACTTGGCTCAGGGTCTGTCCTAGGGAAGGAAACTGCAGCAGGCAAGAGCGGAGGTTTCAGTCTCCTATTTTATTATCCAAATATCTGATTCTTTTCTTTTAAATTACATTATGAAGGGAATAATAAAAGGAAATACTTGGGAAAAGCAACATTTCTGTATTTTAAAAAAAATGGGACCTGCATAGATAATTCCCATTAACTTGAGATTTTTTTTTTCCCCTCAGTATTTTTTCCCAATAAGGAATAAATCTTGGCAAATTACTATTATTATTATTATTATTATTATTATTATTATTTCCTGGGGTTTATTTATTATTATTATTTCCTGTTTCCTGCAATAATATTTCATCAGTGGGGAATGTGTAGAAAAACTGGTTTGTGGACTGCTGTAGCCAGGGACAGGGTGAGAGGGAATGGCCTGATCTGGGCCAGGGCAGCTCAGGGTGGGCATTTCCCCATGGAAAGGGTTGTTAAAATAGGAAGGGGCTGCCCAGGGAGGTTTGCAGTGCCCATCCCTGGAGGTGTCCCAGGAATTCTGGAGGTGGCACTGAGTGCTCTGAGTGGGGACAAGGTGAGGATTTGGAACAGGCTGGACTCCATGGGCTGGGAGGGCTTTCCAGTAATCCTTGGGGATTGTGCTGTGGGACATCTCTTCCCAGAAATCCTCTGGGTGTGCCCAAAGGCAGAGGCTGAGGCAGGGACAGCACCAGGAGTGCCCTGTGCCACCCCCTTGGGGGCACCCATCCACTCCAGCACTGCCCGCTCCCCCTTGTGCACTCCTGGATGCTGGGAAAGGCAGAGCTGTGTTGAGACAAGGCTCAGCCTGGGTTAATTAGCTCCTCTGCAGGGCTAATTAGGAGCTGAGCTCTGTGCTAACTCACCTGCATCGCTGGGGAGGGGGGAGCTGCAATTCCTGCTCATGTTCCAGCTCCAGTCCAAGCTCCTGCCTGGCTCCATTCAGGGCCTGGCTGTAAATATCTGTGTGGTTCTTATTTTGTGTCAATTGGTTCTGATCTCCTTGACCTGAAACTCCAATGTTTGCCTGTCTCCAAGGGGCTCCCAGTTTGGGAGGGGATGGTCTGTGCAGGAATCCATCGCCAGCTGAGGGACAGAAGGGACCCCTGGCCTCAGCAATTGGCCTCTTCCCTCCCCTCCTCTTTCTGGAATGGCTCCCCTGGAGGATGGATCCAGGGAATGCCCAGGTGGAGCCATTGGGCTGGGTTAGTTTTACTGTTATTTGGAAATTTGAATGCAGGAATAGCTGATATAAAATATTTTGGCAGTGACTGCACATGGAAAACACCCCAGGAACCTTCCTGGGGTCTGGGTGGGGCTCAGGGATCCCACTCTGAGGAATTCCCCATTCAGCTTTCCAAACTGCACTATTTATCATTTCACTAAACATGAAAACTAGGCTAGCTTTTTCACCATAAAAAAATAATCCTTATGCAATCACCTCTTAAAAAGATTATTTTCACTATTTCACAACAAAATTACTTAAGTGTGAACTTTTTAAGGGTTATCATCCACTTTAACAGCAAAAATACCCTAAATATTGCCTGTAATGCACCAAGATTTACATTATTGCCTGTAATGCACCAAGCAAAGATGGACTCCTGTCCTTCAGCTGGCACCATGCTCAAAATAAAAGGAAATATGGAAATATTTCCATTTCACCCAACTTAAAACCATTTGATCCATAGTAATATATCAGTGCTGGGGAAAATTTAAATAATAATAAACATGGCATGCTGAACAGCATTTTGGAAGGTGCTGTCAGTGCTCTCAGAACAGTTAATAAAGTAGTCACAAATGATTCTGCCCACTTTTGTCCCAAAGAGGATCATATTTAATGCTCCATTTAATTTGCTCAAATGTCAGGGAACATCAAAAGGGGAAATTTATTGTATTAGTCACTGAAAGAGATATAGTAGGAGCATCCTGCTATCTAAAGATGATTAATAAAAATAGCTATTGATTCTGCAAAGTCAATAAATCCAGCTGTTCCGAGGGTGGCATTAGTCAGTCCCAGGCACTGCTGGAGTTTGTTTGGCTCCTGCAGATGGATCTGCAGCCCCTGCTGCTCTCCCAGCCCTGGCCATGCCCTCCCTGTATCAGGATCCCACTAAGCCCGATGGAATCCTGGCTCCAGGGTCTCCCTTGCTCTGGCCAGGTGCAGAATTCCCGTGGCTGGGGTCTCCTGGAGCTGCTGTGAGGCTCAGGTGGGACAGGCTGGAGAAACAACCAGAGAGGTGAGCTCAGGGCCTGGCCAGGGAGGTAAGACTGTGGCACGGCTTGGGTTGGAAAAGTCCTCTCAGACCACTGAGTTCAAAGAGTTCCTCCAGCCACCACTGCCATGTCCCCAGTGCCACATCCTGAAATCCCTGCAGGGATGGGGGCTCCACCTGAGCACCTTTTCCTGCAGGAATTGCCCCAAAATCCCCCCTGAGCTGCCCTGGGCCGGCCTGAGGCCGTTCCCTCTGCTCCTGTCCCTGTTCCCTGGGAGCAGAGCCCGACCCCCCCGGCTGTGCCCTCCTGGCAGGGAATTCCAGAGAGGGAAAAGATCCCTGGGGATCCTCCTGTGCTCCAGGTGAGCCCTGCCCGGCTCCCTCAGGGATTCTGCAGCCCCTGCCCGGCTCCCTCAGGGATTCTGCAGCCCCTGCCCGGCTCCATTTCCTTCCCTGGCCCAGCTCCAGCCCCTCAGCCCCTTGCTGTGAGGGAAAAATCAAAAAGTGGAAGAAAACATGAGGGGGGGAAGAAATGAGGGCAGTCTGAGGAAGGCTTTGATGCAGAGCTTTTCCCTCCTGGCTCCTCTTTTTCTCTAGGCCAAGCCCTTCCCAGCTCCCTCAGGAATTCTCCAGCCTCTTCCCCAGCTGGGTTCCCTTCAGGGTCTCTCCTGCCATGAGGGGAAAATCAAAAAGTGGGAGAAAATGTGAGGGGAAAAAGAAGTGAGGGGAGTTTGAGGAAGGTTTTGCTGCAGAGCTTTTCCCTTCTGGATCCTCTTTTTCTCCACGCTGAGCCCCTTCCCAGCTCCCTCAGGGATTCTGCAGCCCCTGCCCGGCTCCCTCAGGGATTCTCCAGACCATTTCCAGCTCCGTTCCCTTCCCTTCCCAGCTCCAGCCCCTCAGGTTCTCTCTTATCCCAGGTTTCAGGTGCAGCCTCAAGGTTTGCTCAGCATTTCAGTGCTCCTCAGCCTCTCTCTCTGCTGTAATTCCCATTTCTGGAGCAGCCCTTGCTGGTATTTAGGGAGAGCAGGATCTCGTTCCCTCCCTCCTCATGTGGCAGAGCTTTGGGATAACATTTCCAGCCATGAGGTTTTGTGGAGTTTTTTCTCTTTCTGCATAACTTGTAAAGGAACCTCAAAGGAAAGCCCTGGCCATGTCTGGAATTCCACCCAGGGCCCAGCCAGGTTCCCTGTCCCCATCTCCCACTGGCCTTAACCTCAAACTCTGCTTGAGACTTGTGGAGAGCCCTAAAATAAATCAGTGTTTGGCTTAGGGCATGGAAAGCACTGTCTGATTTCAACACTTCCTTCCCTGTTTATTTCCTCAGCGGGGCCAGACGTCACCAGGCTAATTTTTCTCAGGCTGATGATGGGAAAAAATTAGGGATGCTAACTTTAGCTGGCAAATCTTCCTGCAGCAATATCATCTCCACATTTCCCTCCTGAACCCTGGAGCAGCTGAGCTCCATCTGCAGAAATGTCCATGGCAAACTTGCAGGGGGTGCAGGGATTGGTGCTGACCATGATGAGGAGCACAGGGATATTTCCATGAGGGGGCAAAGCCCCTCTAATTTAAATAGTAAAATCACTTGCTAATGAAATGCAGAGGAAGTTATAAAACAGGGTAGATTGTGGCAGCTTTGGACGTTCCAGGATGGTGCTGCTGCTTCATTTCTGATCTCTTGTGATGCTGATCCCTGCTTTAATTAGCACTAGGAAACCAGGAGCCACAAATGGGCTGCACTCCCTGTGCCCTGGAGTACTGAATGGGAAAAAAGAGAAACTCCTCAAAAATTCCCTTGTGCTGCTGCAGGAATGGGGGAGATGCCATCCAGGGCAAGGCTGAGCAGTGGCTGAGCACTTTGAGGGGACCTTGCTGGTGTTCATGGCACTGTCCCCTCACGGGAGCCCTTCCTGGTGTCCCTGTGGCCCTGCTGGCTCTGCAGGCGGCACCTCTGGGATTTGGGAGCTGCCCCAAACCCTCTCCCTGCCCCTCTGCTGTCCAGAGCTGCCCTGCTTGGCATCACCTCAACTTTCCAGGCTGGGCTGGCCCTGGATGCATCTGCAGATTTGTGCTCAGGGAAACCTCCTCAAATGTCTTTTGGAAAATTTAACTTCAGTTTAGCATCTGCTGAATTTCCCTTCTCTGTTGTGGCAGTAAGACCTCAAAGAGCACCAGGGATCAGTGGAGCTGCTGCCCCCATCACAGTCTCCTCTTCCTCCCCCTGCCTCCCTTGGGATTTTCCTTCCACAGATAAGGAACTCCCTGCTCTGAGGTTTCTTTGTAAAGCAGCTGAGGGGTGTTTGACAGCTCCAGAGCCTCTGGAATCTTGCCCCAAAGTTTATGAGCTCTTTAAAATGTCCATTAAAGATTCACAAGTTGCCATGCTTATCGTTTGACGTTATAATTTAAGCACCTCTGTTCTCCTCCATTTTTAGGGGGGGGGGGTTTTAAGCTTTTTTTTCTTTAGGGAAATGTGCTGATAAAATCTTGTAGTGGTGTGACGGTGTTCACAGGGGTTCTTGGATGAGGGAAGAGACCAGGATCTGACTCCATATTTCAGAAGGCTGATTTATTATTTTATGATATATATTAAAACTATACTAAAAGAATAGAAGAAAGGAATTCATCAGAAGGCTGGCTAAGAATAGAATAGCAAAGAATGATAACAAAGGTTTGTGGCTCGGCTCTCTGTCCGAGCCAGCTGACTGTGATTGGCCATTAATTAGGAACAACCACATGAGCCCAATCCCAGATGCACCTGTTGCATCCCACAGCAGCAGATAACCATTGTTTGCATTTTGTTCCTGAGGCCTCCCAGCTTCTCGGGAGGAAAAATCCTAAGGAAAGGATTTTCCATAGAAGATGTCTGTGACATAGTGGTCACTGGTTTCAAGTTGTGCCATGGAATTTCAGGTTGGATTTTGGGAAATGTTCTTCCCCAGAGGGTGCTGGCACTGTCCAGGCTCCCCAGCTGCCAGAGCTCCAGGAGGGCTTGGACACCCAGGATGCCCAGGGTGGGATTTTGGGGTGTCTGCGCAGGGATCCATGATCCTGTGGCTCCCTTGCAGCTCTGCATGTTGTGATTCCAACCCTGATCTCACTCCCCTTTGAAGCCCCCATGAAGCCCCAATGTCCCCGAGCTGTGGCCAGGCTGGAGCTCAAGGAGCCTGTGTGTGTGCCAGGCAGGGGGAGAGGGGAAGCTGAGGGGCAGGGCAGGGGCTCCCCAGGCAGGGAGGATGGTGGAAGTGCTGGTCCATTATGGCAGAGAGCAGATAATGTCCCTGCAGGGGCATTTGTCACCGTGGGTGCTGAGCCACGGCAGCGCTGAAGAGGCACCCAAGGAGCCCTAATCTGGGGGGGAATGGAGACATTAGGGAACATGGCCCTCTGGAAAATGGCCTTATCTCACACCTTGCATATGTACCGGCCCTTCTGCAGGGCCCACGATAAGTAGGACTCCTTGTTTCATTGAAAGCAGCAGTAAATAGTCACATAAAACCCATATAATTTGCTGGCTTGTAAGTTAAAGCCCCAGGCAGTCTTATCACTTCTTTTGTCATGTCCCTTACACTTCCAGGGCAATTCCAGTGTCAAATTGCTCTACATTTTGCACCCTGACCCAGCAAAAGTGGAAGCCTGCAGAAAACTTGCCACTCTTCATCTTTCCTTTTTCCTTTCCTTTTCTCCCTTTTCCTTTTCTCCCTTTTCCTTTTCTCCCTTTTCCTTTTCTCCCATTTCCTTTTCTCCCATTTCCTTTTCTCCCATTTCCTTTTCTCCCATTTCCTTTTCTCCCTTTTCCTTTTCTCCCTTTTCCTTTCCCCTTTTCCTTTCCCCTTTCCTTTCCTTTTTCATACTTTGAAACTGAACTCTTTTTCCTCCCTGTGAGCTGGTTGTGTCTCTTTATGGATCTGTGAGTGTGTCTGGAGCTGCACCCAGAGCACGGCTGGTCTGTGTGAGCCACGCAGGAAGGGAAAACAGGAACTTCAGAAGTGAGGGTATTCATTATTGAGCAGGGAGATCTGCCCTAACACCGATGTCCAGGCTGAGCCCCCGAACCAAGGATGCTGTTTGTTGCCTTTGCAGCCTTGTTTGTGCAGTGCCAGGCGGGGCAGGGCCGTGGCAGCTCCATCCCAGCCCCGCTCGGTAAATGCCAGGGCGCCGCAGCCCCGCTGGAGTTAACAGCGCGGCACTTTTGTGTTCGCTAGCATGAATCATTAATCATGAGGCAGGCCATATTCTTGTACTGCTGCTGCTTTCATTACTTGGCCTAATTAAACAGTTCTCTGAACTGGAATCTCAGATTCCTCTGTTACAGATTATCATTAATTATGGTGAAAGTGCTCAGAGATGTTGGACTCAATTATATTCTGCTCAACTCTGGCACGGCGTGATTCATTGCACAGCCTGCGCTGCAGATGTACTCTGTTCTTATCTCGCACTCCCACTTTTGTAAATTGGGCTCTGCCAGCCAACAAACCGAGAGTTATGTGCCGCCTTTTCATTAAAAACATGTTGGAGAAGCACACACCAATTAAGGAGCCTGTATTTTATGCCCAACGAGGAGCGGGTTTGGGAGCAAGAGCCGAGCGAGCGGCGCTCCGCTCCTTGCTCAGCCCTGGTGGCTGCTCAGGCTCTTCTCTGGGGTTTGGGTTCCTCTCCTCCGCGTCCCCAAGGTGTGGCTCCTCCCAGGAGCAGCAGGCGCGGTGCTGGCATCACCCACGGTGCCCACCCATGGCCGGGGGTGTTTGCAGAGCCCAGGGCCCTTCCTGTGCAGTGTTATCCATTGAAATGCTGGGAATGGCCCGAGCAGCCTGGATTTCTTCTTATGATTAATGCAAAGAGTGGCCATGGCATTGAGCACTGGTGTAACAATGTTAATATTAATTATTATTTTAATACCCAACCAGCCTCAGCACCTTGCAGCAGGCAGTTTCATAAATTAAGGTACAAAGTAAATGCACTGCTTTGTGGGTTGGTGTTTCAAAATGTTTTATGTTCTAAATTGAGACTAAATCTGAAATGAGAACCAACTAGAATTAAAAAATATTAGGATCTGAAGTGCAGAAAAAAGAGAAGGGGCGTTTTTTCCTTTTATATTTTTGGCATCTTTAGAACTTGGTGTTTCTACCTGCTCGTGGAGCTCATGGGCAGCTGTGAGGTGATGCTGTGGTCAATCGATTTTACCCCACTACCTATTTTCACTCCCCTTGAATGGAGTGAAAATAGATATTGGGGTAAAATCGATGACAAATATCACAGCCATGTGTTGTCCCCTATGGAAAACCCCTGCTGAGCACCCTGGCACGGCTCGGGCGCCGATGCCAGCTCTGCCCACACCCGGGAGCGGGGCTGAGCATCCCTGCCCTGCACCCTGGCTCTCTCCGGAGCGCTCCGCCTCGGAGCTCAGCTGTTCCAAAGTGAAATAGATTGCCAACAAAATTGCTTCTCCTGCTCCTCCATTGTCAACAGGAGAGGATTTCCCCAGTGCGGGTTAACATGGCTCACATGAGAGAGCCAGGGCAGGGCCGGGCTGCGATCCAGCGCGGCAGAATTGATATTCAGCAGCAGCGCCGAGCGCGAGCCGTGCCGGGGCTGAGATGATGATTAGCTAATTCACCTGCCCTAAGTGGATTTGTTTCTCCGTGTCAAAATACACCCTGGGTTTTATCTACAGGTAGATTGGAGCAGAGAGTCCTTGATTAAGTTATCAGGAGAGCAGCGTGGTTTGTACTCGGGCTTTGATTGCAGGGACAAAAGGCACCTCATACACAAATAATTGGTGTGGGACTGGGAATCATGCTGTGTCACCCAGAAATGGGGGCTTGGGGCCTGCCATGAAGGAAAATGGGTTGGAAGAGGGTTCTGTGTCATCCTCCTCTCTGTTGGCTCACACCCCAAAGCGGCGTCACCACCTGGCTGGGCTGAGCGTGCGCCACATCCCCTCTCCATCCCTCCTTCCACGTGAGCACCTTCCAGCCCAGGTGCTGCATTTCGGGTGTTCCTGGAGCTGCACAGCCAAGCCCACGTGGGGCTGGATCTCCAGACCCCGCAGGACGTCCCCCTGTGTCCCTGCGGAGGCACAATCCCAGCCCAGCCCCGAAGTTGGCCGCGGGAGCTTTCGGGCGCCGCCACATGCGGAGCCTCATTTTTCCGCAGGAGTTGCAGGGTTTAATATATATGAAAATCAGGCGTGGTGTATCTTTGCATATGTGCCTTTTGTAATCTAATTTTGACAGATGGCGAGCTCCATAAATCTCGCTCCTCGCTAGAGAAACCCTTGGCTTGACTCGCGCTCTCCGCAAACTCGCTGCCGACTGCGTTTGCATTTCAGTTTTTAATATAGATGCGGATTTTTTTCCCCCCTGCTCTGCTTTTGTTTTGATTTTCAATGTATCTGCCAAGTATTTCCACCCCTGATTTCCACATACAAATTGCAACCGAGCTCTGGTTTCTCCTTTCTTTCTATTTTTTCAGCCCTCCTCGGTGCATAATGCCAGGGACTTTGCTATTCTGCATGTTGCCTTATTAAAAATAAATATGCTGCCCTGTCCCTGTTTGCACCGTCTCCCATTACTGACAACAATCCCGACAAATTCTTACTATTTAAGGGTGGTGAAAAAACTCCACCAGGAAGCAGTTTCCTCTCCTGCCAGCTCCAGACAGGCTGCTCATTGAAAATGTAATACACTGCTGCCATGTCACAGGTCAGCTGGCAAATGGCAATCTGAATTTTAAAAGGAATATGAATAAAATTCTGTTTTATTTTGAAAATGAACTTTGTGCCCTCCATCATGAATCCAATATATGTCTTAATCTTCTATGCTCTTGAAGCCTGCGGCTCCTGGCTGAGTCCTTTGACTCCTGAACCTAATAAGGAAAATAGGTTGTTTTCCCATCCTCGCCTCATTTTGAGAGGGGCTGAAACAAACAGTCCCTATTCCAGCTGTAATTGGCAAAGCATAAAAACATGTGTGTTATATAATTTTGGGGGTTTAGGGCCGGGCTCAGCGCGGCGGTGCTGGGGTTTCAGGTTTGATTGAGCCGTGCTGCCTCTGGAAATGACGCTGTCAGCGCCGGGGCGCCAACGCCGCCCGTGTTTACCCAGGCTGCCCGGGGAGGAAAGGCCCCTCCGGGTGGGATGTTCTGCCTTGAGCCTCGATTTCCAGCCCCATTCCGAGGGCTGGGTGTTCCCAGCGAATCTGGGCTGGAAAATTCCCAGCAGGAGGGACAGAGCGCTGGCAGGTTTGTGACACCGGTTTTGTGTTTTGTTCAAGGCTTTGTCCTGCAGGGTGTGGACACGTGTCTGTATTGCTGTGGACACGTGTCTGTATTGCTGTTTAGGATGTTTTCATTGCTGAATCACCCAGGGCACCACCTGGCCATGCTGTAAGCACCCCTCGTGTCCCTGCCCGTGCCCAGAGGTGCCACCACAGGCCAGGGGCCCTCCAGGTGCTCCATTCCTGATCCATCCACGTCCCAGCACAGTCCTGTGGCTCATCTCCAGGGAATTCCTGCTGACCTTTGCCTGGCTGGGTCAGAGGAACACCAGGGTGGCTTTGCTGCCAAACCACCTCGTTGAGGTGCTGTGCTGGGGGGGGAGGATCCCACCTGGCAGCAAAACAGGAATTCTGGAAATAAGGACCAAAATTTTCTCTCTTATTAAATTCGGATGTGGGTTTGAGAGTTCACTCTGAATTTCTTCTCAAAGGTGGGAGAAAAATCACACACTGTGAGGGAAGATTATCCATCTATCAATCATGGATCAGTTGTCTATCCATCAATTGATGCACAATTGATAGACAGCTGATGACCCATCAGTACTCTATCATCAATCCATCAATTATCTCTCGTAGATCTGTCAATTATCTCTCATCAGCCTCTCAATTGCCTCTCATCTCCAGGAATTATCTATCCCTACACATCTCTGTGGATACACAGAGAGAGAACCACTCAGTGCTTCCCAGCACCCCAAAAAGCCAAATCTCCAACATTTCCTGATTTTCCTGCAGACAGATCCCCACTCTGGGAAGGGAAGTGTTTCCTCAAGTGCTTTGTTGATCAGAGCATGAAATCCACCTTAATCCCTCATCCTGGGAGCCTCAGGGGGCTCTGGGGTGTTTGAGGTAGGGATGGGGATGGAAATGTTGGGATGCACCAGGGTAAATAGCACTAGGGAGATTCTGGAGATCCCAGTGGATCCCACTTTGGTCAAAGACGTTTAATTTATAAAAAATGTTTATGTGGACGCTGAACACCCCAGGAGATTGGGAGGAACAAACTCCTTGAGAAGAGCAGGGAATGAACACAGGGACCACAGGAAATATAAATATTATATATATATATATATATATACTTATATATACATGCAAATATATCAAAGTAAAAATCAGCTGCAGTGCTGAATCCTGTATTGCCTGAAACCCTCCAGAAACACGAACAATTCTTTTCCACATTTATCCCACTTCCAAGACATTTTGGTGTGAGCATTGTCCAGGAGGGCTGCTCCCTCGGGGGGAAAGGAGGAATAATAATAATAATAATAATAATAATAATAATAATAATAATAATAATAATAGGTTTTGGCTGGTAGATATTTCCAAACTGAAGGCTCCAAAGGAAATTCCGTGTGAGAGGAGCTGGGATCCCCCCGGTGCTGTGGGCAGGGCAGGGCTGGTGGCTGCAGAGTGCCCAGGCTGGTGCCAAGCAGGGAAGCTCTGTGTCCCTGGCACAGAGCAGGGCGGGATCTGGGGGCTGGGAGTGTCCCTGGGCTGCCGAGCACAGCAATTATTTCATTACCCAGCCCCGTCTCATTTAGCCCCAGCTCCTGTTTGTGTTTGATTGCTGTACTGATAATGATGATGGGGAGAATTGCTGTGATGAGAAATTGCAATCAGCTAAATAGCAGCAGAGCTTCCCCCAGGGACGGGGACTCGTGGAATCCCACTCCGGGCTGTTTGGGGCTTCTCCCTCTTTGTCTAGGTGAGCCTGCTGGGATGGAGGAGCCGGAGGCAGGATGGGTGAAGGAGCTGCATGAGGGAGGCCAACAGGCAGAGCAAGTGGTTCTGATTATTGGGATTTGATGTCCTTGTCCTGTCTGTCATGGTGTCCCTGTGTGGGCACAGATTGTGGCAGCTCATCCAAACACTCATGGAATGGATTGGGCTGGATGGGGCTTAAATCCCATCCCATCCACCCTGCCATGGCAGGGACACCTTCCCCTGTCCCAGGTGCTCCCAGCCCCAGTGTCCAGCCTGGCCTTGGGCACTGTCAGGGATCCAGGGGCAGCCCCAGCTGCTTGGGCACCTGTGCCAGGACCTGCCAACCCTCACAGGGAACAATTCCTCATTCCCAATATCCCACCCATCTCCCCCCTCTGGCACTGGGAAGCCAGAACTTAGGCTGAGGGCATCCTGGGAGCAGCTTTGAGGGAGAAATCTCACCAAAGCAGAGCCAGGAGTGAATCTTGGGTGTCTTCCCCATTTTTCATGGCTTGTGGCATCTTCTCACTCAGGGAGCAGAGGGAATTCAGAGCAGGCAAAGGGTCTGAACAGGACACTGGGGGCTAAACCCTCCCAGCAACTTCAGCCAACTGAGGCACCTTCATTACAGCAGGAGCAGCCAAAATTCCTGGGGAAAGAGCAGCTGAAATTCTGGGGAAGCAGCTACTAGGACTGGCAGATTGTGGTCCAAGGGCCTGGAAATGGTGGTGGTTCTGGAAGGGACATTTGTGGGACATGTAAGGCAAGCAGCTCAGTGGGTTTGGGGAACTGCAGCAGCTTTGGGAACTGCAGTGCTGGGTGCTGGCAGCCAGCTGGGAACAGCCCCACTCCATCTCTGGCACTGGGAGGGACTGGGAAGGGGCTGGGATGGCACTGGGAGCTGCCCTGCTGCTTGTCCCAGCTGGGACCATCCCCACATCATCCCTGGCACTGGGATAGGACTGGGCTGGCACTGGGGTGTCACTGGGCTGGCACTGGGATGTCATTGGGCTGTCACTGAGTTAGCACTGGGGTATCACTGGGCTGGCACTGGGGTGGCACTGGGATGTCATTTTGATACCACTGGGATATCTCTGGGCTGTCACTGGGCAGTCACAGGCTAGCACTGGAGCTGCCCTGCTGTTGTCCCAACCCGAGGGGCTCAGGCAGGACCCCCCAGCAGCAGCAGCAGCTCCAGCGTGCTCTGCTCCAGGGGGATGGATGGACGGATGGATGGATGGATGGATGGGCTGCCAGGGTCCTCCCCCACCTCCAGCAGCAGGATTAGCAAATTGGAGCTTAATCCAAACCCCCTGTGACCCCCTGGGATTCATTAGCTGCAGGTTTCGAATTATCTCCCAGGTTAAACAAAAGAATTGGGCCTTTTTGCATATCTCGGGAAGGTGGGGATCCTCTGGAGACTGTAGATTATCTTGGTAATATTTTTTTCCTCCCCTGTACATTCCTGTAGCTGAGAAATCTCTGAAAATAATTTCTGGAACACTTACCAGGCTTACAGAGACTGCCTGCCTTAAATAAGGATATTACACTTAATTAAGCATTGTGCCTGTGGGGCCGAGCGTGCAGGGTTCAGCTGAGAAGTCTCAGGTTATGGGAATTTATCCTTGAATACGACGGCTTCAGCAACTTTTTGGATTCAGGCTGTTGGCTGGTGAGGAAATCTAAGATGTTTTGAGAGGGAAAAAATTACTGATCTGATGTAAAAAATTATTGTATTGCTGCGTTGGAAGTGCTGCGAGCCACGGGGCTGTTTAGTCATGCTCAGATGAAGGCTGAAGCGTTGCCTTTATCCTTGCCACAAAAAGAGGATTATTATTTTTAAAATGGTGATTTTTTTTTCTTCCTTTCCCCCCCTCCACAATTTCAAATTAGGCTTTGATCGTGCAGCAGCACAAACGGAGCCCCTCTGCCGGAGCTATTTATCTTCTGAAAGGAAAAAAATAAAATAAAAAACAACAAATAAAAAAGGAGCGGGAAAGAAAAGAGAGAGGGAGGAGAAAAAAAAAAAAAAAAATCCCCCAAAGTTTGACTGACACTAATTTCCCGAACAAGATCCCCTGGAAAGTGCAGTTTATGTGGTGAGATGATAAGAGGCAGGGTTTGTGCTGTCCCCTCGGTGAGGGCTGTCTGCTGTCAGCTGGCAGAGGGAGATGCGCGCGCTCAGATGCCAGCGCGGGGAACAGGAGCTGTCACCAGCAGTGTAATGTGCTGTGTATTATCACTCACTCTGATCCGGGGGCCCGCGCTCTGTCAGCTCCTGAGACTGTACAAGTCAACACAAATAAAACTGAGGAGGCAAATGATAATGTCTGAGATAGATCCAGGCTCATTCTCGCCATTGCTTTTTATTCAAACCTTAGAGATGACATGATGTGAAAAATGAGCCTGTGTCTAGTTCAGTGCCCATTAGTGTGTGAGCACATTATCTTCCACTTTTCACATTGAATCTCCCTGTACATCCCGTGGCAGCTGCAGCTCTGCAGCCCGGCAGCTCCGGGGCAAACGCTGCCCCTGCAGGGGTGCCCAGCTTGGAGCATCCCTCCTTCCTGCCCAGGGGCAGCAGCAGGGCTGGCCTGGCTCCTCTGTGTCCAGGCAGGATCCCCGTGTGGCTCCGGAGTGTCCCAGGACTCCCCACCAGTGCTTGGAGCACCCTTTGCTGCTGTGGGATAGCTGGGGCTGATTTCCTTCCTCACCATCCTCATCATCCCAGCCCTGCTGTGCCTTCCTCCCCACGGGGAGCAGGGCTGGGCTGGCTCCTCTGCACCCAGCCAGGATCCCCGTGTGGCTCTGGAATGTCCCAGGACTCCCCACCAGTGCTTGGACCCCATTGCCCCTAAGGAGAATGGAAGGGGCAATGGGGTTCGGATTGAGATCGCCAGGAGTAAGGCTGGTATCGGGGTTGTGATGAATAAGATTGCAGAGGATGTTGATGGTCGAATAGGCTCTTTGATAAATAGTTTTACTCCATCTGCTAGAGGTTGTAGAAGCCCGAAAGGGCCAAAAATATTTGGGCCCTTTCGGCCTTGTATGTAGCTTAGGATTTTGTGCTCTACTAGCGTAAGGAGGGCTACTGCAACTAAGATTGGGAGGGCATAGGACAGGGCTTTGATAAGGTTGATTAGCAGAGGGTGGTTAGTCATGGGAGATGGTTTGGGTTAAGCTACGGAGAGGATTTGAACCTCTGAGTTAAAGGACTTAAGCCTTTTGCATTTTCTGAGCTCTGCCACGCTAGCTGGTCCTTTTCTTGGACATGGTGTGGTGTGATAGCCTTTTGTAATTTAGCTGTTTTCATTACTTAAGGCGAAGCCTTGCTTGTGGTATTGGTGTGCCATTGAAAAAAGTGCTTGGATCAGCCTCTTCTGCTGTGGGATAGCCAGGGCTGGTTTCCTTCCTCACCATCCTCATCAGCACAGCCCAGCCCTGCTGTCCCTCCCTCCCCAGGAGGCTCCTCTGCACCCCGAGCTCTCCAGGTGGCTCTGGAATCCCTCAGGACACTTCTACAGGGCTTGAGAGACCCATGCTGCTCTGGGATAACTGAGGGCTGCCTTCCTCCCTTCCTGCTCCTCATCCTCATCACCCCAACCACTCTGTCCTTGCCCATCACAGGGCCCTGAGCTAGCACACAGCCATCCCTGACCTTCCCCTGGGGGTAAATCCATCCCTTCCCCTCCTCTCCCTGCTCCTGCGGCCAGGAGAGGTGACAATGACAGGACAGGTGACAATGCCAGGAGAGGTGACAATGACAGGACAGGTGCCCCTCAGCACAGGAGCTGCCAGGACCCTTGGGAGCCCCCAAAACCCCCGTGAGGAACTCAGCTGGGCACAGGAATCACCTTCCAGAGGAGCCTTCAGCACAGCTGCTGACACCATCAGCACCCGAGTAAAATTCCTATTACTCTCCTGTATAACCTTTAATTACCCCCACCACCCCAAAAATATCCCTCAATTACCTCGCAGGCAGAATTATGCATATTTTTAAAGTTCTCCCAGGGATATAACACTAAACGTTGGGTTGTTATGGTTCAGTGGTTTAAATTACAGTGTACTTAATTAAAACAGCATAAAAAGCTGTCAGTATTCCGTATAATTTGAGAGACTTTGATTAGTGATTTCTTTTACTGTTAGAGCACACTCAGCTTGGCCATTAGGTTGTCATTTACCAGCACCTTGGTGCTGCAGCCATCATCTCACAGCACTGGGGGGAGAAAAGAAGGTAAACAAATGACACTTCCCAGCCAAAGGAGTGACAAGCAGAGAGCAGCCACCCTGAAGGAGGAGGGGAAACGGGTTGGGAGGTGGGATTTGGGATGGGAGATGTGGGAATGAGTCTTGTGCTGCCAGGGGGAGAGAGCTGGGCCAGGGCAGCAGTGGAAGGTGGAAGGAGGGAGGGAAGGAAAAGATGGGATTCCTTCCTCAGAGCTGGGATTCCTTCCTCTAGAGCTGGGAATTCTCCTCCAGGAGCCATGGGGATGCTGTGCTGTGCTCCCTGGGCTGTGCAGGCAAAGCAGCAAAGCCCCACAGGCACAGGGGCTGCAGATGGGTTTGGGGTAGGAAATCCCACCCAGTGCCACCCTGCCATGGTGGCCCACCTTACCCCATCCCAGCGCGCTCCAGCCTGGCCTTGGGCACTGCCAGGGATCCAGGACAGCCCCAGCTGCTCTGGGAACCCCATCCCAGCCAGGAATTATTCCCAATCTCCCATCCATCCCTGGCCTCTTCCAGTTTACAACCATTCCCCCTTGTCTCATCACTCTCTGCCCATATGAAAAGTCCCTCCCCCTGATTTCCATCAGCCCCATTTTTTTATTTCTGTGGGAGCACACTCAGTGCTGCAGAGTCTGGGACAGCTCCACCATCCCTGGTGTTCTGTCCCCCCAAAACCCCAGGTTTTATTCGCAGGTTTTATTTCTTTGGGAAGAAAAGCTGTTCCCCTCCCCAGCAGAATCCCAGAAGGGTTTGGGGTGGAAGGGACCATAAAGACCCCTCAGCTCCAAGCCCCTGCTGTGGGCGGGGGAGCTTGGAGTTCCCTGGAGCAGCTGCAGCATCCCCTGGGAGCTCAGGGATGCAGGGGGAGGCGTTGCACTGCCAGGTCACCGTGCTTAGGGAGGCTTTTGAACGTAATCCATGTTTATTTATAAACCAGTGATGTGACAGTGCTCACGCTGGGAACATCTATATTTTTCATCAAGGCTTTTTATTATGGCCAAACACGAAATCATAACTGTGAACAGGAAAATCCTGTTTAGCCACGGGCTAAACATCTCAGCCGCACTCAGAGCCGTGGTTCCCTCTTCACATTATCGGCCTAAACAAATATTTTTTAAAATACACTCCGAGCAGAGCAGATGCTGGGGATTCACAATGGTTTTTTCCAGCTCAGAGGGTTCTCAAAGCTATTTGCTGGCTGGGAATGTGCAAATTCATTCAAGCTTGCTTGAAAAATTATCCTGTTTGTAAGTAATGACTTGCTGGTAATTGTTATCTCCTCGGAACTCGGGCACCTCAACCTGTGCTCATCCAGGGGCTGAGCCTGCCACTAATGGGGCTTTATTTATCTCCTGGTCGGGGCTTTGCAAAAATGTGGCACCTGAGGAAAATACAGCCCAGCTGTCCTGTGTGCCACAGTCAGAGCGGGGGCTGGATCTGCCCTGATTTAGGAGCAGGAGCCACCAGCTCCAGGGGCATGAGTGCTTTGGGAATTGTTCCCTGTGGCTCAAGGTTTGCGTTCAGGGGGTTTGGCCAGCCTGGGGTGCTGATCCAGGACACTGCCAGCAATCCCTGAGAGGGTCAGTGGGGATTGGAGTGGCTGAGGGAGCCGGGCAGGGGCTGCAGAATCCCTGAGGGAGCCGGGCAGGGGCTGCAGAATCCCTGAGGGAGCCGGGCAGGGGCTGCAGAATCCCTGAGGGAGCCGGGCAGGGCTCACCTGGAGCACAGGAGGATCCCCAGGGATCTTTTCCCTCTCTGGAATTCCCTGCCAGGAGGGCACAGCCGGGGGGGTCGGGCTCTGCTCCCAGGGAACAGGGACAGGAGCAGAGGGAACGGCCTCAGGCTGGCCCAGGGCAGCTCAGGGTGGGCACAGCAGGAATTTCCCCATGCAAAGGGGGCTCAGGGACTGGAGCTGCCCAGGGAGGTTTGCAGTGCCCATCCCTGGAGGTGTCCCAGGAATTCTGGAGGTGGCACTCAGGGCTCTGGGCTGAGGTTAATTCCTTTAGAACCCAGGATTCTGATTGGGTTCTAAAGGAATTAACCCTTCCTGCTCCTCACCTTTTCCTGTAACTATTCCCACAACAACCCAAGCAGGTTGTGGTTGCTTGGCAGAAGTTTGCACCTGGGAATGACGGAAATGAAGCAGTCGTGAGGCAGGGCCCTCCAGCAGCATTTCCTTCAACCCTCCATGCTCCTCTCCCTATTTCATCCTCAATTCCCAAGTTCCTAATCGTTCTTCCCAAATTCCTTCTCTCCAGAGAAAACAAGGAACACAAATTTTCACCTCCTCACCACAATTACCCTGAAAGGCCCAACTCCTCCATCCCTGTGGGTTTCCTCTCTGTCCTGGCCCATGGGCCTGTGCCTTTCCCGGTGCCCCTGGAATCCCTAATGCCCCTGGAATTCCCAATGCCCCTGGATTTCCCAGTGCCCCTGGAATTCCCAGTGCCCCTTGGAGCCCTGGCCCTGCCCTTGCTGTCCCGGCTGGGCAGCACCTCTGGAATTCTCCTCCCCCCAGCATCCAGCAGGGTGAATTCCTTCACAGACTCCTTCTCCAGATTGCCAATTCCCTGCACAGATGGCTCTGCAGGAGCCTGTGTGGGAGAAGAGTGGCTTTTTAAGCCAATTAAACAGAAACCTTGTCCAAGAAGGCTTCTGGAAGTGCTGGTGCCTGTGAATTCCTGACGTCCTGGGCTCTGTGCTGCCAGGGCTGCTCCTCCCTAGCAGGAGAGGGAGGGATGGGCACAATTTCCTTGCTTTAAGGTCACCGCTGATTTTGAACAGTTTAATTTTTTTTTTTTTTTTTTATTTAAAGCAAAACTCCAGAGAGAACTTCCAGCTCGGGAACGTTGTGGAGTATTTTAGATATCCAGAGAGAAGCTGTTTGTCATCTCTGCCCATGAATTCTCCCTGCCACCTTCCAGCCTGGCCCTCAGCACGAAAGGCAAGCCATGGTTTGTAGTAAGAGACATGAGAGGAAGGGAAAGAGAGAGTAAAAGGTGTTAAATGACACCCCAAGGGGGAAATCCTGGTTTTCCTGCCCTTCTTTTCCTCCTTATTTTCCTTCTTCTTCCTCCCTTCTTTCCTCCTCTTTTCCTCCTCTTTTCCTTCTCTTTTCCTCCTCTTTTTCTCCTTCTTTCCCCCTCTTTTCCCCCCATTTTTCCCCTCTTTCCCCCTCTTTTCCCCCTCTTTTTCCACTCCTTTCCCCCTCCTTTCCCCCTCCTTTCCCCCTCTTTTCCCCCTCTTTTCCCCCTCTTTCCCCCCTCTTTTCCCCCTCGTTTTTCTCCTCCTTTACCCCTCTTTTCCCTTCCTTCCCCCCTTCTCTCTCATTTCCCCCCTCTCCTTTCCTCTCCTGCATCCTCCTCTCCCTTTCCCTTTTTCCCTGCTCTTTTCCCCCTCTTTTTCCTCCTTCCCCCTTCGTTCCTTGCCCGGTGCCCCCAGAGGTCCCTCCCGCCCCCATCCTGTGTTTGGGCTGCTGTTTGTCCCTTCCTCAGTGGAATCACTCAGGATCAGGATGAGAGGCCAGCCCTGGCCTTGGGAATGGCGCTAAAACCCTTCCCAAATCCCTTCAGCCCTTTCCCCTGGATTTGGGCAGGGAATCGTTGCCGTTGCAGGGTCTGCGGGCGGAGGGGAGCACAGAATTCCCTGTGTTTCAGAATTCCGGGATTTTCAGTGCCGCACATCCCGGGTGCCAGGCGTTTCCAAGGGAAGGAGCAGGAGAGGAGCAAACAGAGGATGGAACCACTCAGGAATGAGGCAAACACTGCGGGGAGAGCGGGATGAGGCAAATATTGGATCAGCACAAACACTGCGAGGCACGGCCGGGCGGGAGGGGAGCGGGATGGCAACAGAGGATGATGAGCAGGAGGGGACATCCTGCAGCCCCATCACTGTCACTGTGCCACCGCTGTCCCTGTGCCAGTGCTGTCCCTGTGCCCCCAGGCTCGGGGACTGCAGATATTGGGGTGTGGCACCCAAGGGAATGGGAGTGCTGCTCCGAAATCCCCACATCCAGCAGAGGAATTCCTGTTTTTATCTGCACAGCCCAGGGGTGCTGGGATTGGGAATTCATTGGAGGGGATCTTATCCCAAACAGGGTCACAAAGCTCTTCCCTGTCTGCCGATGGGATAATGGGATGGGATGGGATGGGACGGGACGGGATGGGACGGGACAGGATGGGATGGGATGGGATGGGATCCATGGGCTGGCATAGGATGGAATCCATGGGACGGGATGGAATGGGATCCATAGGATGGGAGGGGATCAATGGAATGGGATGGGATGGGATGGGATGGGATGGGATGGGATGGGATGGGATAGAATGGGATCAATGGAATGGAAACGATGGGATGGAATTACAGCCACAGATCCATTATTCCATGATAAATGGATAACGAGAAAAAAAAATAAAATCATTTTGGGGGAATTGTTGAAGAAGGGCCACTGTTTAGAAGCTTGTGTCACCGTGCAGGAACAGCGGAGGTGACAAAGCCCAGCCTCCCCCAGAGGTGACCTGGGACATTCCCAAGGCAGCCTCGTCCATCCAGAGGATTTGAACCTTCCCAGCACTCCCAGAGCAGCAGAGCTTGGCCAAGGCCACGTCCTGTGGTCCCTAAAGGTCCCTTCCAGCCCATACCATCCTACGGCTCTCCAGGATCAGCTTCCTGCCAGAGCCACCCATGGAATTGTCCCATGAAGGTGAGGATGGGAGCGCCCTGGGATGCTGGTGGTGGGGCTGGGGAAGGTTTGCAGCTGCTGTGGGGTCTCCTTCTCCAGAGATGTCCAACCCCTGCATGGGATCCTGAGCTCCCAGTGATCCAGCCTGGGGTGAGAGCTCTCCAGAGGAGCCCTCAATCCCAGCCACTCTGTTTTCCTGGGATTCTGCACTGCCTCTCATCTGTAAGGGATTTTAGATTTCCTCATTTCTTCGGGGGTTTTTGGCGAGGGAATTTGTTGGTTTGTTCAGCGGGGTTTTGTTTGTTTGTTTAGTTTTGGTTTGGGGATTTTTATTGCTTGGTGGGGTTTTTTGGTTTTTTGCTTTAGGAGGCTTTTGTGCTTTTTTTGTTTGTTTGTTTTGGTTTGGTTTAATATTTTTTATTTTATTTTGATAGTTTATTGTTTTTATATTTTTTATTTTAATTTTTGTTTAAATATTTTTATATCTTTTTAATATTTTATTTTATATTTTTGATTTATTTTATTTTATTTTATTTTATTTTATATTTTTGATTTATTTTATTTTATTTTATTTTATTTTATTTTATTTTATTTTATTTTATTTTTATCCCTGCCCTGGCAGGTGCTCAGTGCCTCCAGCAGCTTTAAGCAGTCGGTTCCTCCATCACCCAGCGCTCCCCTGGGGATGGCAATGAGGTTTTCCCTCATTCCTGTCAGAGTTTCCCAGGATATCCCATTCCCGGGATCCTGCCAGGGCTCAGCAGCTCCTCCCAAAGCCCTCCCCTCGTGCTCTGGATGGATTAATGGGATGAACTTCATGGATGGATGGGATTACACCGGGACAGGGGCACCCCGAGGCTGCACAGGCTTAGGAAGGATTCCCAAGGGGAAAGCGAGCACTAAAAAAATCTGATATTTGTAGCAGATGTTTGGGGAAAAAAAGGGAGACTCAGGAGAGGGGGAGAGGAGGCTGGGAACATTCCCAAAGGGCAGGAGGATGGAAAACAAGTGGGATGTTAGAGAAATTCAGTTCTGCCAATCAGGCATCTCTCCCCTTTAAAAAAAAAGTTCTTTTCTCCCAAGAATTTCCAAAGAAAGGAGGAGTTTAGTGTGAATATTGCTGTGCAGGAGGAATGCAGGAACAAAAATTGGTAAATGTTAAAATTTCCCTTATTTTCCACAGAGAACTGGACTTTTTTAATACACAGACTCCCGTGGGTGTGAATCCTTCCTTATGCTCTCCCAGTGGGTTTGAAGGGTGGGGAATATTTATTTGTATTGGGGAGCAGCTCCCATTCGTGTTGGAATTGGGGCAGAGGGGAGGTTTTGTTCCTGTCAGTGCAAGGAGAAAAAGGATTTTCATCCTCCTGGTGCCTCTGGTTGCCTTTGCCTCACTTGGGATCCAGATTTTAGGTTTTGGCCACAGAAATGAATGATCTGTCAGGGAAAAAATTCCTAAATAATGGCTGAGATATCCTAAAATGTGCTGAAAGTCCAGGAGGGCTGCAGATAACTGAGCAGAGATTGTGAAATTCAGAATAAATCCCTGAGGTTTGCAGGGCACACAGAGAGTTCTCCATGACCCCAGCAAATTCATCCATCCCAAACAAAAACACAACAGGAGAACAGGCTGAAAAAAGAGGATTTTGGGGCACATTTTGAAAAATTTTGCCACTGAGAAGGATTGAGAGCCAGCTGTGAGTGCCCAGAGCCATTTTTCACCGGGAGGAAAATGCCAGGGCTCTTTGTGCAGGTGGGAATGTCCTGGAAGGGAAATCTATGGATCCATGGACATCCTCTGACCTTCCTCGGTGCACCTGGCACAGGCCACAGCAATGCCATTAAAAGTAGTCAGGTGAGAGACAAATTCCCAGGCAGAGCCATCAGCTCCTGGGATTTAAACGAGTCCAACACGGTGGCTGCCTCTCAGCTGCCCAAATTAGCCTAATAAGCTGCATCTCCCCATAAATCTCGCTTCTCTTTAATTAGGACATCACTGGGAAGCTGAAGGCATGAAACTTCCAGGGCTGGGTTCTGTGGGAAGCAGACGCAGGCTGGAAAACCTCCCTGGGAAGGTTTGGATAAAGGTTTGAGCAACTCCAAAGTGGGAAAGATCTGTAGGAGGGGCTGGGAGGGAAGGAGAAATTGCTGCTGGATTTATCAGGCTGCAGTCATCCCCCAATATTCCTGAGGATAAACGGGCAGGAATCCTTTCCAGCCAAAATAAAGGCAGCATGGCAGAGTTGCCTTTGCCACGGGGGTTATTGATGGCTGTGATTAATTCCCAACATCCAGCAGGGAAAAACCCCAGCAGCAAGGCTGGAAGTGGGGAGTAGAGGGTGCTGGAAGTGCTGGGGACGTTTCCTCCCAGCCCAGCCTCATTATGCCATGGGCAGAATGTAAAACAGAGGCTGGGGAAATGTCTCATTAAGGATTTCCCGGCTCGTTCAGGGCTGGAATAATGAAAAATGCAGGAGAACCTCTGGCTCACGGGGTGGGGGCGGCAGGAGCAGCACTTTGGCACAGGAGTGAATTCAGGGGGCTGGGAGGGGGACAGGGCTGGAAATGCTGGGGTTCATTGGGGATTTTACACCAAGAGGATTGAATCTGGCTCAGGCACAGAATCCCAGCATCCCTGAGGCTGGAAAAGCCCTCTGGGATCATCAAATCCCACCTTGCCCAGAGCCCTGAGTGCCACCTCCAGGGACACCCCCAGGGATGGGCACCCCAAACCTCCCCTGCCAATGTCCCCCAACCCCTGGGCCTGGAATTCTTGGCCCTGTTTGGTCTCTGTGAGCAGAGCAGGGGCTGGGGATGCTGCAGGGGAGCTGCCAGGTCTCAGGTTCTCCAGGCAGAAAAGCCAATTCTTTATTCACAAAGCTCTTATTTCTAGGAAATAGCAGAAGGCACCGTGGCTAACAACACCCTGGCACTCAGTTTGGTGCTCTGTAAATGGCCAGGGTGTGTGTCTGTCCAATCTCTCTATTTCTGGTTAGTTCACACATTTTGTTCCCTGATTCCCAAGGGACAGATTTCCTGTTTATTACAGGTACATTTATATTTCTTACCAGAGCAGTTTGTTGTGCTAACTGCTTCCACTCTTATGATTTTCACATGGGAGGTTCCAAGCTGGCTGCTGGCTTGGCCAGAGCAGCAGGGCCTGAACCACATTTTATAAAGCCTTTCTTTTACCGTATCTCTACCTGTGTGCAACACGGGATAACCACAAACTTCCCCTATCTGGTTCTATTCCTTCTGGATCCATCCAAACACAAATTCCCCTGGGAGCTGGCAGTGTTTCCAACTTCCAGAATAGCTGAATTATTCTGAAATGTTTTGTTATTTGAAGTATTTTTAATGCTCAGAATATTTTGATGCTTGAAATGTTTTTGATGCTTGAAATATTTTTGATGCTTGAAATATTTTCTTATTGGAAATATTTCGGTGTTTGAAATATTTTGATGGTGAACCAAAAAATCTGATTGAAAATTTCCTTTCTTTCTTTCAGGGGGTTGAGTTCTGACAGAGATAATCCAGGTTGGAAATTGCATCCAAATTTTTATCCATCCACTGAGAAAATAAAGTGAAATATGGAGTTTTAAGGATGTCCTGGAGTGATAGGAATGGTCCCTGGATGTGGAAACACCTGATCAGAACCCCTCTGAGGCTGTAGGAAATCTGAATTCCTGGAGGGATGAGTGATCTCCAGGGATGTTTGAACCTGGATTTCCAGGTGTGGGGATGAAGGATGCCCGGGTACCTCCTCGTGCAGTGGAGAGGGCAGCTGGAAAATGGATCCTGAACATCTCTCTGGCCAGAGGCACCCTCGGGACGAGCTTCTGGAGCTTTGGGAAGAGGTGAACAGCACAGAATTCCTGCCTTTTCCCCAGTTCCCCACAAAACTACCCTGCAACACCACCTAGTGCTGCCGGGCCGCGAGGCGGGGCAGATCCCGGTCCCAAATCCCGCTGGGAAAGGGAGGAATTCCCTGGGGAATGGGTGGGAATTCCAGTCCCAAAATCCCGCTGGGAAAGGACCCGGGGGATGGAATTCCCTCGGGAATGGGTGGGAGCTGCCAGCCCGAACACCGGGATAGGGAAAGCCGGGAGCTCCCGGGGCTGGCTGTGCCCTGGGGACCCGGGAAAGGAATATTATTACTACTACTACTATTATTATTATTATTATTATTATTATTATTATAATATTGAGATATACTATTGTATTATATTTATATTATAGATGCATTTAATATCTATATTATATACAAATATATAATGCATAAATGCATACAATATCTATATTATATGCAAATATATAATGTATAAATTATTCTTGGATAAACTTTTATGTTAATAACAACAATAATAATTTTTACATTCCACTATAAATAATGTATATCATATCTATATTACATAAAAATATACAATGTATAAAGTATGCTTGGATAAACTTTTGTGTTAATAATAATATTAACAGCAATAATAATAATTTTTCTGTACCATTATATATAATGGTACAGAAATGGTATATCATATCTATTTTAGATATAAATATACAATGTATAAAGTACTATTGGATAAACTGTTATGTTAATAATAATAGCAGCAATAACAATAATTTTTATGTACCACTATATATAATGTAAATAATATCTATATGAGATAAAGATATATAATGTATAAATTATTATTGGATAATTTTTATGCTAATGACAGCAATAATAATATTTTTCTATACCATTATATATAATGTATATCACATCTAAATGATACATAAATATATAATGTATAAATTATTATTGTATACATTTTTGTGTTAATAATAATTACAGCAATAATAATAATTATGAGATATGGAAAGTTGACTCTGTTTTCAATGCTAAAATATCAATATCACTTGAAGGATCTTGCAGGAGCAGGATCTAAACAGGACTGGGATTGGGAAGGGATAAAATCCAGTGTTGGATTTTTAGATAAGTTGCATTTTTAAGGTGAGTGTAATGTTTCAGGTGAGGTGTATTTTTTAATACACCTCACCTGAAGGGTTTTTTAATACACCTCACCTAGAGATTTACCCCCTAGGATAAATTTGGGGTTTTTTTGGTGTGAGTGCGTTTCTTTAATTTTGTTTTTAGGCTAAGTTAATTTCCTTAGGCTACGTCTAATTTTTTTTTTTTCAGGTAAATGCATTTTTAAGGATAAATTGGTTTACCAAGGAAAGTGCACTTATTCAGGGTCAGACTAAATTTGCAGGAAAGTTTTGCAAGCACCTCCTGCTTCCAATTCCAACCCACAAAGGGGAAAAAAAAGGAAAAAGAAGAGGAAAAGGAATAAAAAATTGGCCCTACACAGGGGCTGAAAAATGAATCCCAGGATCACTGAGGTTGGAAGAGTGCTCAAAGGTCACAGAGTCCCGGCTGTGCCCATGCCCACCCTGTCCCCAGCCCTGAGTGCCACCTCCAGAATTGCTGGGACACCTCCAGGGATGGGCACTGCAACCCTCCCTGGGCAGCTCCAGTCCCTGAGCCCCCTTTGCATGGGGAAATTCCTGCTGTGCCCACCCTGAGCTGCCCTGGGCCGGCCTGAGGCCGTTCCCTCTGCTCCTGTCCCTGTGCCCTGGGATGATCCCAAATCCCCCGGCTGTGCCCTCCTGGCAGGAGCTGTGCAGAGCCACAAGGGCCCCTGAGCCCCCTCTGCTCCTGCCCCTGTGCCCTGGGATGGTCCCAAATCCCCCGGCTGTGCCCTCCTGGCAGGAGCTGTGCAGAGCCACAAGGGCCCCTGAGCCCCCTCTGCTCCTGTCCCTGTGCCCTGGGATGATCCCAAATCCCCCTGGCTGTCCCCCTTGTGCAGAGCCACAGGGTCCCCCCTGGTCCCCTTTTCTCCAGGATCTCTCCCCTGTCCCTGCAGGAAGGAGCTCCCCAGCCCTGCCCAGGCTCTGGGGTTCGCTCTCTGAGCCTGGCCCTGACAGCTCTGTCACAGGGGACAGACAGCAGCCCTGATTCGAGCTGAAGTCTCCTCTCTGATGGCAGCAGGCTCCAAAGCAGATGCTGATCATCAAGACAATCAAATCAAGCTGCTGAGATGTGAGCCTGTGGGACGGGCAGACACGCTGGGCTGTGTGAGCAGCCCTGGCATTTATTGCACTCACTCCGGGCTGCCCGGCCTCCACAACCTTTTCCACACAGATTATTTTGGGGCTGGGCAAAATCGCTGTGAAGAGCGCGGCTGCTGCTCTGGGAGGGCCTGAGCCAGCCCTGAGCTGCTTTAATCTGCTCTGACGTGGCTCAGTGCGGGCACAGATTGCACTCAGCAGCTGCCTCCCAACTGCTGGGGACAAATGATGCTCCCAAAGTGGCCAAAGTGTCCATGGAGTGTCCCTGGGCCAGACTCTGTGCAATGAACTGGCAAATTCTGGGAACAACTTCCACATTCCCAGCAGCTCAGGAATGTCCGTCGCACTTGTAGCTGGGAAAAACCCAGCCAAAAATGGTTGGAAGTGTCCCAGGCCAGGCTGGATGGGGCTTGGAGCAGCCTGGGATAGTGGGAGAAATCACAGCCCATGGCAGGGGTGGGATGGGATGGACTTTCAGCCTTCCAACACAAATATTTTAGCATTCTGTTATTCTTATCCTTGAATTATTTTTTAAAAAATTTTAAGGTGGGTTTGGGAGAGTCCAAAGCATTCATCATTACCAGATGGACCTTGTGGCTGTATCTTAAAACTTCCTGTACCTATCAGGGATCTCCAGGAATGAAAGATCAAAGCACAGAACTGAGGGTCTGCAGCTCTTCCTATAAACCAAAAATTCCTGTGCCTGTCAGGGATTCTGGGAACGGCAGAGGGAATCCCAAATCCCAGCCCTGGGATCTGTAAGGGATTGCAGGAATGGGAAAGGGAATCCCAAATCCCAGCCCTGGGATCTGTCAGGGATTGCAGGAATGGGAAAGGGAATCCCAAATCCCAGCCCTGGGATCTGTAAGGGATTGCAGGAATGGGAAAGGGAATCCCAAATCCCAGCCCTGGGATCTGTCAGGGATTGCAGGAATGGAAAAAGGAATCCCAAATCCTAGCCCTGAGGATCTGCAGCTGCACAGCTGGGGCTGACCTGGTCAGGGTGGGGCTGACCCATCTCAGGTGGTTCTTATCCCTATTTTTTTTTTTTTTAACATTCCTGGGCAGGGAATTCACTGGGAGTTGTGTCTCTGGTGCTCGGTAAGCCTTTCCTAAACTGGGTCTGAAGCTGGGAAAGGGAATGGGAATGGTTCTGGAGCTGGTGGTTTGGAACTCTGCTCTGGCTCTGGAAGTACTCCTGCCTTCAGTGGCACTTGTGTCTCGCTGTTATTTACTCCCTGAAGGGAAAGAGCTCATTTGGATTTTATTTTTAGTGAAGTTTGGGATAATTTGTCCCAGAAGTGTGATCTGAGTGCACACAGGAGGTCTGGATCTGAGCAGGGGCAGTGCTGTGAGTCCCTGTTTGGGCCACAGAATGGCAGGAGTTGGATGATTTTTAATGTTTATTACTGCTTCAGATAAATTGCAGAGTAACCAAGTAATCAAAAAATGCCACATTTTTATTAAGGTAAAGAAATAGGAGTTTCATTTGGGGGAGGAGGGTGTGCTGGGTTTTCTTCCTTTTTTTTTGTTAGTGATTTTTGTGTTGCTTTGTTTTTTGTTTGTTTGATTGGGTGTTTTGGGTTTTGAGGGTTTTTCCCCTCTCTAAAATCTTTCCTTGAATTGTGGTTGAACCTGAAATGACAACCCCAAACCTGCAGCTGCCTTCACTTGCAGCCCTTCAACTGAAGTCAAACCACATCTGCTGCTCTTGTCTTTGGCACTTCTGCAGTCACAGGCTCAGATAAAACTGAGAACAGCCTCAGTGATTTGAGATGAGCTGGCAGGAAAGGTTTCTTTAAATTAAATAAATAAGCAAACCATCCTCTGGCTGCGGACAGTGAGCTTGGAGCTGGAGTTTTCTGGGAAACATGGAAAGGGAGATGGGGTTGAACCGCAGGATTGCTTTTGAAGTTTTAGATGATTGGCTTTAAGGCATTTACAGCATGGTGTGGCAAAAGCTGATAGGCCAAAAATGCTTATAGTGTACTGTAATTAGGAAATATTTGGTTTCTGATTGTGATGATGTGAATTACAACATCTGAATTGTCCCACCCTTCTCATGAGACTGGAAATGGAGTAAAAGTTTTTAAAACACCTAGGCAGTCACTGCATTTTTCTGGTTTATCCCCTTTTCTAATTCATTTCCAGGGACTTAAAATGGGCTCAAATGCTGAGCCTCAATGTCTTTATACCACCCCCAAATAAGCCAGAAAAAAAACCAGCTGAAAAGAATTGTTATATTTTCTTGTTCTGTGATCTTGTGAATGATGCAGCTGCACTGCCTGGCACCGTCTGGAAGGGCTGGAATTTGGGATGGAATCCTGTGCCCTTTTGGGACCACGTCTGTGTCAGGGTGGGACCATCCTGGGGCCCATTTGGGACTATCCCTGCTCCCACTTGGGACCATCCCTGCTCCCTTTTGTGACAATGTTTGTGCCCTTTTGGGACCATCCCCAGTGCCCTTTTGGGACCATGCCTGCTCCCTTTTGGATACATCCCGGGTGCCTTTTTGGGACCATCCCTACTCCCATTTGGGACCATCCCTGTTCCCATTTGGGACCATCCCAGCCCATTTTGGGGCAATCCCGGGCTCGATGCTGCTGCAGCTCCCGATCCAGCTCGGAGGGATAAATGAGGAGCTGGAGGAGCGGCTGCCGCTGATGAGGGCCAGCTCCGCGGGAATGTTAATTGCTGTAATTGGCTCGCGGTTGCCATGGCGATGGCAGGGCGCTCCGCCGGGGCTGCCACGGGCGAGGGGGGTTTGTTCTCTGCATCCTCCCTGGATCCTCATTCCTGGAAAAAAATAAATATGCCCATGTCCCTGCCACTCGTGCCTGGATCTGCGGATGCGCTGCCTGTGGCAAGACACGGATATCCCATGGATATTCCATGGATATTCCATGGGTATTCCAGAGATATTCCATGGGTATTCCATGCATATTCCGTAGATATCCCATGGATATTCCGGGTGTATTTATTGCCGTGGGTGATCCTCTGCTGTGGCTCAGTCCGTCCTCTCTCCAAGGGCTCCCAAGAGTGAAGATGAAGGGTGGTGGGATTTAATTGGCATCTGTAGGAATAATTTCCCGGCTGATCCAGATGGGATTTGGGATTTTTAGGAGTTACCACATTCCTGGAATAAGGAATTGGAAGCTGCACAGACAATCCATCCCTGCCTTCCTCAGGGTTTATTTTTGGAGGATTCCAGCTCAGGTATTCCTGTTGTGGAGGAGCCTTCAGGAATTTCAAGCTTTTACACTAAAAGGACAATTTTGGGAAGTTCTTGAGGATCTGTCACTTTTCCTAAGTGAGGATTCCTGTGTCCAATCTCCCATTTCCTCCCTCCATCCCTCCCTGGGTCCCCCCTGTTATTTTGAAGCACAACAAAGTTTCTAACGGAGAGCAAAAGCTGCCAGAGGCTCTTCCACGTTTCCAGTGGCAATAATTCCCTGCCCAGCTCAGCCGGGATCAATCCATCCGTGGCCATTCCTTCCCTGCAGCCCAGAGCAAGTGGGAGAGTTAGAAATAAATAATTTGGGAGGGTCCGAGCAAAGCTGGGCATGGCTGAGGTGCCCCTGCCTGGCGCAGAAGGAGGATTTGGATGTGCAGCATTCCCGGAGCTCAGGGATCACAGCTGATCCATTTGTGAACCAGGAAAACCCATCAATAAATCCCGTGCAGGAAGGATCCTTTCCCCCCTCCTTTTCCAGGATTTCCAGGGTGATGTGCTGGATCCAGCCCCGCTCCCTTTTCCCTCCCCGGCTCCCAGGGAAGCTCTGGCCAGCCGGGAGAGCCACGGGCCGGCTAATCACAGGCCCGCAGGAGCTGCCCTGGCCTGGCACAGCCCTCCCTGAGAGGTTGTTTATTTTCCATAAATAACCCAATTTTTATTTTCCGAGTTTAAAGAGCTGGGGTGGGGTGGTTTGAAAGGCACTGGATAGCTTTCCCTGCAGGAACAGCGCCAGCCGTGCTGGGGAAAAAGGGGAAAAGGGGAAAACTTCTGTCCCGGCTCTCTTGCCCAGCCAGGGTTAAATCCTCGCAGATCCTCTCAAACAGAAAGCGGAACCGCCGAGCTCGTGGGGGATCCCGGATTTGATGGGGATGCAGGTCCGGGAGCAGTGAGAGATGGTGGGTTGGTTATTCCCAGGCTTGGTTATTCCCAGGCTTGGTTATTCCCGGGGTTGGTCATTCCCGGGGTTGGTTATTCCTGGGGTTGGTTATTCCCAGGGTTGGTCATTCCCAGGGTTGGTTATTCCGGGGTTGGTCAGTCCCGGGGTTGGTTATTCCCAGGGTTGGTCATTCCCAGGGTTGGTCACTCCCGGGGTTGGTCACTCCCGGGGTTGGTCACTCCCAGGGTTGGTTACTCCCGGGGTTGGTCACTCCCGGGGTTGGTCACTCCCGGGGTTGGTCACTCCCGGGGTTGTTTATCCCCGGGGTTGGTTATCCCGGGGTTGGTTATTCCCACAGGGATCCCGCGGAGGCAGCGCCGTGCGGGGCTGGAGCAGCTCCTGCCTCCCCTTCCCGGCTGCCACCCTGCTCTGAGTGTTCAAATTAATGACTAAAAGAAGGAATTTAGGCAGAGATTTCCGTTTGAAGTCTCCCTCGCCGTGCTGAGCTCTGCAGGGACATTCCCATCACAAAAAAGCGTCCCTGGAAGAGGCACCTTTATTTCTCCTGGATGCGCAGTTGTTAGCCCAGTGCCAATCTCCTTTTGCCGTTCTGCTCTCAGACAGTGACAATAAATCCGAGCTCCGGGGCTTTTCCTCCGATAATTCCTCCCGAATCCGGGCTGGGTCTGCTCCCCGTGCCAGGAGCTCGGCTCTAGCCCGGGTTTTCCTTCACGGGAACAGCCTCGGGCAGGAATTTCTCTCTCCCCGCTCCAGCTCCATCGTTCCTAAGTTTATTCCAAATATTTAACTCCGCGTTGTCCCCCGTCCCATTTACCGGCTGCAAGCGGCGGTGCTGCGGGATCAAATCCCAAATTCCAGCCCAAAACACACAAAGGGGTATGCGGGCAGGAAATAAAACCCATCCCAAAGGAATGCCCAGCCTGGGGAAAGCCGGGAGCGCGGCCGAGCGGCTCCGGGATGGAGGGAAGGGGACAGAGCCCTGATTTAAATTCCCTGTGAAACCGCAGGGCTGGGGTGCCGAGAGGCTTTGGGAGCGTTGTGTGCTCGGGAATATTTGTGTGTTTTCGCTTTGGGAAAGGAGGGATTGGTGCTGCTGCTGCCGAATTCCCGCTGGAAGCAGCGGGATCAGCGCGGGGCTCCCCGAGCCCAGCCGGGAAGGCATCCCTGTGTAATTGGGACTTTTTGTTTTGTTTCCTCCAAGGGAATGATCGCCCTGATTGTTCCGGGAGGGCAGGAAAAGGGTGATGGTGGGAACAAAGCTGGAATGGAATTCATCCTCCCGGGAAAAGGGGCTCAGCCCGCCGGGCTGGGTGCTCTCCTGAAAGAATTCCTTTTTTTTTTTTTCTTTTTTTTTCTTTATTATTAATAGAAATGCCAGTTAATTTGATTTATAATCCGGAGTGTTAATGGAAGAGAATCGTAAAGCAGCCAGCTCGGGGAGCTCGCCGTGCAGCTCCTCTTTAATTAGCCCCGAGCTGACGGACAATTCCGAGCCCCCAAGCCCCGAAAATCCAACCCCGCTCTGTCCAGCACCCAAATCAAACTTTTCCTTCCCGACGATCAGAACAGAACCCTCTGTTGTGGCGGGTTCGGTTTGTTTGTTTGGTTTTGGTTTTTTTTTTTTTTTTCCCGGTAATTTTATTTTCTCTCCAGCACGGCGGCTGCCAGAAGCCAGCAATGAGCAATGTTTGAAGGGGCAAAAGCGCTGGCTGTAAATGTGCACAATATTCCACATTATATACATGTCATTCCTGAGCACTGTTGGAACGAGGCAGTGTCAAATCTGGATGACAGATTGAGGTGAAAGCTGGGAAGGGAGAGCCTGGGAAGGAACAGCCCTGACTGAGGCGGGCACCCTATAGAATTTATCCTGCAGGCTACGAGGAACCGGTTCCACCGCGGAGAGCGGCGCAGGAGGGATAATTGTCACTAATTTGGGGCTGGGCAGCCGCCGGTCTCACAATGCCACCTAGTGCTGCTGGCCGGCTCCTCAGAGCCTGACCCGAAACCGGGACCTGGCCACGGGTCCCTAAATCCCAAACCTGACCCCAAAATCGAGACCTGACCCTGGGTCCCCAAATCCCAACCCTGACCCCAAAACCGGGACCTGGCCACGGGTCCCTAAATCCCAAACCTGACCCCAAAATCGGGACCTGACCCTGGGTCCCTAAACCCCAACCCCGACCCCAAAATCGAGACCTGACCCTGGGTCCACAAATTCTGGCCTCGACCCCAAAACTGGGACCTGGCCCGGGGTGCCCAAAGCCTGACCCCAAAAACGGGACCTAACCCCTGGTCCCCAAATCCCAGCTCCAACCCCAAAATCGGGACCTGTCCCCAGAACCCGGCCCGACCCCAAAACGGGACCTGGCCACGGGTCCTCAAAGCCCAACCCTGACCCCAAAATCGGGACCTGACCTGGGTCCACAAATCCCAACCCCAACCCCAAAATCAGGACCTGGCTCTGGGTCTCCAGAGCCCAACCCCAAAATCGGGACCTGGCCCGGGTCCACAAATCCCAGCTCTGACCCCAAAATGGGATTTGACCCCGGGTGCCCAAATGCCAGCCCTGGCCCCAAAATCGGGACCTGGCCCCAAATCCCAGCCCTAACCCCAAACTGGGATCTGCCCCCGCCTGCCCTTTCTGAGCTGGAGCACAAACTCCCCCACACGGAGTTGTTGAAAATCTGCTTTTGAGGGGTTCCCATGGGAAGGTCGTGCCCCCAGGGCCGGGCATGGGTGGGATCGGGGCTGCCCGGGGCTGGGAGGCTCCAAAGGAGGGATAACATGGAATGATGGCTCAGGTGGCAATGAGGGGGCTGCTCCCCTTCATTTGGGGCTGGCAGGAAGGAAGGAATTACCACAGGAGTAAGGAAAGGCAGGCTGCAGCCCGAGAGCTGCACAGGGCTGGGCATCCAAGGTTTATATTTCTCATTATTTTTAAAAATTAGCTTAGATTATCTGATTTTTTTTTTTTTTTAATTTATTTGCTCCCACTCAGTGCTGGAAACTTTCTGATAAAGCATCCAGGCTGCACAGAGCTGGAAACCAGCAATGAGTTCCCGTGGGAGATGGAGAAGCTCCTGTGCCGCCAAGGAGGAGCATCAACACCATCCCTGGGTCAGTAAATTCCAGGGGAACATTCCCAAAGTGAACCTGGGTGCAGGTGGGAGCCAGCATCTGACATCCCGGCCTCCAGGGCCAACCATGTCCTTCCTCCGGGGTGGATTTGGGGAGCAGAGTGGAAATTCCGAGCTTTCAGTCATTTTTTAATTTTCAGTTTTTAACAGAAGTCGTGATTCTCAAATGCCTTGAAAATCTGGGAAACAACTTTGGGTTTGTTTTGGTTTTTCAGTGGGAGTTTTTTTGGTTGGGTTTTTTTTGGTTGGTTTTTTGGGGGGGAGTTGGGGTTTTTTGTTTTTTTGGGGGTTTTTTGCCTAAATCTGTAACATCTGAAGCAAATATTCCATCAGAAATACATCATGGATCTCAGGAAGGGTTTAAACACCCCATCACTATTCCATATGGAGGAATCAGGGAAATTTATTTGGGATTTTTTTTTTTTTTTTGGTGCTGTTTCCCTTTCCCTGCACATTTTGGGCCTGGGACACAAATCCAGGGATGCTCCAGGGTTTGGGGGCAGAGCTGGGCAGCTCAGAGGGTTTTCCTGGGAAACCTGCCTGGCTTTTGTCAGAAAGAGCAACAAAAAACCAGCAGGTCCTTACAGTGCAGTTCTATCCCACCCAGCTGGCAAAAAGGACCCATTTAAAAAATAATAATTAAAAATCTGAGGAGCCCTGTGAGGAGCAGCCGTTCCAAGCTCCCCCGAGCTCCTGCTGCCCGTGTGTGCTGCCGAGTCAGACAGGAGAAACTGGGAACTGTTCACAATTGGGGCACTGTGTTGAAAGGGATGTTCCTGGCAGGAATGAATCCTGGTGCTCTGGATACATCTGGGGGGCTCCGGAGAAATTTTAACTTGGAGGAGCTGGGAACAGCCAGGAATCAAGGGTGATGTTGTTATTTTATTAATTGTGGAGACATCCAGAGGTGCTGATTCCTCGGAGAGGGAAGGATGATCAAATCCTGGAATGGTTTGGGGTGGAAGGGACAGGAAGGATCATCCCACCCCACCCTGCCATGGCAGGGACACCTCCCACTGTCCCAGGGTGTGCCAGCCTGACCTGGGCACTGCCACAGCTGCTCTGGGAATCTGTGCCAGGGCCTCATCTCCCTCACAGGGAAGGATTCCTTCCCAATGTCCCAATATCCCATCCATCCCTGTGGATCTGTGAATTTACTGATCCCTGCAGGTCTGGGAATTCACTGATTCCTGGGGATTTGTGAATTCACTGATTCCTGGGGATCCGTGGATTCATTGATTCCGGGAGATTTGTGAATTCACTGGTTACTGGGGATCCATTAATTCCCTGATTGCTGGGATCCATGGACTCACTGATTCCTGCAGATCAGTGAGTTCCCTGATTCCTGGGGATTCATTAATTTATTGATTCCTGGGGTTTGTGAATTCACTGATTGCAGGGATCCATGGATTCACTGATTCCTGGGGATCTATTAATTCACTCATCCCTGGGGATCCATGAATGTATTTATCCCTGTGGATCCGTGAATTTATTGATCTCTGTGGATCCATGAATTTATTGATTCCTGGGGATTTGTGAGCTCACTGATTGCTGGGATCCATGGATTCCGTTTGCCCAGTGCCGAGACCTGGATCTGCAATTCCTTCCTTTGGGATCAGAGTGATGCCCAGCACTGGGATCAGCACACAGGGTGTGCTGGGGAGGCTGCTGTGGGACTGGGGTGGGCACTTCCCATGGGATACCTGCCCCCATCCCGGGATATCTGCCCCTAAGCGTTATTGAACTCTGGGCAGCAGCCCCGCTTTTCCCCACAGGGATATCTCTCCCAGGCCTCCATGAATTCCCATTAAAGCGATCCCGAAGGACGCTCGGGCTGGAGGGAGCGGGGCTGAGCCCGAGCCCGCATTCCTGGGGCTGCAGCTCCATCTACCAGGGGCTCCGGGAACGGCCTGGGATGCGGGATATGGGATATGGGATGCGGAATATGTGATATAGGATGTGGGATAGGAGATGTCGGATATGGGATAAGGGATAGGAGATGTGAGATGTGGAATGAGCCATATGGGATGTGGCATGCGGGGTATGGACTATGAGATATGGGATGTGGAATACAGGATATGGGATGTGGGATATAGAATGTGGGATATTGGATATGGTACATGCGATGTGGGATATGGTATATGGGATAAGGGATAGGGGATGTGGGATATGGGATGTGAGATATGGAACATGGGATATGGTATATGGGATTTGGGATGTGGGATAGGAGATATGGGATGTGGGATGAGTGATATAGGATATGGGATGGGGGATGTGGAATGCAGGATATGGAATATGGGATATGGGATACAGCCACGCCACCCCAGCGCACCTCCACCTCCATCCTCCTCCCTGCAGAGCTCATCACCCCCCTCTCTGTGACCACAAACACCTCGAATTAATCGGGATCTCCTTCCTTTAGCTCTTTTCCAGCTCCATCCCCGTTCTCTGGCGCAGCAGGCTGTGCTGGGCAGGACCAAGCCCTGGACCTTTGCTAAGGAATTTCGGAAGGATTTTCCTCCCGCCTGTGGGAAGAGGAGCTCAAAGCCCCTTTCCTGCCCATCAGAAGTGTCAAGTGTTGCCTCTCTCTAGTGATGTAATTAACGCCCGTAATTAGCGGCTGGAGCGGATCCCCAGCGGACCAATGGGGATAACAAAGCCCTGAATTTCTGGGGTGCTGAAGGACAGCCTGACCCGGCCCAGCTCGGCACTCCTTGTCCCCTTTGGAATAAGGCCGGCTCGGGGAGGCACTGCCACCCTCTGTACACCGAATTCCAGCCAAATCTCCGCTCGTTATCGGCTCGGTGCCTTTGTCGGGGGCAGCTGATTGCAGCTCGCTCGTTAATTGCCGTTGATTAGCGGAGTTTGATAGCACGGACACCTTTCTGCTGCTGCTGGGGTTCGCTGGTTCCAGCGAGCGCCGGCAATGTGGGGAAATGCTTCCCTCTAGTGCTGCTGGCTGGGCTGTGCCCGGAATTACATATTCCGTCTTTGCCAAGGCGCAGGGCTCGATTTGGGGTGATTTGGAGGGTGCTGGGTGGGGCTGGGGATTCCCTGGTCGGGCTGGGGCTCCTTGGAGCGAACCCCTCATCCTGCAGGGATGGGGCAGCGAGGGATGCTCGGGGGAGACTCCCCAGAATTAACTGCCCAGCAGGGCAGGGAAACCTGGGCTGTGGGAATCGCTGTTCTGCTCCAGATGAGCTCAGTTACGGCTGAGCTTCTCCTTGGTGTTTTGCGGAGATAATCAAAACTCCACAACTTTGTGAAAGTTGTAAAGCCGGGATGTTTATTACAGCACTGGACGAGTGTGGGAATCGCTGTTCTGCTCCAGAGGAGCTCAGTTACGGCTGAGCTTTGTGGGAATCCACAAAATCAGAGGGGTTTGGGAAAGCTGCAGAAGGCAGGCCTCAGAGACAGCAGAACTGTGATTGGAGCTAAGCAGCAGCCATGACATTGGTCAGCAGAAAAATTATGTGAAATGTAGAAAAGCAAGGGCAAATAGAACAATGGTCTGTGTACTAACACTTGTCTAGAATGGCTCTCTAAGCTGCAGAAAAGTTTATCTAGTGAGATATTAGGAAGGTTAAAGCTTAATAATGGAGCTCTGTGCATTGTGTTTAAGGCTCACAAGCAGGGATTGTATTTGAAATAAGCAAGCATTGTTTAACTAAAGGTACCTGTGCTTATGGTGGTTGGATGGAACTGCTGTCAATGTGCTTTTGCTTTGTGTGATTGGTTAAGAAGCTTATAAAGTGAGTCGTAGCATTAAGTTCTGTGTCTGCTGCCTGGGATGTGAGCTGGTGGCATCTTCCCATTGTCATCACCATGGAATGAGACTGATGCTGAAAATCAAACAGCTCAAAGCACGTTCCCAGCAGTCCCGTCCCGTTTGTGATTTGTACAGAGCCCCCAGCCATTGATAAGCTTCTCCTTGGGGACACAGGGCTGGCCCTGGGGCTGGGGGCTCCTGCTGCCCCTGGGAGTGGAGCCCACCCAGGGCTGCTCTTGGAGGAAAACTGAGCTCTCCTGAATTTCCACCCAATTCTGGATGGAAACAACCCCTAAAAGGCAGCCCAGGGCAGGGCTTGACCCCCCTGAGGTGGTGCTGAACAACCCCACCTGGGACTGCTCCCAAACCTCCCCAAAACGCTGAAATTTGTGTGGGAATTGGGGAAAACGGGGAAGGAGATGCTCGTGGATGGCTGCAGAGTGAAGGTTTCCTGCCATTAATTCCCAAAGTTATTCCTCATACAGCATGAAAAGCTCTGCTCTGGCAGCACTCTACTGAAGTGTCTCAAATGTGCATTTAATTTGGATTTAATAACACCATTTTTCCCTCGGAAAACTCCGTCAATTATTGAAAGCATTTCTTGAGGTTTAGCAATTATTTAAGAGGTACATTTACAGTAAAGTAATTAACTCAAATGGCATCGTTGTGGAAATGGTGTATTTCAAACAAATTTCAATATTTGTTCGCCAGAGAAAATATTTTCTCCTGCTCTAATTTGATCATCTCCCAGGCATTGTCTGGAAAAGTTTTTGGTCTCATTCAGCAGCTTGCTGGGGAGTTCTGATGGGGATGTGATAACAGGGAATTGTTTTAAAGGGGGGAATGGCTCCAGCTGTGTCCAGCCTCTCAGGGATTCTTCCTAAGCTGCTTGTTGGGTTTTCCTTAGAGAAAAAAAATCAATTATAGGAGAAAGTCACGGGTTCTCAGATTGATTTGGGTGGGAAGGATTTTAAATCCCATCCCAATCCAGCCCTGCCACAGCAGGGACACCTCCCACTGTCCCAGGCTGCTCCCAGCCCCAATATCCAACCTGGTCTGGGACATTTCCAGCGATCGAGGGGCAGCCACAGCTGCGCTGGCAATTCCCAGCCAGGAATTCCCAATTCCCAATGTCCCATCCAGTCCTGCCCTCTCCTCTCCCCTGGGCAGCAATTTCCTGTCCCCAGGGAAAGGAAACAAACCCTTGGATTTGTTTAATCCCAACAAGAACCCTTGGAGACCCCAGGGAGGGGCACAGGAGGGAGAGACCCCTGGGAAAGCAGCCATGGAGTGACCTGTGAGGGACATTCAAGTGATCCCACTCCAACATGGGGCAGGGACATCCCCACATTTGTGATTATTCCTCAGATATTCCTCATTGCTGCCCTGAATTAACTCCTCATCTCTCCTCCTCTTCCTGCCCTGCTCACTCTTAGACATCTTCTGCTCATTTAGAAGAAACAGAATTAAATGGGTGTCCAAGAAATTGTCACCAAGACTGCCTGGGACTGCACGGCTGGGGATGCTGAGCTCCCTGCTGGAATTTGAAGGCAAGCCCTGAGCTGCAGCTGCATTAACAGAGGTCCAGAGCTCAGGTGAGTGCTGGGATGAGCAGATGAGGAAACTCAGCATTCCCTCTGGAATGGAGGCTGGGGTGGCCCAGGTGGAAATCACAATGAATGTGTGCCCAGGGATTGCCAGGATAACAAAAACTTGGGATGAGACCTGCCCAGGGTAACACAAACCTGGGGTGAGACCTGCAGGAGCCACCTGTCACAGAGAGTTCCTGATCCATGGAAGGTGATATGTTGGAGTTCTGGTTGCTGAGAGTTTCAGGCTTTCTGTGCTGAGAATTTCAGATTTCTGTGCTGGCAGGCACTGACCCCCAGGAGAACACTGCATTGACCTGAGGCTGTGGAGAAGCTCCCAGAATGGAATGATGGAACTGGGATTGTGGGTGTGGAGTTTGGATAGAAGTGTGTGATATCACAGGGTGGGAAACTCAGAGTTTGAGGGTTTAGAATACAGTCATGTATATAGCACAAGATGGAGGGTTTAGAGTGGAGGCTGGTCCTTCTTCTTCACCTTCTCCTTTTCTTCACCTTCTTATTTTCCTTCTTCACCTTCTTCTTCTCCTTCTTCTTCACCTTCCTCTCCATGGGTTTGGGTGTTTTTGTGTAATTAATAACCAAGAACCAGCAGTTCTTGGTTATTAATTACAGACGTATGCAGGGCAGGGGAACAGCACAGAGAGGCCCTGGGGGCTGAGCCCACCCAGCACCCCAGCCTGGGAATTGCCTGCCCTTGGCCAAAAATGTGGCAAAACTCTGGCACTGGCTTTGTCCACCTCTGGAATTGACTTTGTCCAGCTCAGGATTGGCTCTGTCCAGCTCAGGATTGGCTCTGTCCAGCTCTGGCATTGGCATTGCCCTGTCCAGCTCTGTCCATCTCAGGATTGGCTTTGTCCTGCTGGCTTTGCCCAGGAATGTCCCTGATGGGAATGTGGCTGGGACAGGGCACCAGGACGCACAGACTGGGCCCTGCTGGCAGCCCTGGGCTTGGTTCTGCTCCTTGCTTGCACCTGGTTTATGGAAAAGCTCCTGCCTGCAGATATTCCTGCCTGGGAAGGGCTGGATCTGCTCAGAAGAGAGGAGGAAACACGAGTGCAGCTGGGACGGGTTCCTTGCTTGAGGCTTCCTTGGAAAATGCTGCATTATAAAACCAGGGAATTGCTCGGGTTGGAGAAGAAATTTGAGGTCATCAAGAGCAACCATCACCTGCAGCATTCACCACTGAGCCATGTCCCCAGGTGCCACAACCACACATTCCTTGAATATTCCGAATGACCGGGGCTCCCCCACTGCCTTCCAGTGCTTTCCAACCCTTCCCATGAAAACTCCTTTCCTCACATCCACCTGACCCCCTGGACATAGCTGGAGGCCAACATCCACCTCTCACTATAGGACATGAAATAACATGATGTGAACACGCTGCTGTTTCTAAGGTAAAAAGGGAAGTTTATTTTCTGACTTTAACATTTATAGATTTCTAAAAGCACCAGTGGATTGGAGGGTGACAGTGCCACCTCTCCAATGACACTGGACAAACCAACCGTTTATCAAAATTTTTTCTTCCATAAAAGAATGTAAAACAATGAGTTATTTACAGAGAGTGCGTGACAAAGTTCGTTACAAGAATGTAAACATCAGAAGGCTCAGAAAAACTTAAAAAATCAGGGTGACATCCCCCCAGAGCTGGAGAACTGCACTCAGAGCACCCAGATCCCCCTGATCAGGCTTTTCCCAGAATTTCTTGAGTGCTGTTTTGTGTGGCTCTGAGCTGCTCCAGGATTCCAGGCTCCATTCCCGGGGTTCCAGCCCAGCTCCTGGCACTGCTGCTGCCTCCCTGAGAGATCTCCTTTGGCGCCTGTTTGCAATATTGGCTGTTAGACACTTTCCCCCCTGAATCTTGTGTCTCCCAGCAGGAATCCGCGCGGGCGAGCTCGGGATGAATTCCGAGGAGATTCCCAACAGGAATTTTCATGGAATACGCGCTGGAGGAAGCTGTGCCATCCCCGGAGGTGTCGAGGCCCGGCTGGACAGTGACTCGGGGCTGTCCCCTCCCTGCATCCCACTGAGGGGAGCTCTAATCCCAGCAATGAGCCCTCGGAATGCCCAGGCTCGCTATTTACCACTTTTATCATTATTTATCATTTTTATCATTATTTATCATTTTTTATATCTGGTGCTTGGGTTTGTTCTGTCAGTCCTTGGAAGCCTCTTGGGTTACCTGATAGCAGAAATTGAATAGTTTGTGGGGTTTTTCCATCCAGGATAAATATAAATATAAATATAAATATAAATATAAATATAAATATAAATATAAATATAAATATAAATTGTTATAGCGTTAATATTATCTATCATTAATAACATTAATGATTATAATGATAATTAAAAATTAATATAATAAATATTATTATAGATACAACTGCATATTTACAGAAGTATACATATAAATATATATGATGCATATTTATGTTCATTTATATATTATTATATCATATATGATATATGATATATAATATATAATATATAATATATAATATATAATATATAATATGATGTAATATATATAAATACTTTATATGTTACATAATATATATTATATATTATATATTGTATATTTGTAACTTTATTTATATTTATATTTATATTTATATTTATATTTATGGTGTATTTTTATATTTCTGTTTATATTTATATAAGTAATTCCTGGAACAATCCACTCTGCCTTCACAGGGACACTGTCCCCTTGGTGTCCCCTCAGTGCCACGAGTGCATGGTGACAGTGATTATGGAATTCCTGGCTGGAGGAACCTGGCACACAATGCTGGATGTCCTCAGTTCCAGCAGCCACAGAACAAACCCCAGCAGCCCTGGGTGTGCAGGGGCTGGGATTTGTCCAGCCCTTCCAGAGGGTCTGTGCAGCCTGGCTGTGGGGCTGGGATGCTCCTGGTACCCTGAGCTCCAGGGGGAACCAGAGCTGGGAATTCTGTGCCAGCCCCTCGGGAGCCTGGTCCTGGTGGGGAACCCTTGGCACAATAAATAGTTTTAGTGGCTGTAGCTGAAAGTCACGTTTGTTCTGCTGAAAAAACTTTAAAATGGCACATTCCTCCCCTTAGGTGTCCTAAAAATGGGATTTTTGTTGTGCAGGGCCTCTCCAGGCAGAGCCCAGAGCCCCTGGCAGGGCCTGAAGGGGCTCCAGGAGAGCTGCAGAGGGACTGGGGACAAGGGATGGAGGGACAGGAGCCAGGGAATGGCTCCCAGTGCCAGAGGGCAGGGATGGATGGGACATTGGGAACTGGGAATTCCTGGCTGGGCTGGGATTGCCAGAGCAGCTGTGGCTGCCCCTGGATCCCTGGCAGTGCCCAAGGCCAGGCTGGAGCACCCTGGGATGGGGAAGGTGTCCCTGCCATGGCAGGGGGGGGATTGGGGGGGATTTTGAAGGTCACTCAAACAAAACCAATCTGTGATTCCAGACTTTCTAAAAAGCAAGAACAGCTCTTGTTCTCTGCAAACCACACAGTTCCTGTTGACTCCGCATGGATTTGGCCCCACCAAGGCCCTGTGGCCTCACCAGGACCTGTCTGAGGGGTGGAAACCACATCTAACCCCAGGTAACTCCTTTCCTCTTGGGCTACCTTCCATTTCTACATTTTCAGGTTTTCTCTGACATTTGAAAATAGCTGTGCTCCTCCAGAGCAGAAAAACAAACCCAGGGAATGTCACCCCCTTCCCAGAGCCCCTGCTGACAGCCCAGGTGCCAAAAACATCCCCCAGGACAAATCTCCCCTGGAAGCACCTAAGGCATGCCTTGGCTGTGGGGTACTGGCCTCACCCCACATTAAAGGTTGATTTTCCCTCTATTATTGGAAGGAATTGCAGCAGGCTCTGTGTGCCCCATGTTTCCTGGCAGCTCCCTTATCTGAGATGCTCAAGAGCAGCCCTGCAATGATTTGTGCCCATCACATGCTTGGGGCTGGGCTATTTCTGGATCCTTATCCGTGGCCAGCACTCCCAGCTCTGGGGTGGCAGTGGATGGGTGGCAGGGACGGGCACAGCAGAGGTGCCAGGGCAGCCAGGAACACTCCCAGGGCCTGGCAGGGGCTCCAGCAGGGCATTTCATGAATCTGGGGCCATTTCTTCCATAGGGATCTGTGTCCTGCTGTGGGGATATCCATGGGAGGGACCTCATCCATCAGCTGATGAACCTCAACCCCAGCTCTGCTTTCCCAGCTCCTACAGGAGCTTCCAGTGACTCTCCAAAGGAATTTATGGGGAGTGGAGGCTCTGCCTCCTCTTCCCTCAAGCCTAGCATCCATGGAAAGCTGCTCCAGCTCCCAGACCCATCCCTGGGCAACTCGGACCATTCCCTGGGCAATCCAGACCTTTTCCTGAATCCAAACTGTTCCCTGGGCAATCCAGACCCCTTCCCTGACCAATCCAGCCCCTTCCCTGAGACCAGACCCTTCCCTGGGCAATCCAGACCCTTCCCTGGGCAATCCAGCCCCTTCCCTAAATCCAGCCCCTTCCCTGAATCCAGACCCTTCCCTGGGCAATCCAGACCCTTCCCTGACCAATCCAGCCCCTTCCCCAAATCCAGACCCTTCCCTGACCAATCCAGACCCTTCCCTGGGCAATCCAGCCCCTTCCCTGGGCAATCCAGACCCTTCCCCAAATCCAGACCCTTCCCTGGGCCATCCAAATCCTTCTCTGGGCACTCTGCAGGTGCTGGAGGTGGCACAGTGCCCTCCCCTCTCCAGCCCCTTTGTCCCAAAATCAGGATTTTCCCCTCGGAAGCTGCTCTGGCCCCAGAGGGCATATTCAGGTGGATCCTTTGCTGGAAACCACTTTAATGTGGTTTTATTTTATTTCCACCAGGAGAACAGGAATCTTGGAGAGCAGTGCCCAGTTCATGGCACACTCCCATCCCAGCTCCCTTGTTCCAGGGCACTGCCCCCTCCTGCTGGAATTCAGAGCAATCCAGGATGGGGAAATGGAAAGGATAATGCCAGAGGCACCCAGCAGGGCTGAGGAGCTGGGACAGGCCCAGGGACGGGGCTGCTCAGTCCTGTCCCACCTGGAACAAGGACCCACAGCCCTCCCTCTGCCTGGGATGGGAGGGAAGCAGAGCAACAACCTCAATCCCCCCAAAATACCCCAAAATGCTGGGATTTGAGTCTGTTCTGCAGTGTTGGAGTTGGCCAAATATAGCTTTCCTGTAGTGAGGAGTATCGATGGATCTCATCTGACTGTGCCCAAAATAACCTCTCCAATGCGCTGAGCGTGGATTTTCTGTCAGCAACTGGAGCAGGGATTTCACTGAGCCCCACTTTGGGCACAGGGAACTCACAGCTCACCCCAATCCCATGGGCAGGGCCAAATCCCAGGATCCCAGATGGCTCCAGACCCCCCCAATCCAGGGTGGAACCCCCCAGGGCAGGCACAGGCACAGCCTGGGGCAGGAGTGTGGTGTTTGTGACATGCCTCGTGCTAGGAAGGAAATGGTGAATTTGACCTTTTATTCCTAGAAGGCTAATTTAATTCTTTAAATTATATATTAATACATAATTATTTAAATTATATATATATATCATATATATTATTATATATTATTTAAATTATTATGTATATAAATAATATATATTATTATATTATTATATCCATTATTTATATATTGATAATATGACCAATTATATAATAATATATCATTATATTAAATTTTAAAATTCAATTTATTATTTTATTATTATATTTAAATATTATTTAAATGTTTTAAATAATAATTATTATATTTAAATATATTTTATTCAATAAATAATATTTATCCAATAATTAATAATGAATTATGTAATTGATTAACTGTTTATTTAAATTATTATCAATTAAATTATTTATAAATTTAAATTAATTAATTATTTAATTAATTAAATAATAAATATTAAGTATTATTTAAAATATTATTTAAATTATTATTTTTAAAATATTATTTCTATTATGTTAAAGAATACTAAACTAAACTATACTAAAGAATACAGAAACGATACAAATAGAAGGTCGGAAAGATACTAATGAAAAACTCCTGACTTTTATTTTAAACACTGACACAGCTGAACCATTATTGGCCAATAAGTAAAAACAATTCACATGAAACCAATGAAACAATTACCTGCTGAATAACCAACCCCTAAACCACATTTTAAAGCAGTTAAACACAAGAGAAATACATGAGATAATATCATTTTCCTTTTCTGAAGTTTCTCAGCTTCCCAAAAGAAGAAATCTTAACAAAGAGATTTTTCCAAAAAATATAACAGTAACACAGCAGTGCTCCAGAAACACTTTGGATGCTGGGGAAGGACAAAATGCCGTGGGAAGGACAAAATGCTGTGGGAAGGACAAAAGGGGCGGCAGCTCCAGCTCTATTTCCGTGCCACGAGGGTGGCAGATGGCGCCGCTTTTGTGCCTCCCCCTCTGCCAATGTTTAATTACAGCCCAGAAATAGCTGCCTCCATGGCTTAGGGTCAGCTGCTCCTCCAGCACGTGGGACAGCCAGGGAGAGCAAAACCACATTTTTGTCCCCCATTCCCTGCAGGAAAAACCCCATGAATGATGGCAGAGCCTTTCAGAGGGATGGGTTCTGTCAGGTTTGTATTTTATCCTGGTTTTCTCTGGGAAAAAACCCAGGAATGGTAGCAGAGCATTTCAGAGGGATGGGTTCTGACAGGTTTGTGTTTTACCCTGCTTTCCCCCCCTTCCCTGGAGGAAAATCCCCAGGAATGGTGGCAGAGCCTTTCAGAGAGTTGGGTTCTGTCAGGTTTGTGTTTTACCCTGGTTTTCTCCCGGAAAAAAACCAGGAATGGTGGCAGAGCCTTTTAGAGAGTTGGGTTTTGTCAGGTTTGTGTTTTATCCTGGTTTTCTCCAGGAAAAAAACCCAGGAATGGTGGCAGAGCCTTTTAGAGAGGGGATCTGTCAGGTTTGTGTTTTATCCTGAGTTGTCTCCCCTTCCCTGGAGGAAAAACCCCATGAATGGTGGCAGAGGCCTTTCAGCAAGGGGGGATCTGGAGATCTGTCAGGTTTGTGTTTTATCCTGGTTTTCTCCCCTTCCCTGCAGGAAATCCCCAGGAATGGTGGCAGAGTCTTTCAGGGGGTGAGTTCTGTCAGGTTTGTGTTTTACCTTGGTTTTCTCCAGCCACCTGAGGGATTCAGTGGTGCTGGAAGGGCTGTTCCCTATCAGGAGTGTTTATTACCCAGAAAAATTCCAGATTTTCTGTCCCATCCCTGCCTGGCAGTGCCCAAGGCCATGGTTTGGAGCAGCCTGGGACAGTGGGATCTGTCTTGCCCATGGGATGGGATTTTAGGTCCCTTCCACCCCAACCACTGCAGGATTCTTGTTTGAGGAGACAATGGCTGGGCCTGGGAATCCCTGGGCCTTGCCTGAACACAATCCCTGTGGAAAAGGAGAGCAGCTGGATGTAATAAACCCAACCATCAAACACCTCCTGCACTGCCTCCACCCCATAAAAAATGGGATCTCCCCCTTCTCCCCTGAGCCTGTGAGGCCTCATTCCAATGGATGCAGCACCCAAAGCTTGGCTTTGGCAGTGAAAGCTGCAGCCTGGAGCCTGGCTTTGAGGGAAATCCTAACTGAGAGCTTCCCCATGCTCCCAGCCAAGGGGAAATGGGGATTTCACCCGGGGTTCAAACGGGTTTCTGGAGCACTCCTGGCCCCAGGCTGTGCCTGTGCCTGCTCTGGGCGTTCCATGCAAGGTTGGGTGGTCCGGAGCCATCTGGGATCCTGGAAATTGGCCCTGCCCGTGGGATTGGGGTGAGCTGTGAGTTCTCTGTGCCCAAAGTGGGGATCAGTGAAAGCCCTGCTCCCTCACTAAATTATAACTGCATATTATGCATTTAGTCATGCACATACACGTGCCTTTTAAAAGGCTGCAAGTTCAAATACTTAGACATTAAAAAATCCCATAAACAAACTTGTTTGTACAATCTAATAGTCCACTCAACATATGAAACTTGGCACCATCTTCAATTAGAGAATGGATGTAACTATTTTTCTGAGACTATTCACCATTCACAACGAACACAATGAAACCATTAAAGGTTTAATTTGCTTGTCCCTGCTCTGTGTGATAGCTACTGACAGAAAATCCACACTCAGCATATTGGAGAGGTTATTTTGGGCACAGTCAGATGAGATCCATCGATATTCCTCACTACAGGAAAACTAAAAACCAGGGGACAGGGCACAGCAGAAGAGTGGGAGCAGATCCCAGGAACATCCCAGACTGGGATTCTGCTCCTCCTGCCTGTGTCATCCCCTGGGTCCTGTCCCTCCATCCCTTGTCCCCAGTCCTTCTCAGGCTCTCCTGGAGCCCCTTTGGGCCTGGAAAGGCTCTGAGAATGCCCTGGATCCTTCCCTTCTCCAGGGGAACATTCCCAGCTCTCCCAGCCTGGCTCCAACCCCCTCAGTTTTTCCTGGATATGTTTTTCCCCTCAGTTTTCCCCCTCAGTTTTTCCACCTGGATATGGAACTTCGTTGTTACGCAGCAGAGCAATCTCTCTCTGTGATTGGGATTTGATTGATTATTGCTTTTCCCCCACGGATTGCCTCATTAGCGTGTTTGGAGCGCTAATTGGTGCTCTCCAGATTGGGAGGCACAGCCCCACTCTGTCACTGCTGGCACCGGGTCCCTCTGCCTGGCCCCATTCCAGGGTGGGCCGGTTTGGTTAAAGGGAAGCAGAAAAACCTGGAGCTGGTTTTTTCCCTAGGAAAATGAGGCTCTGATTGCTGTAATGGCTGAGCTGGGTTTAGCACAGGCCAGGGATGGTTCAGGTCTGGCCTTGGCTCTGTGGCTCTGACGTTGATGACACCCCAAGCAAGGTAAGGGGATCATCAGGGAATTTCCTGCTCCTTAAACAGATCCCACTGACTGCAGGGAAAGCAGGGATTCTCCCAGCCAAAGAAAATGTGTTTGCTGTGCTGTCCATCACCCTGCTGCTCAGCAAAGGGAGCCAGGGCCAGACCTGCTGGTGTTCTACTGGTGCAGCCACCATGAGGCTGAAGAGGACACTTAATAATTAAATTATGGGAAACCCCTTTAATATTTAAATTATGGGAAATCCCTTTAATATTTAAATTATGGAAAATCACTTTAATATTTAAATTGTGGAAAATCACTTTAATATTTTAATTATGGGAAATTCCTTTAATATTTTTATTATGGAAAATCTCTTTAATATTAAATTATGGAAAATCACTTTTGATAGGACTTGGGAGAGCTTTGGGAGGGTTCCCCATCCCTAGAAATGACCCAGGCCAGGCTGGACAGGGCTGGAGCACCCTGGGACACTGGAAGGTGTCCCTGCCCATGGCAGAGGTGGCACTGGATGAGCTTTAAGGTCCTTTCCAACCCAAACCATCCTGAGGTTTTAGGACTCTATGGTATGTGTATGGATAAATTTTCCTCTGCTTATTTAAGATTTTGATGGGACTCAGAACAATACCTGGAACAATCTCGCTTCCATTTTCAGTCATGTTGTCTCCCAAATATCTGGGAACCTCAGGAAACCTTTTAAGAGGAGGAGCAAACCATCAGCAGATGGTTTCCTTCCCCTGGAAGAGGATGAGGAGGAGAAGAAAAGGTGAGGCTGAAGAAAATGGAGTGAAGGAAATCCCAATGCACTGGGGATCCATTCCCTGGGAAAACCTGTCTTCCCTGGGCCTCTGAGACTGGAGAAACATTTCCTTGAAACTGGGAAGTGATTTCCCTGCTGGGATGGATCCAGGTTGGGAGGGATCACTCCCACAGCTCCCTGGGGAAGATGGGCTCTGCAATTCCCAGATTTTGGGAGGGAAATGGAATCACAGAGAGTCACAAGGCCACAGCTCCACCCAGGGTGTTCCTCTTCCTCAGCCCTTGGAATCTGGGGTTCCTGACAAGCTTTGGAGAGGGCCAAGGCTAACAGAGAGGTGAAATATGGGACCTGTCAGGAGTTTAATTAAAGACAGAACCATTCCAGCCCCTCAGCTCGTTTAAAGCCCAGCTCAGGAGGCTCTTCTCTTCTCACAGGTAATTATCCAAGCATTCCGTGCACATATTCCCAGGGAAAAGCAGACTGTGCTCATCCATCACCTGCTTAATGCCAGGGCTGGTGATAAATAGCAAAAAGGAGTTAGCAGGGTGAAATGGGATTGGGATCTGCTCAGCTCCCTCAGCACAGGAGGAGCTTCTCCCAAACCAACCCCAAAGCAGGAATATTTAACATATTAAATAATTATTAATAAAATTTAATTAATTGGATAATTAATTTAATTTCATTTAAATACTTAAATATTTAAATGATTAAATAATTACATATTCTCTTCCCGGTGCAGAGAGGAAGAGCAAACCCTTCCATGGCACAGGTGAGAATGCAGCATTTCCCTGGGCTCTGTGTCCCTCCTGTGCAGGGCTCAGAGCTGGAGGCTCCCCCAGGCTGGTGAATCTCCAGCACCTGGGCTGGGACTCCTTGGGGCAGCTGCTGGAGAGGGAAATGGGGCCCAGCACGGCTGCTGCTCCTGGCAAAGAGCACCTGGAAGATGTGCCAGGGCCTTGGGCTTCGGCCAGGGCAGGCCCAGGGTGCTCCAGGAGGGAACAATTCCCTGGGATGGCAGCGTTCAGCAGGCACGCTTTGCTCTGGGTCCTGGGCTCCCATTTTGGGGCAGAAAAAGCCAATTTAAGGGGCACAGAAAGCCCAATTTAAGGGGCAGAAAAAGCCCAGTTAAAGGGGCACAGAAAGCCCAATTTAAGAGGCATTAAAAGCCCAATTAATTAAAGGTGCCTTCAAGCATGGCTGGAAGGTTCCCTTTCCTGCCCATGGAGGGGATGGAAGGAGATGGGTTTAATGCCCCTTCCAACCCAATCCATGGATGGAGGGCAAAAAGGGTCCTTAAACCCCACATTTCTGCCTCCCTGGTGTGGCAGGGGTGGGAATGCAGCGGATGGGATCGGATGGGATGGGATGGGATGGGATGGGATGGGATGGGATGGGAAGGGACCTCCAGGTTGTCCCTGAGCTCCTTCCCACCCTGTGCCTCCATTGAAGGGGGTCCAGTGGGACCCTCAGTGTCCGGTGAAACCCTTGGTGTCCCAGCCCCTGCAGCTCTGGGATCTCCACCCCACACAGAGCTGCTCCAGAGGGGCTGCAGCTCCACATCCCAATGGCCCCAGGACCCCCAGCCCAGCCCAGGGGGGACTGCAGCTCCAGGATCCCCACGCTGGCACCCCTGGATCCCAGTCCCGTGGCAGCTCCCGAGGAGCAGGGCTATATTTAGGGTGGGAATACTGTGCATTATGGATGAGGGCACACGTCACAGCAGCCCTAACACGGAAAGGCACTCGCAGTGCTGCTCTCCTGAGGGAACAGGGCTTGGCTCCTCTCTCCGTGCTTCATCCATATGCAAAGCTCCTCTCTGGAGGTAAAAACCTTTTATGCTCATCCATAGGTAATGAGGGACAGGGTTATAAATACCTGATGGTGTTTAGATCTTTCACAAGTTGGTGGTTTAGCTCTTCTCAGGGCTCGAGTTTTCCCCTGCCAGCCCTACCCCAGCCTGTTCTCCCTGGAGGGAACACTTGGAGACAGGAAAGTGTTTCATTAATAACTTGTCAGCTCCAGAGGAGTGCTCAGAGGGCTGTTTAATTGGTGTGTGCACACACAGGGGCTGCAGCAGAGCCTGAACAGCTGAGTCACCCAGGGATGGTTCATGGAGCAGAATGGAGCTGTGGCCCACAGGAAAAGGATGTCAGGAACACTGCACAGCCCTCTGTGACAGTGCTCACAGGGGTCCCAGGGTGAGGGGAGAGATGAGAATCTGACTCCATGTTTCAGAAGGCTGATTGATTATTTTATGATATATGTTACATTAAAACGATACTAAAAGAATAGAAGAAAGGATTTCATCAGAAGGCTGGCTAAGAATAGAATAGCAAAGAATGATAACAAAGGTTTGTGGCTCTGTTCTCTGTCCCAGCCAGCTGACTGTGATTGGCCATTAATTAGAAACAACCACATGAGCCCAATCCCAGATGCCCCTGTTGCATCCCACAGCGGCAGATAACCATTGTTTGCATTTTGTTCCTGAGGCCTCTCAGGTTCTCAGGAGAAAAAATCCTAAAGAAAAGATTTTCCATAAAGGATGTCAGGAACACTACACACCCCTCCCCTGGCTGAGCTCCCAGGTGCCATTCATAAATCAGCCTCCCACAGCAGGAGTGCAGAGAACAAGGCAGGGATGGCATCCTTCAGGCTGTCCCCAGCCCCAGCCATGCCCTGGCTCCCAGCAGTGATGGATCCAGCTGGGTTGGATTGTTCCAGAACACTCTGAGGGCAGAGATGTGCCCAGCTCTCCATGAATCCCTGCTCTCCATGGCCCCAAATGCCACATGTGTGTGGCCCTGCAGGGTGGGGACAGTGCCTGGCACCAGGGAGGGGTCAGGCCCTGCCCACCATCAGCCAGAGAGCACCGAGCATCTCCTTCCTTCTTCCATCTCCTTCCACTGAGCATCTCCCTCCTCCTTTTGTCTCCCTCCTCCTTCCATCTCCCTCCATCTCCTTCTTCCTTTCATCTCCTTATTCCTTTCATCTCCTTCTTCCTTCCACTTCTTTCCTCCTTCCATCTCTCTCCTCCTTGCATCTCCTCCTCCCTCCTCCTTTCATCTCCTTCCATTTCCTTCCTCCTTCCATCTCCTTCCATTTCATTCCTCCTTCAACCTCCTTCCTCCTTCCATCTCCTTCCATCCCCTTCCTCCTCCCATCTCTCCCTCCTCCCAGCCCCATTCTGATCTGTTTCCATCCCCTGGGTGGGATGTGTGATGTGGGCAGTGTGTGTGCCAGGCTCCTGGCACCTTCCCTGGGGTGGCACACCCAGCTGCTGTGGGGACACAAGGAGAGCAGGGCCAGGAAAATCATTTGGGATATCATTTGCAAAACCTGCCCAGGGGAAGAGGGGCAGGGCTGCAGTGAGGACGCCACCCCAAGTGTTGGTGATGGAGAGACAGATCAGGACTCGCTGAGAGGGTCAAAGAATTCCAATTTATTGTGGGATACAATGCTTATGTATGTTCTAGGAAGGCCAGTAATGATTGGGTTAAAAATCACATAAACAAACTTATGCTTTTTATGACATCTCTTGCTTGCAGAGTTTGATGCAATTTTCTTTTTCAGGTAAATCCATCTGATTGAATCTTCTCTGAATCTTGATTTAATCCTCCAAGTCCTGTTTGCTCCTGCCAAGGCACTTTGTTTATCACATCTCTTGTGGTCCCAAAGCACTCTCTGTTCTGTGTGCTCCAATACCCAAGCTCCTCCTGCGAGGCCAGCAAAGGGTTACAGCAAATTAGCTGGGGTGCTAATTAGGGGCACCCTGCTCCTCATTAGGAGGCCCAGGTGGAGCTGCCCTGGAAGGGGAGTTTGGGATGGCCCCGACTCCCTCTGGGAATTGTCCCTGCTGCTGGCCTGGGATGCAGGTGGGTGTGGGTGCAGGGATCTGTGGGGTGCCCATGGGATGCAGGGATCTGTGGGGTATCTGTGGGATGCAGGGATATGTGGGGTGCCCATGGGATGCAGGGATGTCCCAGGGGGGTCCCTGTGGGATGCCTGTGGAATTCAGGGATGTGTAGAGTGCATGTGGGATGCAGGGATGTGTGGGGTATTTATGGGGTCCCTGTGGGATGCAGGGATGTGTGGGGTATTTATGGGGTGCCTGTGGGGTGCGGGGATGTGTGGGCTCCCTGTGGGATGTGAGATGAAATGCCTTTTCCACTGCTGGATTTGCTGCTTTATCACCATTGCCCTTGTCAGGACAATGAATCCACAAACACCAGAGGTTTGTGTCCAAAAAGGAGACAGAGGAGTCCTGGAACTTTATCCCAATAAAGGGAGAGCCCATGGAGCATTGCCCTGGGGTCTCTCAAATTTTTGGAGGACACAGCCTCCTTTTTATCCCAATTTCCCTCTCCCCATTTCTGAGGTATGTGAGAGGTTCAGACTTCCCAGAACAGCTGATCCCAAAGATTTCCTTCTAATGTACAACCCTCCCTTTTCATTTTTAGCTCTTATGGAATTTGGGTTTTTCCCCCATTGTTTCTTTCATCTTTCAATGTCTAATTTCATTTATCAGCCAACCCAGAGTTTATTTGTAAAAGCAAATCTCTTTTTCCTTCCATCAATCAGTGGAATCCTTCCCATTGTTTCTTTTATCTCCCAGTGCTGGTTTTACCCACCAGCAGCCCCACAGCTGGTTTGGAAAGACAAGCCCATCATTCCTCTCACCCTCATGAGAAATGTTTTGTGATGTTTAACCCGGGTGAGTTTAAGGTCCCTCCCCACCTGGACCCTTTTGGGATTTTGGGAATGCTCAGAGTGCAGAGCTGGGGCTGTAACAGCAGAACCTCAGAGCCCCAAAGTGCGGCCCTGTGCCAAACCTTGCTGCAAACTGTCGGGATCTCTGCTGCTCACAGTGACCCCGAGATGTGTCAGAAATTCTCTTTTCCCAGCCTGGCTCCAAGAAGGAGTCAGAGCTCTTCAGCTCTCGCTCTCAGGGTTGCTCATTGTTCTTTATCTATAAAATTCTCTCTCCTGTCCAGCCCAGCTCTGCTCAGCAGCACAGACAGAGGCACTCTGCCTGCCCCAGGGTGGTGTTATTTTTTTATGCTAAAAACTACGTGTGCAATATTTACAATTACTGCCCAATGCCCATCACCTGTGTTAGACAGTGAGCTTCTACTCTAGACCAATCTGTAAGTGCCACCATCACAGCAGAAGATGGAGGCCAAGAAGGAGGAGAAAGGCTGGACATGCCCAGATTGCTCCATCTTGTCCCCTGAACCCCCATACCAGAAACCCCAAAATCTACTTTTCCACCCTGTGATAAATTCACTAATATTGTACTTGAACTGTTGTGGCTTGTAGATCTTCATACAAGGTTGGTAATTTGCTCCATGGGCCATAATCAAACCCACAGGTGTTCTGGGCTCTGTGCCAGGGTCTCTGAGCCCCCTGGCAGGGTCTTGGCCATCCTGGACTGCCAGAGGGGTGTCCTGGGTTCCCACATCAAACACCTCCCCAGGCTGCACCAAAGCCCTGCTCCCATCCCATTCCAGCCCATCCCATCCCTCCCTTGCCCCTCCTCACTCCCAGCTTCCCAGAGGTGGCACCACCGGGGGCTGGGGACAAAACCAGCGGGGCTGGGAGGCTCCCAACAGCCTGCAGGGGCTGCACAGAGCTCAGCTCAAACCCTGAGCTGGTGTTTACCCCGGGCAGAGCCACTTTGCCATGGAAAAACACAGGTAATGGGTGCTGGAGAGGAAATTGGGTTTTTTTCAGGGGGCACAGGGCTATTATCCTTTAAATTAACACCAGCCAGTTCCAGCTAATGAGCTCCAGCCCACCCCATGTGCGAGATGAACTCTTGCTAGATAGAGAGCTTTGGTTAATCTTGTAATTATCAGATGAATAAAATGATTCCTAACAGCCTGTAATTTCGTGGTCAAGCAGATAATTGCCAGCCCTGCAAAAACAGGGAAAATCTGCCTTGGTAGAAATCAGCTCTGAGGGCCGAGGCCTCTGCCCAGCCCTGCTCCTGCCCTGGGGGGGCTCTGGGGACACTCTGGGGGTGACCTCAGTGCTGGGCTGAGCCTCTGCCCCAGCCTGAGCCCCTGCCCAGCTCCGTTCCCTTCCCTCGACAGGCTCCAGCCCCTCAGCCCCTTGTTGTGAGGGAAAAATCAAAAAGTGGGAGAAAACATGAGGGGGGGAAGAAATGAGGGCAGTCTGAGGAAGGCTTTGATGCAGAGCTTTTCCCTCCTGGCTCCTCTTTTTCTCTAGGCCAAGCCCTTCCCAGCTCCCTCAGGAATTCTCCAGCCTCTTCCCCAGCTGGGTTCCCTTCCCCTGCCATGAGGGGAAAATCAAAAAGTGGGAGAAAATGTGAGGGAAAAAAGAAGTGAGGGGAGTTCGAGGAAGGTTTTGCTGCAGAGCTTTTCCCTTCTGGATCCTCCTTTGCTCCAGGCTGAGCCCCTGCCCAGCTCCCTCAGGGATTCTCCAGCCCCTTCCCGGCTCCCTCAGTTGATCCAGGTATTTCCGGTTTGGGGGGGAAAAATCATCTTTAGCTTTGGTAATTCCTAAAAACACATTTCCCTAGTAGTTTTGACAACTGGAAATAGAAAACCAGGAAAAAACTGAGAGTGGAGTCTGGGAATGGAGTCACTCAGTGCTCTGGGCTGGGGAGGGGGCACAGGATGGGTTTGATATCCCTCCAGGATGGGTTTGATATCCTGGAGTGGGTACTGGATGGATTTGGAGACCCTGGAGGGGGCACAGGATGGGTTTGATGGTCCTGGAGGGGGCACAGGATGGATTTGGTGATTCTGGAGGGGACACAGGATGGGTTTGATGGTCTTGGAGGGGGCACAGGATGGGTTTGGTGATCCTGAAGGGCCTTTCCAGCCTCAGGGATTCTGGAATTTGGTGGTGCCAGGGCTGCTGGGTGTGAGCCCAGCAGTGGCTCCAGCCTGGCTCTCCCAGCCTTTCCTGGGGTGGCCATCTCACCCTTCTGAGCTCTGCAGCTTTGCCTCCTCCTCGTTCCAAGCCCAATCTGAAATCCCTGCTGCTCAGGAGCTGCTGGAGTTTTGTTTTCCCTTGCACTCTGTGCTGCTCTGGGTTTCATTAGGCAACTGCTGACTTTCCCCTTATTAACATTTGCTGCTGCTTATAAATAAGAAACGAGCTTCTAATAATAATCCCTTTCTTTGCTTAATGAAGGCACTTTCATTTCAGGGCTGCTGAGTGTTTTTCTGCATCCTGGTTTGTTTTTTAACACCTTGCCCTAATGATCCTGGAATTTGAGGGATGGCCCTGGGCAGGAGGAACTTTCCTGGACAAATCAGGGGCTCTCTGGGAAGCAGCAGTGGTGGCACCCAGGGCTCTTCCAGTAATGACTTACAGATGTCCCCAGTGCTGGGAAAATGAATCCACAAACACCAGAGGTTTGTGTCCAGAAAGGAGACAGAGGAGTGCTGGAGCTTTATTCCAATGAAGGGAGAGCCCATGGGGCATCCCCTGGGGTCTCTCCAATTTTGGGAGCAAGCAGCCTCCTTTTTATCCCAATTTCCCTTCTATTTCCCCATTTCTGAGGTAATTGAGAGGTTCAGACTTCCCAGAACAGCTGATAACAGAGATTTCCCACTAATATAGAACCCTCCCTTTTAATTTTTAGTTCTTATGGAATTTAGAGGTTTTCCCCCATTGTTTCTTTCATCCTTCAATATCCAATTTCATTTACCAGCCAACCTAGAGTTTATTTGTAAAAGCAAATCTCTTTTTCCTTTCATCAATCAGTGGAATCCTCCCCATTGTTTCTTTTCTCTCCCAGTGCTGGTTTTACCCACCAGCAGCCCCACAGCTGGTTTGGAAAGACAAATCCCCCATTGCTGTCAGCAGTGAGGTTCTCAGGGGATGTCCTGTGATCCAGGCAGGGGATTCCAGTGAATCCCAGTTCCAAGGGCAGCTCCCTGTTCCTCACCAACAGACTGGAAAGGGCAGAGCAGAGACAAATGGATCCATCCAAGGCTGAGCAATGGGAGCAGAGCAAGGCTGGAGCTTTGCCTCTGTTTCTGACAGCCCTTCCCACCTTATTTAATGTCACTCCCTTTAAAACCTTGGTTTAAAAATACACTGGCCTCAGAAACAGAGAGAGCTTTAGGGTGACATTGTTATACATCTCTGCATAAACACCCAGTGAGAAATGGCGTGAGGTAATATTGAGAGGAATGGGGGATTTGCCTTTCCAAACCAGCTCTGGGGCTGCTGGTGGGTAAAACCAGCACTGGGAGATAAAAGAAAAAATGGGAAGGATTCCACTGATTGATGCATGGAAAAAGAGATTTGCCTTTACAAATAAACTGGAGGTTGGCTGATAAATGAAATTAGACATTGAAAGATGAAAAAAACAATGGGGGAAAACCCTTAAATTCCATAAGAACTAAAAATTAAAAGGGAGGGTTGTACATTAGAGGGGAATCTCTGTTATCAGGTGTTCTGGGAAGTCTGAAGTACCTCTCAAGTACCTCAGAAATGGGGAAAGAGAGGGAAATTGGGATAAAAAGGAGGCTGTGTCCTCCAAAAATCTGGAATTCTTTGCCAGGAGGGCACAGCCAGGGAGATTTGGGATCTGCTCCAGGGAACAGGGACAGGAGCAGAGGGAGCGGCCTCAGGCTGGCCCAGGGTGGATTTTGGGGTATTGGAGATTGGATTTTGGGAACATTTCCTGCCCATCCCAGCAAATTCCCACTTTGCTGCTGGTGGGATTTACGTATGGACCCCGAGGAGCCTGGGAATGCTGAGTGCAAATCCTTCCTGCCCTTTTCCAGCAGGTATCCATGGAATCCAGCCTGTCCTGCAGAGCCCCGGGGCAGGAGCCCATCCCTGCCCACCTGCTCCAAGGTGTGAGGATGGGCTAAAAACAGCTCCTTAATTAAACATTCCCACCTGTGCCAGATGGACCCTGGCTTCCCGGGGCTGGGAGGGATTTGGGATCCTGGGAAGGGACAGAGGCACTGCCAGCCCTGCTCTGGAGGGATTTGGGGACATGGGAAGGGACAGAGGCACTGCCAGCCCTGCTCTGGTGGGATTTGGGCACCTGGGAAGGGACAGAGGCACTGCCAACCCTGCTCTGGAGGGATTTGGGCACCTGGGAAGGGACAGAGGCAGTGCCAGCCCTGCTCTGGAGGGATTTGGGCACCTGGGAAGGGACAGAGGCACTGCCAGCCCTGCTCTGGAGGGATTTGGGCACCTGGGAAGGGACAGAGGCACTGCCAACCCTGCTCTGGAGGGATTTGGGCACCTGGGAAGGGACAGAGGCAGTGCCAGCCCTGCTCTGGTGGGATTTGGGCACCTGGGAAGGGACAGAGGCACTGCCAGCCCTGCTCTGGAGGGATTTGGGCACCTGGGAAGGGACAGAGGCACATGGGGTGCCCGCGATGGGTGCCAGCAGGGGATTTAGAGGGAGATTTTCGGGGCAGGGGTCGGGAATGCTGCTGTGCCGGGCTGGGCGGTGGGAGCAGGGCTCTCCAAGCCTCTGCAATGCTCCGGGAGCCGCAGCCGCTCCGGGATGCAGGGATGCCCTTTCCAGCCAAGGTTGTTTCCATGGCAACCGGACGGGAGCTCCGGGACCGGGAACGGCTCCGCTCCTTTCCCCGGGAACGGCAGGGCTGGGAATAACCCCGCAGCTCCAGAACTTTCCACCCGCATGCCTCGGGAGAGAATTGCAGGAATTTTGGGTGGAAAAGCTGCGGCCCCATCCCGGGCTTGGAGTGTCTGCTGCAGCTTCCATGGGATTGCTGTGGAATGGCCTGGGAGAGCTGGGAATGTTCCCCTGGAGAAGGGAAAGGATTCAAGGAGAGCTCAGAGTCCCTGGCAGGGCCTGAAGGGGCTCCAGGAGAGCTGAGAGGGACTGGGGACAAGGGATGGAGGGACAGGAGCCAGGGAATGGCTCCCAGTGCCAGAGGGCAGGGATGGGTGGGACATTGGGAACTGGGAATTCCTGGCTGGGCTGGGATTGCCAGAGCAGCTGTGGCTGCCCCTGGATCCCTGGCAGTGCCCAAGGCCAGGCTGGAGCACCCTGGGACACTGGGAGGTGCTGGGGTTGGAATGGGTTGAGATTTAAGGCTCTTTTCAACCCAAACCAGTCTGAGGTTCCACACACAGGTTTTTTGGTGATATTTTGGGATTTTTTGGGTAAATGCATTTTTGGTGGTGGTCACAGCCAGTGCAAGTCTCCATCCCTGGGTTCTAATTCCAGTGGGAGTCTCCTGTCCCAGCTGGATCCCACATTCCCTTTCCTTAGGCTGTGCTGCTGAACCGTCCCTGGGGATTCCTTTGTCCTGGTGTGTCCATGAAACTGTGGATGGAAACTCTGGCTTGGGATGCAAGAGCCAGGCTGGATTTGGGATCCTGCTGAGCCCAAACCCAGCAATGCCTGCTTGTGACAGCGTTCGCAGGGGTCTGAGGACGAGGGAAGAGATGAGGATCTGACTCCATGTTTCAGAAGGCTGATTGATTTTATGATATATATTACATTAAAACTATACTAAAAGAATAGAAGAAAGGATTTCATCAGAAGGCTGGCTAAGAATAGAAAAAGAATGATCACAAAAGCTTGTGACTGACCAGACAGTCTGGACAGCTGGGCTGTGATTGGCCATTAATTAGAAACAACCCCATGAGCCCAATCCCAGAGGCGCCTGTTGCATTCCACAGCGGCAGATAACCATTGTTTGCATTTTGTTCCTGAGGCCTCCCAGCTTCTCAGGAGGAAGAATCCTAAGGAAAGGATTTTTCAGAAAATATCATGGCTACACCTGCCCTGTGGGACAAAGGAAACAGCAGGAGGGAAAACATGGGATGTGGGATAGAGGGAACAGCAGGACAAAACCAGAAAACCTGAGATAGGGGATAGAGGGAACAGCAGGACAGAAAACCTGGGATAGGGGATGGAGGGAACAGCAGGAGGGATATGGGATAGAGGAGCAGCATGACAAAACCAGAAAACCTGGGATATGGGATAGAGGAACAGCAGGACAGTAAATCTGGGATAGGGGACAGAGGAAACAGCAGGAGGGAAAACCTGGGATATGGGATAGAGGAACAGCAGGACAGAAAACCTGGGACAGTGGCCAGGGAAGCAGGAGCAGGGGGAAGCTGGGACACGGTGCCTGTGCTGGGAGAAGTGGGAGTCCAGCAGCAAATCCCCTTTCCAAACCCTCATTCCCTCATTAGAGCGGCTCCAAGCCCCAGATCGCCGCGGATTGCAATTACCCAGCGGGTTTAATCACGGAACCATGGGGCCCCGCAGGACCTCTCGGTGGCGCTGCCCTGTCCTGCTCCTTTCCCCGTTTTCCCGAGGCTCTCCGGGATGCAGCAGCTCCGTCTCTATAGAAACGGGACCCGGGCTCTGCTGCAGCCGCTTCTCCAGGGCTCCATTGCACAAACGCTCGGAAAATTAACGGCAGGAGGGGGAGAAAATGAGGGATAGGGAAGGAGCACTTGGGAACGGCTCAAATGCACAAACTGGGGGTTGTTTTGCCCTAAGAGGGAGGGGAAAGGAGGAGAAATATTATGGGTTCTATAGATTGAGTTGATGTTTAATGTACGTGGAAGAATGGGAATGTTCAAATTGCTTTTGACCCAAAAATGGGTCAAGTAACCAGAGCTGGGTGGAAAATAAGCACAAATTTATTTATTTATTTAGGAGCATCAGTCTCAGACAGCCTGACCTCCCGGCTGTCGGAGTTTTTCCCTCTCTGAAGGCAAAACCCAAAGGCTTCTTTGGTGAAATCTTAAATTTTTTATATATTTGTCATTATTTAAGGTTTATGATCCCATGGGTTGTCTGGAGAACCATCCGTGCCAGAATTCCTGCCCCATTCCCAGCAAGGGCTGCATTCCAATGGGAATTGGATCACAATTCCATGGGGAATTGGAGCTCCCAGGGTAACACAGGACTGTTCCCTCATTTCTTCCTCCTCTGGGAGCAGATTCCATAAGAATGTCCATTCCTCTGGTTGAAATTCCAAGGATCTCATTCCAAAGGGTGACTTTGGGCTGGATTCATCTTTTTTTAGTGCGTGATTTAGCAAGTGCTGGAAATTCTCCTCCGTGCTCGTGCAGCCTCCACTTCCAAAATATCCTGGAAAAAGCCTGGAATGCAATGCAGCATCCCAGCTCTGCCAGGAGCAGGGCTGTGTGGGAAGTGTTGTGCAGAAACACAGCCACTCCAGAATGGAGTGGGGAAGGGGAATAAAACCCAGGAGGTTTGTGCTGCTGGAAATGACTAATTAAAAAAAAAAAAAGAGCCAAAACACGTTTCTGAAGCATTGTCTCCGGCTGGAAACAGGATTTTCCATCAGATTTTCAGGATTCGGTAAGAATGTCTCAGGTAAAGCAACCTAAATACTTCAGATGTTCAGCTAAAGATCACTCTGGGGAGGAATGACAACCTGAAGTCATTCCTTGTGGTCTGTTTTATTTGGAATGATGCTCTGGAATCTTCAGGACGGGGCAGGTCCCATCCAGAATATCCCATGGGAGCAGGAACATTTCAGAATTGCTGGGATGGAGCAGTTTGTCCTCAGCTGGGGCCCTCCCAGATCCAGGGGGATCAGGTGCTGCTGTTTGAGGGTTTTAAAAGCAAACGGAGCTGGGAGGGACTGTGGGCAGCCCTGGGCTGGGATCCCCTCATCCCTCACAATTCCCAGCCCCTGCAATGACTGATCCCAAAATCCCCACGGAAAAGAGGCATCCAAACAGAAGTTTGGGATGGTAAAGTTTTAGGAGAGGGGTGATGAGGCCCTGTCAGCTGGGATGGGAATCATGGCAGGGTAAGAAGATGATAATTCGGATTTTATTCTAGAAAAATTTCTATTCCAGGATTTTGGGTGCTGGGAATGACTTCAGCTCCCAGCAGTGTTTCCAGTGGAAGGGTTTGATAATATTCCCATTTCACCATCTCCTGACTCCAGAGCTCTCCTGGTGGGTGCAGAGCTCCCACTGGGCTCTCCCGTAGATGTGGGAGCCAAACCAGAACTGGGGGATTCTGGAGCTAAGGACAAAAGGGGAATATTTTGGAAACACATCCTTTTTAAAATTAAATTCCCGCCCAAATAATATTCCAGCTTTGGAGCCTCCTGCCTCCCTGGCCTCCTTTCCTGGCTGTGTAGGGCACCTCTGGATTTTCCAGCTCCTGATCTGTCCATGGCAGTGGGATCATTCTGGTTCCACAGGACTAACACTGGAAAACACCTTGGATTTCCTTTGTTCCCTATTCCTCACAGGAATTCCTGCCACCAGGACTGGGGAATTGTTCTCTGTGCTGGCAAAGCCTGGAATTCCTCGTGACGTGCTGCCAGAGAAATTTTTCATGGATGCATCCCTTGGTTTCCTCCGTGGATCACCACAGGTGATCTGTGGGTGTTGCCCTGATTTTTAGGATTTTCTAAGCTTTCTGATGTTTCCATTCTTGTAACCAACTTTGTCACACACTTTGTGTAAATAACTTATTGTTTTATATTCTTTTATGGAGGAAGAGAAATTTAATGGACTGTTGGTTTGTCCAGTGTCATTGGACAGGTGGCACTGTCACCCTCCAATCCACTGCCACTTTTGGAAATCTATAAATGTTAGAGTCAAAATATAAATTTCCTTTTTTACCTTAGGAAGAGCAGCGAGTCCACATAGTGTTGTTCACAGGTGGGGAATTGGGTGTTGGATTTTCAGTGTGGATGAGGGAGACCTGAGCAGCTCCTGTGCTCCATCGCCATGGAAACAGAGATCCACACGCGGGCCATAGATACCGAGCAGATTGCAGCCGTGCCTTTGGAACAGCTCCTGTGAGAGCACCGAGGGGAAAGCTGGGAAAAGGTGGGGAAAGGTGGGGAAAGGAGTTTCCATCTGCAGCTCACTCCAGCATTCCTGGTGGGTGATGCAGCTGAGCTCTGGGATGGAGCAGGAGGATTTTATTGTCCATTGGGGAGGGCAAGGATGAGACATAAACTTTAAGGAATTTCGAGATTTTGGAGGAGCTAAGATTTTAGTTAGAGATAAGCTTTATTGGAGTTAATTAGAATAAATGGGTAGGCCTTGATGAAGTTAAGAGTTTGTAGTTAACTAATAAATGATTGCTTGTCAGCACAATGTTTGGTTAGCTGGGTTTCTAATGAAGAATATAGAAACTGGTAAATAGTTTTTAGGAACATAAGACAATTGTGGGCCTCTGTTCTGAAACCAATTGAAGACAGGGAATGGGAGTTCTACCAAGGGTTCATTTGTCATATTTGCATTGAAAAGGCAGAAAGGTCAGAACGAGGAAGACTTCATTTACTTCCTCATTTTGGGACCCCTCCCCATGAAAGGGACCACCGATCCATTTCAAGGAACAAACTACGCATGCTTAATGGCTTTTGAACTAATTACCATGGGAAGTGGGGAATGGGATGTACCAAAGTTATCAATATGTATTTGTATTTGGGGTATTCAGTACTGGTATAGATAAAAGGGCTCTGTGATCACCTGTAAATCACAGTGTGTATTTGGGAATTATCCCACAATAAGCAAACACTTTCTAACTCGAAACTGTTGGAGAGTTTTTGGATATTGGTACCAGATCAATATCCATATTGGGAATGGGATGTACTAAAGTTATCAATATGCATTTATATTTTGAGTATTCAGTACTTGTACAGATAAAAGGACTCTGTAATCACCTGTAAATGGTGGTGTGTATTTGGGAGCTATCCCACAATAAACATTCACTTTCTAACATTAAACTGTTGGAGAGTTTTTGGATATCAGTACTAGATCAATATCCACATTAGGAATGGGATGTACCAAAGTTATGAACATGTATTTGTATTTTGGGCATTCAATACTTGCATAGATAAAGGACTCTGTGATCACCTGTAAATTGGGGTGTGTATTTGGGAATTATCCCACAATAAACATTCACTTTCTAACATTAAACTGTTAGAGAGTTTTTGTCCGTCACAGTTGGATATCGGTTTTCTCCAGGCTCCAACTATAATTACAATTATAGATAATTATAATATTATATACAAATTTCCGTAAATTACATAATAAAGAATATATAATACCAAATATAAATATAATACCTACATTTATAGTATTTATATTTTAAATATAATGGATTATACAGTATATATTTTTAAATAAAATATATTAAGGTATTTCATATCTTTATATTTTCTACTATATCTTTTATTACATATTAAAATATTTTATTATATATTTACTTATACAGTTTATTATATATTTTTCTGTGTATTTATTACATTGACATTTATTATATATATTTGTTTTACATGTTATCTATATTTTATTAAATATTTAACTATGTTTCATTATATATTTAATTATATATTTTAATTAATTTATTAATATAGTATATTATATAATTTTTCATGTTTGTAATATATTTTACATTATATATTCTTGAATACATTTTCTTATTTCTATGTTATTATGTATGTATTATTTTATTTTATTATGTATTTACTAATATATTTTAATACCTATTTTTAATACAGGCTCATATATATTTTTAATACAGACGTATATATTTATTACATAATATTCATTATATATATTATTATAGATATTTTCTATATCATAGATTTATTGTATATTATTATTTTTGTATATTTTCTTTATATTTGTGTTATATATTTATTCATTTAATATTTTTATATATTATATATTTATTATATTTACTAATATACCCAAATATATATTATCATTATTGTTGTTGTTGTTTTGTTGTTAATTTCTATATTAGAGTCTTATTACTACTATATATAGATATTATATGCTATATTATTTAATTATTATTATTTACAATATATATTTATATTTATACAGTATTGTTATCATATTCCTATTCACATTCATATATTCATATTCAATAAATTATTCCATTTATTTTTCTAATAAATTGAATAAATTATTATTGTTTTGTTCCCCAAGTGCTGGTGCCCAGCACTAAAATTTCCCCTCAAACCCCAACTTTTTTCCCTGAAAAGCCCAGAGGAATTTCTGGCAGGGATCTGCCAGCTCTGGGTGACTCCTGGGGCTGGATGTGGAAGCTCCCAAGGAAAATTCCCACTTTTCCATGGACAGGGAAAGGCCTTTCCCAAAGGAATTAAAAGACCTCGAAATGCAGCTCAACCCAACCCAATTTTTATTTTTTGCTGCTTTTTAGAGCAAAGAGACTTTGATTTTTACCCCATCCCAAAGGTGAGAGGAGGAAATTGAGGAGTTTATTATTGGTAATTTTATTAAAGTGACAAAAGTGAGGGGGACAAGTGACAAATGCCTTAAAACCGCCCCAGTTTGGGCCAGTTTAACAAAGCTGGAGATAAAGCCGAGCTTTGCAGCCTTCATCCAAGACTTGGTTTTACTGTAGAACTCAAACCAGACTTGAACATTTATCCAGGGAGACACTGCATGCCCAAAACCACTTTTATTTCTTTTATTTCTTTTATTTCTTTAATTTTAATTGAAATATTTACAATTTCCAGGAGAATCCAAGCGGGAATTCAGCAGGAGAGAACACAGACCGGCTGTGCAATCAATCAATCAATCAATCAATCAGTCAATCAATCACTGTTAATTACAGTTCTTTTCGCTGAGCAGAAGCAAGGGCTGGGTTCAGATGTTCATAAATAAATGAAAATAAAGTGAACACACCATAAAAATGAAATATGAACACAAGGAAGCCTCTAAAATAAATAAAAATGGACAGGTGTCTGTGCTTGTACCTCAGTCCTGGCCACAAACCTCGGGAATTCTGCATCCAGCAGGGATGGATTGAAAATCCAACAACCTCAGCACCCCCCAGCACCCAGACTGCATTTTACCACTGCAATAATTCCCTTAATATTAGCTTTTTTTGGCACATTTTCATTTAAAAATCAGAATTTTCCAGTTGATCCCAACTTGATGTTTTTATTGCATTAAGTGAGGCTCCTTTTCCAGTTTTTGCCCCACTTCCAGGGTTTTTGGAGGGTTTTTCCCACCACCAGCTCTTCTCGCTGGAATGTTTTCCATTTGTGGAGAAACCCCTGGGGAACCCCAAATTGCACCTGGGCTGCTGTGCCAGAGTGAGGAAATACAATAGAATAAAATGGGATAGGATGGGATAGGATATGGAAAAGAGAAAATCAGAATAGAATAGAATAGAATAGAATAGAATTAGACATTAAAATCAAAATAGAATTAGAGTTAATATAGACTAGAACAAGACTACCGCAAGAATAATAATAGGAAATAGAATATATTAAGAAGAGAATAAGAATAAAAATAGATCAAGAATAATAGGAAATAGAATAGAGTAAGAGATTAGAATAAAAGTAAGATAGAAAATAGGATAAAATAGGACAGAATTAGAATGGAATAGGAATAAAGAATAGAGTAAGAACAGGATAAAGGATGGAATAGTAATGGGTTAAAAATAATATTAGAATAAAGAAAAATAGAATAGAGTAGAATAGAATAGAATAGAATAGAATAGAATAGAATAGAATAGAAAAGAAAAAGAGGAAGAATAAAAGTAATAAGAATTAGAATGGAATACAAAACAAAAATGAATAGAATAGAATAGAATAGAATAGAATAGAATAGAATAGAATAGAATAGAATAGGAGGAAGAATAAAAGTTAGAATAAGAATTAGAATGGAATACAAAACAAAAATGAATAGAATAGAATAGAATAGAATAGAATAGAATGATGAATAAAAGGAAGACTAAGAATCAGAATTGAAAACAAAAATAAATGAATAGAATAGAATAGAATAGAATAGAATAGAATAGAGGAAGAATGAGAGGGAGAATACAAATACGAATACAAACACGAATACTAGTAAGTTAAGAAACAAACTAGAATAAGGAAAACCAATAGAATTAGAATAGAATAAGAAAAGAATGATAGTAAGATCAGGATAAACCATGGGAAGGGACTCTGGGAATTGTGCAGCATGCTCAGGAATACAGTGGCAGTCACACACTGACACTTCCAGGGACACTGGTGGCTGAGCCAGCTCCAGCAGTGCTGCACTTCAAAGTCCTCGTTCCATGCCAGCATCTATAAAATCCCAGTTTTTCCCTCAAAACCCATCAGCTCTGTCATCAATTACCCAGCAATGCTGGCATGGCTGCAGGGAGAGCCCGAGGTGCCCATCCAGGGATGTTCCACATCCAGGAGCACCTGGATGTGATCCCAAGGGTTTTACCCACAGGATGGCACTCGGAGCCCTGCTTCTGATGGGGTGCCTTTCCCACCCATCCCTCCTTCTATCCCAAACCTCCCCCAAGCAGCCTCTGGAAGGAAGGCCCCAAACACAGCCCAGGGGTCCACGGGCACCTCAACCCTCTGGATTTTGGGGAGGTGCTCCACCTGGAGGTGGAGGTGCTCCTGGAGGTCCTCCAGGTGCTCCTGGAGGTGCTCCAGGGCTCATCACAGAGCCCACCCTGCCTTGATCCAGTGGGCAAAGGAAACCCAAACACAGGCACAGAGAAATCAACACCAGCACGTCAACATTCGTCCAAGGTTTGGGTCACTCTGGAGCCCCCAGGGCGACCTGCAGCTCAGAACAAGGTCAAACAGCGCTTTCACCACAAAAAGCAGCGAGGAACGAGGCTTGGGAGCACCCTGCCCTGTCTGGAAGGGAAATCCAGGCCCAGAGGGACTGGGGGAATCGGGGCTCTGCTTTTAGGGTGCAGTTCTTCCAAGAGAAGAGCCTGCTTGGCACCACGGGTACATTCAGCTTTTTTCATGGTTGGTTGTTTCAGCAACCAGAGAAATCAAGCACATCCTGCTGATTTTCATCCACATATAAACCACAAAGATTTTTATAAAAATGTTACTAATTGTACCTAAAGCATGAATCGAGTAATTTATTTATCTCTTTGTCCCAGGCTTAAAAAACACAAGTTTCTTTTCTAAACAAAGCCTGATGAAATACAGATTTTTATTTTTCCCCCCGGTCTTTTTCCTGGTGGCTTTGACACAGGGAACAATCCTCCCTCCCCCCCCCCAAAAAAAATCCTGAAAGCAAACTAGAAACCAGCAGTGGATTTAAGGCGAGCAGATTTGATGTGAAAGGTGAACTAAAACACCTCCTTGGAGGAAAAAACCCACATGCAGCAAACAACTTGGGTGAGCAAACCACGACCCACGGCAGGGAAAAAACAAACCCCAAACGCTTTCAACTCAAGTTCAGCTTCCCCTGCACGTTCCCCACTCCGTGTTGTCCCTATTCCCTGGGGAATGCAGGGGCAGGGAGGCCCCTCTGGGTGTTTTTGGGGGTACAAAGTATAAATACAGGAGAGGTCATGCCACGGACGAGATGCAGAGATTGCACACGGTTATTGCATGCGCTGGGACCGGACGCGCCGAGGACGCGGCCCTCGCTCGGAACCCCGCGGGACGCGCCCAGCCCCTGGAGCACCGAGCCCACCCTGGCTCCCCCCGGCTCCCCCGAGCCCACCCCGGCCCCTGGGCGGCCCCGAGCCCCCGGCAGCCCCCGCTGCCCTCCTGGCAGTCCCAGCCGTGTTATGTGAAGCGGTCGGAATTCATTTTGCGCAGTTTGGGCGGGAGGTTCCCCTCCATCCTGCCGCCGCCCCCCGAGAGCTTCTGCAGCTTGGGGGGCAGCTCTGCCACCGACTGGCTCATGGGATCCGACATCATCTTCGTGGTCTTAGAGCCCAGTTTCTCCTCGGAGTTGCCGGGCACCGAGCTGATGCGCTGGAGTTTCATGGGCAGGTCGCCCATGCTGTAGGCCTTCTCCGAAGTGGTGGAGCTCATCCTGAGCAGTTTTTTTGGGAAGTCGTCCCTCCCGGTGATTTTCTGCAGTTTTGAGGGCAGCTTTGTGCCCACCTCGTCGAGCCCATCCAGGCACTCCACGGAGTTGTTCCTCTCCTTGCTGTTGCTGACGGCGGGCGGGATCAGGGGCGAGGACATGAGGAGCATCTCCTCCTGCTCCTTCACGCTGTAGGGCGGGGTGGGCACCTCGAAGGTGGCGTGGAACTGGGAATAATCCACCTTGAAGAACCCCTCCTCCAAGGAGATCACCGGGAAGAAGCGGTGGCCCCAGAGCACCTCGTCCTCCGTGTAGGATGTCCTGGCTTGGCACGTCATCCCTGCAAGGAGAAAGGAGGAAAAGCTTCCAGCAGTCCTGAGAAATTGGGAATGCACAGAAATCCTTCAGCAATTCCATGAAATGGATTTTGTGGGTTTAAATGTATTTAAAAAAAAAAAAAAGAAAAAGGATTGGCCTGCTCTTGTTTGGAGGAAATGATGCACCAGGGGAGATTTAGTTGGATATTAGGGAAAATTCCTTCATGGAAAGGGTTGTCCAAGGCAGTGGTGGAGTCCCCATCCCTGGAGGGATTTCAAAGCCCTGTGGATGTGGCCCCTGGGGACATGGGACAGTGGCCTGATGGTTGGACTTGATGGCCTTAAAGGTCTTTTCCAACCCTAAGGATTCCATGATTTTAGGATTCTACAGCTGTTAAATTGCCATTCCAAAGGGGGAAGGAGCCAACACCAGCGGAAGGGGCAGAACTGAAGAATTCCCACCTACATTTACCGACCCTTTCTGAAGGTGCTGCTGCCAAAGGGGCATCAGGGCTACCTGAGAACCCTGGGACTGCACCAGCAGGAGCTGTAAGGGCAAATGGGACCTGTCAGATCCTAAAGTATTCCTAAGTCATTCCATATTCCCAAATTATTCCATATTCCTAAGTCATTCCACATTTCCCTCATATCCATGAACGCACACAAAACCAGCCCCTCATCAGCACATTCCAACATATCACCAAGTCCTACAAAATACATTTATTCCTCCCCAAAGGCCTCACCAATCTGCTCCCACACCCATCGCTGCCAGGCTGGGATCCAGCTCCAAAAGATTAACAGGGAATAAAATCCATGACTAAGAGGCACAAAACATACTGCCCTTCCTCTTCCTCCCACTGTGGAGAAAAGTCCCCTCAAGCATCAGCCCTGGCCACCCTGGTGACTCCTGGGAATCAGAGGGAGATGATGCTCATGGATTGCTGGAGGCTTCCAGAAGAAATCCTGCTTTTTTTCATCATCATCATCATTATTATTATTATTATTTTTAACCACTCTCTGTAGAAATCTGCAAATAGATTTACGCTGCCATTTGCTCCACACGCAGCCAAGTGGAAATGTGACATTTGGATTTCAGGAAGCTCCATCCACCTCTGCAAACACATCCCCTGCCTGGCTCACCAGGAGCCAGGAGAAAAGGAAGGGAACTTGGGAAGGCACAGGAAAAACAACAGCGGGGCTGCAGCGGGGGGGAGTGGGATGGAATGTGACACACAGCCAGGAAAATTCCAGTTTATCCCACCTCATGCTGCTGCTGATGGAATCAGTGCTGGTCCTGCTGCTGATCACAAGACAAAACTCTTGTTTCTCACTTTATCTCTTGGGAGGAAAACATGAATCCAGGGGTTTTAGCACTGGATGCTGCTCCCACTGCCAGGGAGAGCTCACATCTGCAGGAGCACAGCCAGAGCCACCCCACAGCCTCACCCAGGACACAGTTTGTACTTCCCAGTGAATTTTCACCCAGAGCCCAGGTGCTCCTGTCTATGAAGTGGAGTGGAAGCAATCCCGTTCCTAAAGGGCTTAGGAAAAACCTGCAATTCTGAGAGAAATGGCAATTTGAGTGAGTTCCTCTTCCAGCTGGGCCCCTCGCTCTGCAGCTGCTCAGCAGCTGCTTCATCAGCACATCCCAGAGCTTCCCCTTCTGAGCCTCAGCCCTGACCCTGACTGGGACCTCCTTAGGGACTGAATGTGGGATTCCACATCTGCATCCAAATCCACATCTGTATGCCCATCCACATCTAAATCAGTATCCACATCTGTATCCCCATCCACATCTGCATCCACATCCCTTTCTGCATCTCCAGACCCATCTGCATTCCCATCCCTATCCCAATTCCTATTCACACCTATTTCCATATCCACATCTACATTCTCATCCCTGTCAGCATTCCCATCCCATTCCCATCCTCATCCCCTTCTGCATCCACGTCTCCAGACACAGATCCATCCACACTCACACTCCCATCCAAATTCCCATCCCAGTCTGCATCCACACCCCTGTCATCTCATTCCCATCCCCATCCCCTTCTGCACCCATATCTCCAGACCCAGATCCACCTGCATTCCCACTCCCATCCCCACCCAAATTCCCATTCCAATCCCAATCCCCATCCTCATCTGCACCAGCATTCCCATGCCCTGTCCCATGTGCATCCCCATTCCCACCCCAGGCAATCCCATGGCAATGTCCCAAGGACTATTTCCACCTCCTGTCCCATGGCCCTCCCTCTCCCAGCAGGCTTTCCAAGGAGGAATTATTACCATGGAAAAATGATCAGCAGAATCTCAGGAAAATCAACTGCAGATTCTGTCTCATTCCCACATCAGCTCACTGGAGGGGAAAATATCTGCAGGAATATCATTTGTCTTTCAGATCCATTTATCTCCTTCCCAACAAACCCAAGGGCACAAATTATTTAAGAGCCTCTCAGGGTGAAGAGCAGCAGCCAATATTCCCAACGTCCTTGGGAATACGTGTCAGCCAGCAGACAGTGCTGAGAGGTGCTACCATGGCCAGGACGAGAAATCAATTCCCAGCTTTTCTTCCAGCCCTGCTGCATTTTCCAGCTTTTCCTTTGTGTTCTGTTCTCTCAGCAACGCCTTAGCCCCAGCCCTGAGCTCTCACTGTTGTTCTGCTGTTCCACACTTGTATTCCAGCAACAACAGAACCCCACAATGGTTTGGGTGAGAAGGGATTTAAAAAACAAAACCATTCCATCCCTGCCATGGCAGAGACACCTCCACCATCCCAGGGTGCTCCAAGCCCCATCCAACCTGGCCTTGGGCACTGCCAGGGATCCAGGGGCAGCCACAGCTGCTCTGGCAATCCCAGCCCAGCCAGGAATTCCCAGTTCCCAATGTCCCATCCATCCCTGCCCTCTGGCACTGGGAGCCATTCCCTGGCTCCTGTCCCTCCATCCCTTGTCCCCAGTCCCTCTCAGCTCTCCTGGAGCCCCTTCAGGCCCTGCCAGGGGCTCTGAGCTCTGCCTGGAGCCTTCCCTTCTCCAGGGGAACATTCCCAGCCCTCCCAGAGCAGAGGGGCTTCATCCAACCCCAAATCCATGAACATTTCCACGTTTTCCCACACACAGATCAGGATCAGTTGCTCCCCACCTCTGTCAGCCCTTCTGACAACCACCCCAGGATTCTTTTCCATGAATTTTCCTCATGGATATCCCTCCCTCCTGGTTCCCAGTGTTCCATTCCTGCTGTTGGCATGGAAGGGTTTTCATTTTTTGAGCTTTTTCCCCTGAGGAGTTTCCCCTCAGCAGGGCCCGCGGTCTGCACTGCTCTGAGGCCTGCACCCCGACCACAGGCCTGATCCCATCTCCCCAAGTTCTCCCCACAATTAATATCCATTTGCAGGATAAATTCCCAGCTCTAGCTTGGGAGCAAACAGGCTGCCTGCAGTGGAATTATTTATTATGGAATTAAGCAGTGTTTGTCAAAAGAAAAGCCTTTGGAGCATTTTGTTCCCTGCTCCCAGCTCAGCCCCCCTCACTGAGGGCTCTGGGAACCAGCAAAGCTCTGCCTGCACACAAATCCCACCTGAGCAGGTACAACAGTTCCAGCAGAAACACCCCAAAATATCCAATAAACCCCTTCTCCATCTCTTCAAAACCAGCGAGTGCTTTTTGTGCATGTGGGGAACCCAGAGGAGCTGTGGCTGCCCCATCCCTAAAAGTGTCCAAGGCCACTTGGACAACCTGGGATGGTGGAAGGTGTCCCAATCATCCAATTAAGGATCCTCCTTAATTTCCCTTCCAATCCAAGCCATTCCACGACTCTGTGACTCGCTGTCAGCCCAGCTCATTGCTGCTTTCCCAGATTAATGAGGGGGCAGATGGAGGCCAAAAAAAAAAAGCCGTAAATAAATGCTTTGACTAATTCCACCCTCTAATAATCCTCCAATTACTTCCAAATTTCCAAAGGGCCCAGATGGAGCTGGCTGTTTTCGAGAGCTCATCATAAATTGCCTTGAAAAGAATCCCAGCCCTGTTATTTATCCCATTTGATCCCCGAACTTGGCCGCTGCCTGGGAAATCACAGATCATTAATCAGCTTTTAACAGCTTCCCCCTGCCCTGGGAGAGGCCTCAGAAGCAATTCTGGCACCCAAAGGTTCCCTGGCTCTTTCTCTCTCCAAAGGAACGCCAGAAATGTCACCTTCAGCCGTTAGCTGGACACAGGGACACACGGGTGTCCTTCCCAATGGGGAAAAGTTCATCCTCATCAGTGCAAAGAGGGAATTAATTGAGAATTGCAGCAACTCACAGCACAGGGTCCCAACGGCCACAAAAAGAACATCTCTGTGTCCTAGCATTGGGAGGAAGAGGCACCTCCAGCAGGACTTCCTGGCCAAAAGGCATAAATATCCTTCTTTTTGTCAGGTTTTTACCTTTTTCCTTAGGAAGGGCTCCTGTCCTGCAGGTTAAAACCCCCAGAGCTGAGCCAGGGGCTCCCTCCCTGTGCACTTTGAGGGGATGATCTGCCTTAAACCTGCAGCTTACCTGTAAAACCTCCAAAATACCTGCGAAAAATTAATCACACAGCAAAGTTTGATGAATTCCTGACAACTGAGCTAATTTAGAACAGCAATTTAAGGCCCATGAAGGGAAGAGTAAAGCCTGATTGGGACTTGATATAGAGACATACAACACCTGCCCTTTGCTCTTGTAGGACTGAGGGAGGATTTGCTGCTGCAGGGAGAAGGATTCCCACAGCAACCTCTCCTCTTCCAGGAGAGCAGGGGAATGATGGAATCTTGGGATGGTCTGGGTGACGGGGGAAATCAAGGATCAGAAATCAGGGTTCATCCCACCCCTGCCATGGGCAGGGACACCATCCCAGGCTGCTCCAAGACTCATCCAGCCTGGCCTGGGATGATCCCAGGGATCCAGGGGCAGCCACAGCTTCACCCCAAATACAGAGATATCACCTGGTTCATCCCATTTAGCTAAGGAAAACTAATAAATGGGATAACTGATAAACAAGATATCCTGATGTTCACATCTGCAACGGTGACAGACTGTTACCATGATATTTTCTGAAAAATCTTCTTTGCCCAGGATTTTTCTCCTGAGAAGCCTCAGAAAAGAAATGAAGAAACATAAACAATAATTACCTGATTGCTTTGGAATGTGGTCTGGAGGTTGCTCACCAACAGGTGCATCTTTGATTGGTTCCATGTGAATTGTTATTAATTAATGACCAATCCCAGTCCAGCTGTGTCAGGACCCTGGTCAGTCATGGGTTTTTGTTATTCATTCCTTTCTAGCTTTCTGATGTGCCCTTTCTCCTTCTTTAGCATAGTTTTAGTATAGCATCAGAATAGAATAGAATAGAATAGAATAGAATAGAATAGAATAGAATAGAATAGAATAATAAATCAGCCTTCTGAGAACATGGAGTCAAATTCTCACCTCTCACCTCATCCTGGGGACCCTCTCACAACACAACAGATGGCTGAGATCTGCAATCAGCCAGAAAATGGGGACACCAACGGGGCTCAGCCCCCAAAACCAGGGGGGTTTCAGCTCCCAGGTTCTCCCTGTCCCCCTGTATTCTCTATGGCAGTTCAGCTGGCAGACTGGGAAGTGCACAGCCCTTTGGGAAGGCTCCTGAGCAGCACAGACAGCGTGGGGCTGCAGCCCCAGCACCTCCAGCTCCCTGGGAACAGCAGCAGCAGCTATTTCTGGCACTCACATTTCCCCAGCACTGGCACAAGGCTGGTCCCTGATTACAGTGATGATTGCTTGGAGTGCTCCAGAATGTTCTGGCAATCCTGGCCAGGGAGCTGGGAATGTTCCCCTGGAGAAGGGAAGGCTCCAGGCAGAGCTCAGAGCCCCTGGCAGGGCCTGAAGGGGCTCCAGGAGAGCTGAGAGGGACTGGGGACAAGGGATGGAGGGACAGGAGCCAGGGAATGGCTGCCAGTGCCAGAGGGCAGGGATGGATGGGACATTGGAAATTGCTCCCTGTGAAGATGCTGAGGCAATCTTTTTATAAAAACCCGCTTTGGTTAAAGAGAAAAAAATACAGCATTTCCTGAAATGGAAGACACAAAATGTGTCCTAAATGTACCAACCACAAAAACCCTTTATGAATCCATGAAAATACCAGTGAATCCCAGGATTATCTGGCTGGGAAGATGATTAAAGCCCATCTAATTCCAACCCATGGGCAGAAACACCTTCCATTATCCCAAGCCCTGTCCAGCCTAGCCTTGGGCACCTCCAGGGATCCAGGGGCAGCCCTGGCTGCTCTGGGAATTCAAATCCCTGGGAATTCCAGCACACACAGATTTAACACACAAAGTCTGTGTGCAAAAGGGAGCTAAGATGATCTCCAAGATCCCTTCCAACTCAAACCATTCCATGCTCCCGTGGCTCCAGACCACACTCTTGTCAGTCAGACATGATTTATCCCTAACACTTTATTTCTCCTCACCCTGGGGAGCAATTCAGGCTCCTGCCCTGCTCCTCAGTTCAGCCACGCTGTTTATCTCCATTCCATAAATACCTCCTAATGTCCTCACGGAGCATTCCTGACATTTAAACAGAGCCATGACACCAAAGGTATGCTCCTTATCAGCCAAGCCTCTTCCAGGGTCACTTTTTGATCCTCACACCCCCAGATTTCCCTGGCACCCTCAGCAGCTCATCCTGGTGTTTGCCAGCACCATCCTTAGCCCAAATCACAGCAGGTTTCCAAAATCCCAAGGAAGCAGCACAGCAAAGCACGTCCTGCTCCTGCCCCCACATCCAGGGATGCAACATGCTGCTGGCAGGTCGGGAACCTCCTTTTTTGGTACCAATAAAAGAGGGGAAAATGAAGATTTGGCAGCCTCCAGGGCTGCCCTTCCAGGCCTGGAGCAGGGCTGTCCATCCCTTTGGAAAAGCAGAGGCAGGAGCAGTGATCTGGATCAGACATTCCCTGCAATAACACACATTCCACGCAATAATTAATCCTGGCTGAGAAATCTGCCCTTCTATTTTTAGCCTCTCCTGATTATATTTTGTTTTTAATCCCAACCCCAGGCTTGGCTCCCGCTCCCCGCGGCCGGGATGCGTCAGGGCCCAGCCCAGCCCCTGCAGCTCCTGCCTCGGAGCAGGCTCCGTTCCCAGAGCCATCTGCCACCCTCCCAGGCCTGCATCACTGCCTCCCACCCGCCTGGGACTGACTCAGCAGCGCCAGCAGGGCAGCACTTCCCTGCCTGCCCCACGCAGCTCCTGCTGGGAGCAGGGCAGGGAGAGGGATGGGAATGGGATGGGAATGGACCCCCTCTGTCGCAGACATCTTTTTGTGAAAATCCTTTTCTTTAGGATTTTCCCTTCTGAGAAGCCGAGGCCTCAAAAACAAAATGTAAACAACGGTTATCTGCTGCTGTGGAATGCAGCAGGTGCATCTGGGATTGGGCCATCTTGAATGCTTACAGTTAATGGCCAACCACGGACCAGGTAGCTCAGACTCTCTGTCCGAGACACAGATCTTTGTTATTCATTCTGTTCTATTCTTAGCCAGCCTTAAGAAGAAACCTTTCCTTCTATTTCTTTTTAGTATAGTCATAATGTAATATATATAAATATCATAAAATAATAACTCAAGCCTTCTGAACATAGAGTCAACATTCTCGTCTCTTGCCTCATCCAAGAACCCCTGTGAACACCATCACACCCCTCTCCTGGGGTGGGGATAGTCCCAGGCAGCTGAGGACATGGGTAAAGTGGGGTTTGGATACAAGCTGGAATTGCCCATCCATGCCCTGGAAAAATGCAGTGGGTGCTCTCCAGAGCTCCCACCAGCCCCAAGTATTCCCAGATTTTTCCTGACAGCATGGAAACATTCCTTATGCTGAACAGAGAATTCCAGACTGGTTTGGGTTGGAACAGAAATTAAGGATCATCCCATTCCACCCCTGCCATGGGCAGGGAACACCTCCCACTGTCCCAGGCAGCTCCAAGCCCCATCCAACCCAGCCTGGGACACTTCCAGGGATCCAGGGACAGCCACAGCTGCTCTGGGAATCTGTGCCAGGAAAAAACTCCTTCATGGAAAGGGCTGTCCATCCCTGGAGGAATTCCAAAGCCCTGTGGACGTGGGGACATGGGGCAGTGGTGGCCTGGGCAGACTGGGAATGGTTGGACTCCATGGTCTCACAGGGATTTTCCTAAAAAAAACCAAAAAAAACTGGTTCTGCTTTTCATGGAATTTGGGTGCAGCTGGAAATGAGGGGATTCATTTGTAGCTCCATGTTGGGAATGGTGGGGAAGAGCCACTGGGAGAAAGGAATGTTTTGTTAAATCCCAGGGACTGGGAGGTCAGAGCAACACCTGAGGCAAGTCTGGGGATCAGTGAGAAAAGGAAAAAAAAAAAGATATTTACAATAATTTCTGGTCTCCAGACAAGAACATTTGCATTGTGAGGCTGAGCCCAGCCCTCCCTCCCCTCTCACAGCCACTCCTCCAAACACCCACCCGGCCATATGGGCTCAGCACCAAAATAGAGCTTCCCTCTGCAGCCCCAAAAACACCCTGAGGGATCCAGAGACGCCTTCCTGCATGGAAAATCCAGCTCTCCTCACGTGGAAAGGCACAATTCACTGGGGTGGACACAGGGCCACACAGGCAGAGCATTCCTGGGCTCCAGGATCTGGGGATGATCCCCAGAGGGAGACCTGCTCCATGCCAGCATCCCTGCCTGCAGCCACCCCATGGAGAAAGGATGGCTGGGAGACTGATTGAAATAGAACACAAAGTCAGCAGCCACCTTTTGAGCTGGAAATAATCTGTATCCACGTCAGGGCTGGTACAGAGAGGGATCATCTGATCGTCCAGAGAAGGTGCGGAATCCCCATCCCTGGAGGTGCCCAGGGTTGGATGGGGCTTGGAGCACCCTGGAACAGGGGAAGGTGCCCCTGCAGGGTGAGTTTAGGGTCCCTTCCCACCCAAACCAGTACGGGATTCCATGGTTTACAGGAGGCAGCATGGAGATGTGTTTGGGAATAACCTCTCAGGATTTAGTGCTGCTGGTTTAACACAGGGATTCATTTGTTGAGTCTCTTGAAACACTGAGCATTTTGAGGCCATCAATTCATGGCCAGAACTGCTTCCAACACAGCTGCTCTGTGATTCCTGCTCCTCTCCTGCAGCCTCAGCTTGGCCAAGGAATTCAAGGGGAGACCCTCACAAATCCATCATGGGAGAGGAAAAACAGCCAGAGCTGAGCCAGAGGGGCTGGGATGGAGATCAGAGCAAGGCTCTTCCCCCAGAGGGTTTGGACAGCACTCCAGGGATGCCCAGGTGGGATTTTGGGGTGTCTGTGCAGGGCCAGGGGTTGGATCCATGATCCTGTGGCTCCCTCCCAGCTCTGATACTCCTCAATTCCATGCAAACCTCGCTCAGCATCCCCTCCTATTTAAAACTAATGTTTATAAATCAATATCCCCCAATACTCAAAACTCCTGGAGAACACAGACTGCACTCCCATGCTCCCAGGGCTGGATGCAGGGGATGATCCCCAAAGGGGATCAGCAGCCCTGCCAACCCCAAACCCCTCTTCTGAGGGATCCTTCTGCACCCAGACAGCTGCTGGGGCTGTGTGTGAGCATCTTCCCCAGCTCCTGTCCTGCATCCACCTGTCTGGCACTGGGAAGAGCCCAGTTACCCTTCCCAGCATCTCCCAGGCTGGAACAGCTCCTGCCCTGCACCTCAGCACAGCTGGAACAGCTCCTGTCCTGCACCTCAGCCCCATGCACAGCTGGAACAGCTCCTGTCCTGCACCTCAGAGCTCTGCACAGCTGGAACAGCTCCTGTCCTGCACCTCAGAGCTCTGCACAGCTGGAACAGCTCCTGTCCTGCACCTCAGCCCCGTGCACAGCTGGAACAGCTCCTGTCCTGCACCTCAGCCCCATGCACAGCTGGAACAGCTCCTGTCCTGCACCTCAGAGCCGTGCACAGCTGGAACAGCTCCTGTCCTGCACCTCAGCCCCATGCACAGCTGGAACAGCTCCTGTCCTGCACCTCAGAGCCGTGCACAGCTGGAACAGCTCCTGTCCTGCACCTCAGCCCCATGCACAGCTGGAACAGCTCCTGTCCTGCACCTCAGAGCTCTGCACAGCTGGAACAGCTCCTGTCCTGCACCTCAGCCCCGTGCACAGCTGGAACAGCTCCTGTCCTGCACCTCAGCCCCATGCACAGCTGGAACAGCTCCTGTCCTGCACCTCAGAGCCGTGCACAGCTGGAACAGCTCCTGTCCTGCACCTCAGCCCTGTGCACAGCTGGAACAGCTCCTGTCCTGCACCTCAGAGCCGTGCACAGCTGGAACACCACATCTGTGAGCTAAACACGGATTGTGGCACACAGCTGGCACGAGGGGCTGGCAAACACTCCCTGCCTGGCAGCAGGAGCACACAGACTCCCTGGAAAGGGAGGATCAGCGCTGTCAGCCCTGCCAGCTGGGATCTGGGGCTGCAAGAGGCTCTTCAGGAATCCACACGCTCCTTGCTGGGCCATAGATATACAAATATATGCAAATACCATGGAATGACAGACTCCCAGGGTGGGAGGACAGTAAATCCCATCCCATCCCATCCCTCCCTCTATCCCAGGTTGCTCCAGCCTGGCCTGGAGCACTCCCATGGATGGGGCAGTTCCTCCTTCCCCTGCAGTGAGCAGAGATCTCACTGGGACCTCTCCAACTTGGAAAACCTGGAAATCCTTTTCCCCTAGGAAAAAATTCCCCAACAGCACCTCCACACCCTCAGCAATTCCATGTTGGATTCTCCCCCTTGGTGACACATTCTCCTGCCCCTCCAGGTGACCCAGGTGCTCAGCATCTCCCAGCTGCTCCTCCGTCCTCAGCGTCCTCACACCTCTCCCGAGGTGAGCCCACATCCCAGAGTACCTGGGACCAGGATCCCCAAATCCCACAGGCCCCACACCTCCTGCAGCAGAGGAAGAGGAGGCTCAGAGGGGCTGGATGCTGCTCCTTCCCTGTGGCTCAGATCCCAGGGTGGCACAGGGAGATCATTTCCTGCAGGAGGGAGGGAGGGAGGGAGGGAGATGATCCCGACCCCATCCTGCAGTCAGGGGGTCAATTAGGGCCCCCATCCCCAGGGATGTGATGTCATCCAGCAGGCTCTTTATTCCCAGGAGGATCAATCTCGTTATTCCCAGGAGGATCAATCTGATCCCCAATCAGGGGGGTTTATTAGGGCCCCCATCCCTGGGGATGCGATGTCATGCAGCAGGCTCATTTTTCCCAGGAGGATCAATCTGATCCCAAACCCATCCTGCATTAACTAGGGCCCCATCCCCAGGGATGTGATGTCATGCAGCAGGCTCGTTATTCCCAGGAGGATCAGTCTCGTTATTGCCAGGAGGATCAATGTGATCCTGACCCCAGCCCACAATCAGGGGGGTTAATTAGGGATGTGATGCCATCCAGCAGGCTCGTTATTCCCAGGAGGATCAATCTGCCACATCCCAGCCCGAGCTGCACAAATACCCACATGCCTGCCAGGGGTTTCTAATTTTACATCCCAGCCTTGCCTGCCATCCCCATCGTGCTGATTTAGCTCTCCCCAGGCTGGCTTTAAAGCCTCCAAGTCTGGAGCGTTTTTGCCATTTTAGGGAAAACGACGCCTTTTATTTCCTGCAGGTTTCAGAAGCGTTTGGTGTTTATGACACTGGCAGTTCTGGCTTGGGCTCTTTCCCTTTTCCCATCCCACATGTCAGGGCATTGATTTGCTTCCAGGAAAAATCCTGGTGGGCTGCAGAGCTGCTGCCACACCTTCACAGGGTCCCAGCCTGGTTTGGGTGGGAAGGGACCTTAAATCGCATCCCACTGCAGCCCTACCGTGGCAGAGACACCTCCCACTGTCCCAGGCTGCTCCAGCTGGCACTGGGCACTGCCAGGGATCCAGGGGCATCCATGGAATAACCTGTGCCAGGGCATCCCCACCTCCCAGCCAGGAATTCCCAATGTTCCATCCATCCCTGCCCTCTGGCAGTGGGAGCCATTCCCAGTGTCCTGTCATTTCCAGCTCTCCTGGAGCCCCTTTTCCTCTCTGGAAGTGTCCAAGGCCAGGCTGGACAGCACTTGGAGCACCCTGGGACAGTGGGAAGGGTCACGGATGGGCTGGGATGGGCTCTAAGATCCCCTCCCACCCAACCCAGCCCGAAACTCTGTGATTTACTGGTTAGGAGCCACTGCTGCTCATTCCCCCATCATTTTCCAACCCCATCGTTCCCAGGTGCCCAGTTTGGGATGAACAAGCCCCAAAGCAGGAAGCCACCCCACCGCACCATCCCAGCCCTCCCACACCCCAAAGGACATTCCAAAGGGAATTCCCTCGGCAGCAGCACCCCCAGAGCCCCCCAAACCCACAGCACACCCGGCCCCGCCGCACCTCTCTGCTCGCAGGGCAGCAGCAGCGCTGGAAAGGTGGAGCCACTCCCTGAACATCATTAATTGCTTTGTTTGTGTTGTCGGGGCGCTCAGGCTGATCTGCTCAGCACTAATGAGCCATTAACTCCCAATTAGGAGCCTCTCTCTCGGAGCACGGCTCTAATTCCAGGCAGTTCTGCTGATGAATTAATTACCAGGTGAGCTCGGCTGCTGCCTCCGGGCCCCGGCAGCCAGGGAACGGCATTGCCCGAACGCTGCCCCTGCAGGCGCCTTCCTGTGGGGGGACAGACACACGGACACGAATCCCAGCGTGGGCTGGGTGGGAAGGGATCCCAAATCCCATCCCATCGCACCCCTGCCATGGCAGGGACACCTCCCACCATCCCAGGCTGCTCCAGCCCGGCCTTGAACACTTCCAGGGATCCAGGGGCAGCCACAGCTGCTCTGGGAATTCTGTGCCAGGGCTTCAGCATCCTCAGAGCCAGGAATCCCTTCCCAAAATCCCACCTACAGTGCAAACCTGGGATGCTTCCACAGCCATCATGGACCAGGCCGCAACTCCAGGCATGCAGCTTTTTAATTCTTAACCTCTCCCAGCTAAAACAAAAAAAATAAAAGGGAAAATCCCCTTTTTTTTCTGGCTGGGGTCTTTGGCACAAAGCACTCCATGAATTTTTCTGAGTTTTCCATGATTTTTCCAAGTTTCCCAGCCCTGCCTGGGTCTGGCTGCTGAGCAGCAGCCACGGGCAGGGAAATCGTGGGTAATACTGAATATAAATCCCAGCTCCTCCATCACACAGAGCTCTGAACACGGAGTCAGCAATGTTCCACTGGGGAAATCCCACCCCCAGCTCCCTGCCCCGGGAATTTAAAGTGTCTGCAGCACGAGGAGGAGCAGGAAAGGCTCCAGAGGGACACTGGGAATGTGCTCAGCACCACGGGAAAAAATATGGGAAGAGTAATGCTGTGGGATAAAAAGGGAAAAAGGATGGATCACTCATAGGGATCCTGGGCTGGAATTGCCAGAGAAGCTGTGGCTGCCCCTGGATCCCTGGAAATATCCCAGGCCAGGTTGGACAGGGCTTGGAGCAGCCTGGGACAGTGGGAGGTGTCCCTGCCATGGCAAGGTGGCACTGGGTGGGCTGGAAGGGACCTTACATGATTCCCTGATTTTTACTGCCCTTGCACTCACAACATATTTTCAATTTAAACATTCTATTTCTACCAATCCAAACATTCTTATTCCCGGTTACACCGATCCCAAAACATCCAGAACCCACGGCCAGCCCCACACGTGCCCAATTCCAGCCCCTGGGGAGCCGAACCCGGGGCACAGAGAGCAGGAGGATGGAGAGACCCCGGCTCCTAAATCCCAATCAGTGCTGCCTGTCCCGGGTTCTTTATCCCGGAGCTGTGTCCTGGGGGAGGGCCTGCAGCCACAGATCAATATCTGAACGAGCAGAGCAAAGCTCAGCAGGAACATTGCTGCTCCTGGCTCAGGCTCCATTCATCTCTGCACCTCGGGATTATCATTTTATCTAGCCAGACCTGTCCCAGTGGAGCAGGAGGGGATTCCTGAGGGGACTGGGGTGCCCGACTCACCCCAGAGCAGCTGTGGGACCTCTCAGCATCCCAAAGATATCACAGCCACCAATCCCAGAACATGGCATGGGCTTGGAATGAACCCTAAATCCCATCCCATCCACCCCTGGACACCTCCCACTGTCCCAGGCTGCTCCAACCCGGCCTTGGACAGGTCCAGGGGCAGCCCCAGCTGCTCTGGGAATGTGTGCCAGGGCCTCCCCTCCCTCCCAGGCAGGAATTCCTTCCCAATATCCCAGCTAAATCCCCCCCAATCCTTCAGTTAAAAGCCATTCCCTCTTGTCCTTGTCAGCAGTGGCTCCTTGAATCATTATCCCTCCTGACAAAGCCTGAGCTGAACGAATCCTAGCCGGCAATAAATGGAATAAATGCATAACAGCAGCAGGAATTCCAGCAGGAGGGGCAGGGCAGAGGCTCAGAGCAGATCCAGGAGCTGGGAAAGCACAGGGGGATTCCAGCCCAGGCTGCACTCACACAGATGAGGGCTGACCCAGCTCTGCTCCACAGCCAATAAATCTCTGGATAAATTGAGAATGCTCCATGGAGCATTTTCCTGTCTAGGGGCCCAATTGTTTCTTTGTTGGGTTTTTTTATCCTGCCAGTGCTGAATGCAGGGGCAGCCACAGCTGCTCTGGGCACCCTGTGCCAGGGCCTGCCCACTCTTCCAGCCAGGAATTCCCAGTTCCCAATGTCCCATCCATGCCTGCCCTCTGGCACTGGGAGCCATTCCCTGGCTCCTGTCCCTCCATCCCTTGTCCCCAGCCCCTCTCAGCTCTCCTGGAGCCCCTTCAGGCCCTGCCAGGGGCTCTGAGCTCTGCCTGGAGCCTTCCCTTCTCCAGGGGAACATTCCCAGCTCCCAGGCTGGCTGCAGCCCTAAAGCAGTTCCAGGTCCCTCTGAGGGAGCCCAGGGCTGGGGCAGCTCTGCAGGTGGGGTCTCACCTGAGCCCAGGGGCACAGAGGCAGAATTCCCCCTTTCCTGCAGGTCCCAGACTCCAGAGGCACCTGGACACCCTGATCCAGTGCCCTGCTCCTGGAGCCCCACCCCAGATTGGGTGTGAAATCCAGATTTGGGGTTCATCCCCAGCACTGCCAGCACTGAGCCTGCTCTGCTGGGAGCTCTGGCATTTGCTCCTCTCCTGCTCAATGTGTGCAGGAGCTGCAGAGAGTCACTAAGGCTGGAAAACAAGGACAAGGAGCCTGTAATAAATATTGCAATTACAGGAGGGAGCTGCTCCCAGCATCCCCAGAGCCTCTCCCGGTGCTGGAATGGCACAGACAGCTCCAAACCTTGGGAGCCCTGTCACTGAGGTCACTGAGGTCACTAATGGGCTTGTTTTGGGCTCCCAGATCCACTCAGGGCACAGCTCATGATGATCTCCCCTGGGTGGCTCCAAGGGCAGCTCAGTGCTCATAAAAAGGGGCAGCTGGGATGGTGTTCACAGGGGTCTGAGGATGAGGGAAGAGATGAGGATCTGACTCCATGTTTCAGAAGGCTGATTGATTATTTTATGATATATATTATATTAAAACTATGCTAAAAGAATAGAAGAAAGGATTTCATCAGAAGGCCGGCTAAGAATAGAAAAATAAAGAATGATAACAAAGGCTTGTGACTGACCAGACAGTCTGAGCCAGCTGACTGTGATTGGCCATTAATTATAAACATCCACATGAGCCCAATCCCAGATGCACCTGTTGCATCCCACAGCAGCAGATAACCATTGTTTGCATTTTGTTCCTGTGGCCTCCCAGCTTCTCAGGAGGAAAAATCCCAAGGAAAGGATTTTCCATAAAAGATGTCTGTGACAGGCTCTGTCTCCATCCCCAGGAAGGATCAGCCAGGAGTGGGCAGAGCTGCAGCCCCTCACTCTTTCCTCCTGCCCCTGCTCCCAGACCCCACAAACCCCCACAAAACCCCTAAAAACTCCAAAACCCCCCAAACCCAGCCCGGAGCACAGGGAAGGGAGGCAGGAGCAGCCCCAGCCCTCCAGGCTCTCTCCAGCCCGAGCACAGCTCTCCCCTCCATGAATTCCCAATCCCTCCTGACGTTTTTGATGACTCTCCTGCAATGTCCCAGCGTTTTACCCACGCCAGGCCTCTCCCCCTTCTCCTGCCAAGCACTTTTATCATCACTGAGCTCACAGCAGCCTCGGTGCAGCCTGGATTGTGTAACACACCAGGAGCTAAACCAGCGCCTTCCTCTCAAACCTCACCTCCAAATCACCCCAAGAACCAACAGCAGCCACAAAGCAAGGCCTGAACTACAACCTGAACTACAACTGGTTTGTGTCACACGTAAACTGGGAGTGCCCAGCTGGGACAAACCTGGCTGCAAAGGGTCAGACTGGGAAAACAACGGGCTCTGCTCCCAGGGAACAGGGACAGGAGCAGAGGGAACGGCCTCAGGCCGGCCCAGGGCAGCTCAGGGGGGATTTTGGGGCAATTCCTTCAGGAAAAGGTGCTCAGGTGGAGCCCCCATCCCTGCAGGGATTTTCCTGTGTCCCTCACCCCACAGCACATCCCGTTTCCCAGAGAATTCCAGGGGTTCCAAACCTGGAATTCCAGGAGAGCTCAGGGGTTTGTGCCTTTCCCAAAGGAGACATTGAGCCTGGCTGCTCAGGGATTGCAACCTCTGCCCTGGGAAGTCCAGTTCAGCTGGAATCATGGAATTCCAGAGGGGTTTAGGCTGGAAAAGCCTCTCAGAGCATCGAGTCCAACCATCCCCAGCACTGCCCAGTGTCCCCAGTGCCACATCCACAGGGCTGTGAAACCCCCTCAGAGATGGAGACTCTGCCAGGCCTGGACAGCCCTACCCATGATAAACGTTCCCAAATATCCAACCCAAACCTCCCCTGGGGCAGCCTAAGGCCATTCCCAAGCCAGGATCCCTCAGGAGAGCGAGCCTGTGAGGAAGCAGCTGGCAGGGAGCTGGAATATTTAATATTTAACACCCTCCCATTGTGCAGAGCTGGAAATGAAGAATAACAAACAGCAGAATATCCAGGCCAAGGAACAGGTATCCATGGAAAAGGCAGCTGGGCATTCCTGGAGCAGCACACCTGCCCGAGGCACAGACCTGCTGCAGGTTATTGAAACAATAAATAAATAAACAACACTGAGGAGGGATCCAGGGGCTGCTGACAAAAACCTCTGGCAGCAGCACCCATAACTCACTGAGGGCAAATATCCAGGGAAAGCTGGGCTGCCAGAGCATCCAGGAGGGAAATAAGGAGTGGGCAGGAGCTGCTATAGAGAAAAAATGGCTCGGATTGCAATGCAGTGAGGGATTCAAGGACAGGGACACGAGGGAATGGCTTCAAATGGAAGGACTGAGGTTGGTTTAGGTGGGATATTGGGAAGGAATTCCTGGCTGGGAGGTGGGGAGGGGCTGGGATGGCATTCCCAGAGCAGCTGTGGCTGCCCCGGATCCCTGGCAGTGCCCAAGGCCAGGCTGGATGACCTGGGATGGTGGGAGGTGTCCCTGCCCATGGAATGGGATGGGATTTGAGTCCTTCCATCCCAAACCACTCCAGGATCCTGTGAATCAGCACCACTCGAGCAGTGAGGGTTTTATCTGCCCATCAGTTTCTGCAGGAGGAGCAGTCTGGGGCTGTATTTAGCCAGCAGCATCCCCACATCCCAGCACGCCAGGACAAATTCCAGCCCTCTGCCTTCCGCTTTCCCACCCCACCATTCCCAATTCCCCCTCCAGCTGCAGCAGGAGCTGGAATATTCCCCTTTCCCTGCTCTACCCCCTGGCAGCAGGTGCAGAGCCACAGCAGAGATGGGGTTTTGGTGCTCCCAAATCATCGTTCCTGCTCAGCCTCCCCAGCAATCCCTGGAAAATGGGGCTCAAAATCATCATTGCAGCTCAGCCTCCCACAGCAATGCCTGGAAAATGGGGCTCAAAATCATCATTGCAGCTCAGCCTCCCACAGCAATGCCTGGAAAATGGGGCTCAAAATCATCATTGCAGCTCAGCCTCCCACAGCAATGCCTGGAAAATGGGGATCAAAATCATCATTGCAGCTCAGCTTCTCACAGCAATCCCTGGAAAATGGGGCTCCACGGGGAGCCTGCTGCTCCAGAGGCTGTGGGAGCAGCAGCTCAGCACGGGGAGCTGCTCAGGCAGAAGGAATCCGGCCTGATCAGGCGTGAGCAGCGAATTTTGGCAGAGATCTCAGCGATTTCAGCTCAGTGCCTGCTCGCTGGGATCAGCCACGGGAGAGGAGAGGGAAAAGGGGAAAGGGGAAAAGGGAAAAAAGGGAGAGGGGAAAAAAAAGGCAAGGGAAAAAAGGGAAGGCAGGAAGAGAAGGGAAGGGGAAAAGGGAGAAAGGCAAAAGGGAAAAAGGCAAAAGGGAAAAAGGCAAATGGGAAAGGAAAGGAGAAGGGGAAAAGGGGGGAAGAGGGGAAAAAAGGGAAAAAAGGGGGAAAAGGGGGAACAAAAGGGGAACAAAAGGGGAACAAAAGGCGAAAAAGGGAGAGGGAAAGGAAAGGGGAAGGGAAGGGGAAAAGGGAAAAAGGGAAAAGGGAAAAAAGGGAAAAGGAAAGAAAAAATGGGAAAGGGAAAGGAAAGGGGAAGAGGCAAAAGGAAAAGAAAAGGGAATAAGGGAAAAGGGAAACTCCTGCCCAGCTCCAGGTGAAAATCACTCCCAGTTCTCTCTCCTGGACAAAATCACTCCCAGTTTTCTCTCCTGGGCCTCCAAAGAGATCTCAGGGAGGAGGGAGCAGGAAGGCCTGATGCAGGGAATGGGCATTTGGGGAATTGCTGCCTCAGGCAGGAGGAGGGAGCGTTATCCAAGATAAAAGTTATGTAAGGGATGGATCCCAGAATCCCAGGCTGCTCTGGCTTGGGACAGACCCTAAATCCCATCCCAATCCAGCCCTGCCGTGCCAGGGACACCTCCCTCTGTCCCAGGGCTCCAGCCTGGCCCGGGACACCTCCAGGGTGTGTTTTGATTTTTTAGGATTTTCTAAGCCTTCTGGTGTTTATATTTTTATAAGGAACTTTCTCACACACTTTATGTAAATAACTTATTGCTTTGCATTCTTTTATGGAGGAGGAGAAATGTGATGGACTGTTGGTTTGCCCAGTGTCATTGGAGAGGTGGCACTGTCACCCTCCAATCCAGTGGCACTTTTGGAAATCTATAAAGGTTAGAGTCAGAAATTTAAAAGTCCCTTTTACCTTGAAAAGAGCAGCATGTCCATGTTGTGTTATTTCGTGTCCTATACTGACATCAGGGATTTATTGTTCCAAACTCTCCTCTCCCAGACACTTCCCTGCATTTCCCAGCACATTCCACCTTTTCCTCAGCTTCAAAAATCCTTTTTTCCCCTTTCCCAGCCCGGCAGCTCCAGAAGGAAGCTGGAATTGAAGGTGCCAATCCCAGGAAATCCCAGCTCTGCCAGGGCCAAACATGTTTGTCCACATGACTAAAGAATATTGGATTTTCCACTGACAGATTTCCTATAACGGCAGCACAGGGAAAGGATCCGCGGGATGTTCGGCCCCGAGAGTTTTAAAGGAATATTTTACCGTGCTCAGGCTGTGCTTAAAAGTGTTTAAAATAAAATAAATGCAATTTCAAAGCTACTGCCAATATGTGAAGTGCTGAGTCCTCTTTTCCTGTTGCCCTCCCATTCAACACATAAAAAAATCCAAAATCTGAATGGAAAGATTAAAAAACCCCCACAAATAATTTGACCTTTAAAGGTCCCTTCCAACCCAAAGCATTCCACAATTCCCATATTTTATGTTCCACCTTTAAAGCTGCTGAATTTGTATTGATGTTTCTCACTGGTCCTCAGAACAGACATGCAAAAAAAATCCCATTTTAACTGGAATTATCAGAATCCTGGTAATTTTCAGATCTGTCCCAGCTCTTTGTTCCCTCAGGTTTCTGGATTCTGAGCTCACCCCATGGATCTCAGAGAACCCTTCCTGTGGCTCCAGAATTTCAGCTTTTTTTCATGTTTTTAAAAGCAAAACCAGAGGAAAAGGCCTTTGATGCCATCCCTATTTCTTTAATTAAAAATCCTGGCAGGCTCTGGAGTTCTTTAATCAGCAAATCACGGGAAGAGGCTTCCAAAATAAATTTAATGAGTTTGGAAAACGGATGCACAAACTATTCCTGCAGGGTTTTGTCGGCTTCAGATTCCTATTAATGGCTCATTTTTTCAGGAATTTTAGCAGCTTATCAATAAATTGCAGGATAACACAAAATAATAAAGGGTTACATAATCCCAAACACATCCAGAGGCAAATCCCAGCAGGACAATCCAGGATGAAAGTCAAATTCTGCACAGGAACAGCACCAGGAAGCTCTGCTGGCAAAGGAGCTTCCAATTTTCCATCCCAACAATGGGAAAGGAGGACAAAAGGTTTGGGAAATAAACCCTTGGAATGTTCTTCGCAATTCCAGGTTATCCTAATAATGGGGGGGGTGGAAGAGATATCCAAATATCCAAAATGTAGGGGTGGAAGAGAAATCCAAAAAACCTGGAATGATCAGCACTGACCCTCAGGAATGATCACCAGCTCCATTGGAGCATCTCCACTGGGAAAGGCCCCAAAAACTGGGAACAATCCAGTGCCAGAATGGGGCTGCTCCAGCTCCTGGGGGCTGGGACTGGGAGGGACTCAGAGCACTCCCCAGGCAGGAATTTTAGCTCATGGAACCATGGAATGGTTTGGGTTGGAAGGGAACTTAAATCCCATCCCCAACACCTTCCACCATCCCAGTGCTCCAGCCTGGCCCTGGGCGCTTCCAGGGATCCCTTCTCCCTTTCCCATGGGTGATCCCAGAGAGTTCTTCTTTCCTTTTTCCTCTTCCCTTTTTCATTTTCCTCTTCCCTTTTCCTCCTTTCCTTTCCTTTCCTTTCCTTTCCTTTCCTTTCCTTTCCTTTCCTTTCCTTTCCTTTCCTTTCCTTTCCTTTCCTTTCCTTTCATCCCACAGCTGCTCTGGGAATTCCAACCCAGCCCTCCCCACCCTCCCAGCCAGGAACTCCCTCCCAACATCCATATAAATATTTCCTCTTTTAGTCAAAAACCATCCCAAGGAATCACCTCCACCATCCTGGGCTGGGACCCCCCCTAAAAAATCCCCTGAGGAAGAGGAGACACTTCCCTAAACCAGGGAGGAATGCCAGGAATGATCAGGAGATCCCAGGGAATTCAGGAAGGATCAGGAGCTCCCAGGGAATTCAGGAAGGATCAGGAATGCCAGCAAGGATCGGGAAGGCCTTCCAGGCCTTCATCCCAGTTGCAGGGTCACATTCCCAGTACCACACTCAACCTCTCCAAACCCCCTGAATGAATCCCATATTTCCACGGGAAATGCATCCCATTATTCCCAATATTTAATGCCCATTTATATCCAGGGATGTTGGCAGTGTTTGCTCATGGACCACTGCACGTTCCCACAGGAAAACCTCTGCTTTTCCAGAGCTTTGGATGGCAGGGGAAATGCAGCATTTGCTGGGGAAAGCCTGGAACTGAGAGGAGAATCTGGAATTCCTTAAATTAAACCCTTAAATTGCAGGGTTTAAACCCACAGAGGTGTCTCCTCTTCCCTAAAAGCATCCCTTCAGCATCCCTGGGTGAGCTCTCCCTTCCCTCAAATCCAGCCCTGCCCTCTCCTCCTCCTCCCTTTGCTCCCACTGGAAGATTTTCCCAGCCCTTTCACTCCCTCCTGTGTTATCCAGATCCAGCACAATTTGCTCTGTTTTGCCCAATTTTCAGCTCAGCTCCCTAAAGTAGGTCACAACATTTGGAACCTTATCCCAGTTAGGCTTTAAAGACCCAGAAATTCCCTTTTTTTCTTTTTTTTTTTTTTTTGCCCATTTCCTGTATAATTTCCAGGTTAATAATATTTCGCAAAACAAAGCCAGGGTTTTAAATTCCAAGAGTTATTTACAAAAAAGCTTTTCTTCCCTGATTTTGTTTGGAATTAATTATTTTGAGAAATAAAAGCAAGAAACCTGCAAGGTCAGGCCTGCAAGTTTTCCATGAGCTTTTCCAGGGAATTTTTATGGCAATATCACAAAATATTTAGGGAAATAACAGGAAGTTTATAGGGAAATATCAGGGAGCTTGTAGGGAAGTATCCAGGAGTTCTGGGGAAATATCAGGGAGCCTTTATGAAAATATCAGGGTTTTTTTTTTTTTAGGGAATATCAAGGAGTTTTTAAGGAAACACCAGGAGGTTTTTAAGGAAGCATCAGGAAAATTTTAGGGAAATATCAGGGAGGTTCAAGAGAAATATCAGGGAGTTTTTAGGGAAGTATCAGGGGGGTTTATGGAAATATCAAGAATTTTTTTAGAGAAATACCAGGATTTTTTTAGGGAAATATCAGGAGATTTTTAGGGAAATATCAGGGAGTCTTTATGACAATACCAAGGACTTTTTAGAGGAATATCAAGGAGATTTTAGGGAATTATCAGTGGGTTGGTAGGTAAAGATCAGGGGGTTTTAGGGAAGTATCTGGGGGGTTTTATGAAAATATCAGGGAGTTTTTAGAGGAATATCAAGGATTTTTTAGAGGAATATCAAGGAGTTTTTAGGGAAGCACACAGAGGGTTCACCTTCCTCTCTCTGGGCTGTGCTCTCCTGCCTGGGGAATCAGGATGGGAACACTGGGACCCCACAAGATGGCCCCAAAATGCATCAAAGGTACCCTGGACACTCCCTGTGCCTGGCAGCAGCTGGGAAATGCAGGAGCCCTACATCCCAGCCAGGAGCTCCACATTCCCAACCCCATATCCTGGGAGCCCCAAAATCCATCTCCTTTGAGAGAGTCCCAAAGTCCATCCCCTGGAGAGAGCACCAAAATTCATCCCTTCGGAGAGAGCCCCAAAATCCATCCCCTGGAGAGAGCCCCAGCACCAAAATCCATCTCCTTGGAGAGGCCCAAACCCCCAAGTCTTGGGACTTGGAGAGTCCCAGAACTCCTCTGCAGCAAGCCCCAACTCCAGCTGCCCCCCAGCTCTCCAGCCATGCCCAGAGCCAGTGGAACCCCGAGTTGTGCAGGTCCAGCAGGGAACTCCACCAGGCCGGCCCCACTCACCCGTGGTCTCCACGATGCCCTCGAGGATGACGACGATCTCGAACTGCTCCGTGTGCATGCTGCGCTGGGACAGGTCGTAGAAGGGGCTCTTGGAGTCGATGACGTGGCAGATGGTCAGGGGGGACACCAGGAAGAGCTGGTCAGCCCCCGTGCTGAAGCCCACGTCCAGCTCCAGCTGGTCCAGGGGCAGGAATTCTCCCTCCGGGGTCTGCCGGGACTGCGGGGCACAAGGAGGGGACATTGGAGCTCCTGGTCCCCGGGAGGGCCCTTGGAGCTTGGACAGGGCCTGGAGCAGCCTGGGACAGCAGGATCCCTGCCCAAGGGAGGGGACTGAGAGCCCTTCCTGAACATCCCAGGATTGTGGGATTTCAGCAGGGGGAATCGGGAGTTTGGGGACACGGCCAACCCAGGGAAACAGGGTGAGCTTCAGGGGGAGGGAAGGAAATCGTGGAATCCCAGAAAGTTCGGGTTGGAAAAGCCCTCCAAGATCGATTCCCAACCATTCCCAGCACTCAGGTCCTCAAGTGCCACATCCAAGGTTCTGCAATCTCTCCAGGAATGGGGCTCCATCCCAGGCTCTGCAATCCTCCCAGGAATGGGGCTCCATCCCAGGCTCTGCAATCCTCCCAGGAATGGGGCTCCATCCCAGGTTCTGCAATCCCTGCAGGAATGGGGCTCCATCCCAGGCTCTGCAATCCTTGCAGGAATGGGGCTCCATCCCAGGCTCTGCAATCCTCCCAGGAATGGGGCTCCATCCCAGGTTCTGCAATCCTCCCAGGAATGGGGCTCCATCCCAGGTTCTGCAATCCCTGCAGGAATGGGGCTCCATCCCAGGCTCTGCAATCCTTGCAGGAATGGGGCTCCATCCCAGGTTCTGCAATCCTCCCAGGAATGGGGCTCCATCCCAGGCTCTGCAATCCTTGCAGGAATGGGGCTCCATCCCAGGCTCTGCAATCCTTGCAGGAATGGGGCTCCATCCCAGGTTCTGCAATCCTCCCAGGAATGGGGCTCCATCCCAGGTTCTGCAATCCTCCCAGGAATGGGGCTCCATCCCAGGTTCTGCAATCCTTGCAGGAATGGGGCTCCATCCCAGGTTCTGCAATCCTCCCAGGAATGGGGCTCCATCCCAGGTTCTGCAATCCTCCCAGGAATGGGGCTCCATCCCAGGTTCTGCAATCCTCCCAGGAATGGGGCTCCATCCCAGGCTTTACAATCTCTCCAGGCAGGAATGGGGCTCCATCCCAGGTTCTGCAATCTCTCCAGGAATGGGGCTCCATCCCAAGCTCTGCAATCTCTCCAGGAATTTGGCTCCCTTTTATTTTCCCTCCTTCCTTTTATCTTTGTTCCTTCTTTCATTTTCCCTTTCTCCTCTCCTTCTCTTTTTCTTTTGTTCCTTTGTTTTGTCTTTTTTTTACCCTTTTCCCCTTTTATTTTCCCTTTCCTTTGGTTTTCCTTTTTTATTTGATTTTTCCTTTTATTTTTCTTTTTCCCCTTTTAAATTTTATTTTTCCTCTTATTTTCCTTTGGCCTACTTTTTTCATTTTACTTTTCCCTTTTATTTTGCTCTTCCCTCATTTTTTCCTTCTAATTACCCTTTTTTCCACTTTTTTTCCCCCTTCCCTTTTTTTTCCCCAGGTGGCCTGGCCTGGCACTGCTTTTCTTCCAAGCACAAACCTTTCTTTTCCCATCATTCAGATCCAGGCAATTCTTTTGGAGCCACACTAAATTTGAAGCTCCATCTTTTAAAATTCCTCCTCTGGGACTTGCAGAGCCAAAAAACAAAAAGAGCAGTTTTCAAATGCTGGACTGGAAATTACTCATTTTTGATCTTTTATAGCTTGAAACATATGAAATTATTTAAATATATTGATATAGTATGCAAAGATATATTTACACATTATTAAATACTTTAAAACAAACTGTATAAGTTATATCTTGGTAAACATAAATATTTATAATTGCATATTACATAAACCTATGGTATTATGTTTTAGTGCTATTTTGTATATTTATCCTTATAAATAACATTTATAAATAATATTTATAATATTTATAAATTATATTCCATCATTTTAAAGGTATTAAAGGGTTATTTTGGGAGATTTTTAGGAATTCTTTCCCTCTTTAAGGCACAGACTCCCTGAGGGTTTAGGGGACCCCAACAGTGGGCCAGTCCTGATCCTGAAATCCCACGGGAAACAGGCAATTTGGGAGTACAGGACAAACTCAGGAGCCTCCCATGGGCTGAGCTCCGTCCCTGGAGCTGTGGGGGAAGAGGGAGGAAAACTGGGGAGATTCCCAAGGGGATTGTCCTGGGAATGGGGACCCTGCTCTGCCCTGCACCCACATCCTGAGAAAAGGGCACCCTGCAGGACACCCCCAATCCCTGCAGGACACCCTTCCAATGGAATCAGCAGCCCCATTCTCTGCAGGACACCCCCAATCCCGCCAGGACACCCAGCCCAAGGACAGGACATCCCCATTCCCTACAGAATATCCCAGATCCCACCAGGACACCACCAATCCCTGCAGGATGCCCATCCCAAGGACAGGACACCCCCCAACCCCTGCAGGATATCCTAAATCCCTGCAGGACACCCTTCCAATGGAAACAGCACCCCCAATCCATGCAGGACACCCCCAGTCCCACCAGGACACCCCCAATCCCTACAAGATACCCTTCCAATGGAAACAGCACCCCCATTTCCTGCACAACACCCCATCCCAAGGACAGGGCACCCATCCCAAGGGCACTCCAATCCCAAGGACAGCACACCCCATTCCCTGCAGGACACCCATCCCAAGGACAGGACACCCTATTCCCTGGAGAACATTCTCCCAAAGGACAGCACACCCCAATTCCCTGCAGGACACCCATCCCCAGGACAGGACACCCCACTCCCTGCCCCGCGGGTATCCCCATTCCCGGGGATCCCTGTGGGATGCTCAGTGTGCATCAAAAGCCCCCCGAGCCGGCTCCTTCCTCCCACCTGCTCCATCCCCATCCCCGATTCCACATTCCCCATCCCCATTCCCAATCCCCTCTGGATCCACGGCCACTGGGCGAGCCCCAAAGCAGCACCGGCTCTCCCCAGCCCTCTGGGGCAGGGATGTTCCAGGGCCAGGGATGTTCCAGGGCTGGGGATGCTCCAGGGATGGGGATGCTCCAGGGACGGGGATGCTCCAGGGGCAGGGGATGCTCCAGGGGCAGGGGATGCTCCAGGGCAGGGGATGCTCCAGGGATGGGGATGCTCCAGGGACGGGGATGCTCCAGGGGCAGGGGATGCTCCAGGGGCAGGGGATGCTCCAGGGATGGGGATGCTCCAGGGATGGGGATGCTCCAGGGGCAGGGGATGCTCCAGGGACGGGGATGCTCCAGCTCTAACCCCGGCACTCCGCTTTCCTTGGAGCTCACGTCAATAAAGTTCAGCCTGCCCAAAAAGCTCTGGATTATGCCCGGAGCTTTCTCCTTCCCAGCTCACGGAAGGAAGGCTCAGAGCTACAAAGGATTTGATTTCCTTGTCAGGGAAATGCAGCGTTTTATAGGAATCTATAAATATCCATCCCAATCCTGCGCCGAATGCAGGAATTATCTCCAAGGAGGCTGGGAATGCGCTGCTGATGGCTGAGCCCGCAGCCCGAGGCTCCCGGAGATGTTCCCTGCACCAGGAAAGCAGGGCAGGGACGTTGGGATGGCAGCAGGACCCAAAACACGATCTGGGATCATCCAGTCCGACCCCGGCCACGGGCAGGGCCACCTTCCATGGACTGCTCTGAGCCCCAGGGACGAGGGGACAGCCACGGGCAGCAGCGAGGGACATCCAAGGGACACGGAGAGGGGGTGGGATGTCCCCAGGGGAGCGGCAGTGGGGCCACGGTTCTGCCACTGAACCATGGAATTGACGTTGGAAAAGCCATCCAAGGCCATGGAGTCCAACCATTCCAACCATTCCCAGCACTGCCAGGGTCTTCATGGAATTACTGAGGTTGGAAAAGCCCTCCAAGACCATGGAATCCAACCGTTCCTAGCACTGCCAAGGCCCCCATGGAATTACTGAGGTTGAAAAAGCCACCTAGGACCATGGAATTCAACCATGGAATTCAGCACTGACAGGGCCCTCATGGAATTACTGAGGTTGGAAAAGCCCCTCAAGACCACGGAGTCCAATCATCCCCAGCACTGCCAAGACTCTCACAGAATTACTGAGGTTGGAAAAGCCCCCCAAGGCCATCCAGTCCAACTATCCCCGAACTGCCAGGGCCCCCATGGAATTACTGAGGTTGGAAAAGCTCTCCAAGGCCATCAAGTCCAATCACCCCAACCATTCCCAGCACTGCCAAGACCCCCACATTCCCAAGTGCCACCTCCACTCGGGATGGGGACTCCCCCACTGCCCTGGGCGCCTCTCCTTGAGGGAATTTCCCCATGTTCCCCCCGGGGCACCCACCTTGAGCAGCTTGCAGCGGATCTGGGCGGACACCATGTGGCTGTTGCGGAGGTTGCCCACGCGGAACATGAGCGTGAGCTTCCCGTCGCGCATGGAGATGGCGGCGTGCTCGCTGAACATCAGCGTCTCCGCCCGCTTCTTGGGCTGGGACATCTTGATGAACATGCAGCCGATCAGGAAGGCGTCCACGATGGAGCCCAGGATGGACTGGAAGAGGAAGAGGATGATGCCCTCGGGGCACTTGTCGGTGATGTAGCGGTAGCCGTAGCCGATGGTGGCCTCGGTCTCGATGAAGAAGAGGAAGGCGGAGGGGAAGTTGTACACGTTGGCCACGCACGGGGTGTAGCTGTCGTCGTGCGCCTTGTTGAGGTCCCCGCGCATGTAGGCGATCACCCACCACATGGAGGCCATGAAGAGCCAGGCCACGGTGTAGGTGAGGATGAAGATGAACAGGTTCCAGCGCCACTTGAGGTCCACCAGCGTGGTGAAGAGGTCGGACAGGTAGCGGCTGGTCTCGCCGCCCAGGTTGCCGTGCTGCACGTTGCAGCGCCCGTTCTTGTCCACGAAGCGCTGGCGCTTCCCGCGCGGGGCGCTGCGCGGGGGCGGGAGGCCTCCGCCGCTGGCCGAGGTGCTCACCACCTGGTACTCATCGCCCAGCTTGCGCCGCAGCGCCGACATGCTCCGCGCAGCCCCGCGCAGCGCCGCGCAGCCGGCACGGTCCGCGCAGCCACCGACAGCCGGCAAAACCCGCGCAGCCACAACACCCGCGGAACTGGCAAAATCCGCGCAGCCACAACACCCGCGGAACTGGCAAAATCCGCGGAGCCCTCAATACTCGCGGAACCGGCAAAATCCCGGCAGCCACAACACCCCGCTCAGCCCCGCGCAGCCGGCAAAACCCGCGCAGCCACCGACAACCCGTCAGCCGGCAAAATCCGCGCAACCGGCAAAATCCACGCAGCCCCCAACACCCGCGGAACCGGCAAGATCCGCGCAGCCACCGACACCCCGTGCAGTCGGCAAACTCCGCGCAGCCCCAGCACCCCGCGCAGCGCCGCTCAGCTCCGCATCCCCCGCGCAGCCCGCCCGGCCCCGCCGCGCCGCGGCCGCGGAGCCTCCGCCCGGCGCCGCCGCCTCCCACGCGGAGCCGCCGGCAGCGGCCCCGGGCAGGGCGGCACCGCCCCGCGCAGCGACACTCCTCCCTCCGCACCGCCCCGCGCAGCGACACTCCTCCCCCCGCACCGCCCCTGGATCCCGCACCGCCCCGCACCACCCGTGACCCTGCGCGTCTCAGCGACCCCGCGCACAGCCCGCCCTCCGCAGCCTCGGTGCGCTCCCCATCTTCATCCTCAGCATCCTTCGGTCATCCTCCTCCTCATCTTCCTCCCCCGGGCCTCCATCCCTCCTCCTCCTCCTCCCTCGGAGCGGCTCCAGCTCCCACAGAACCAACCAGGAGGGGCCGAGGAGGTCGGGTACCTCTCCTCTCCTATCCTATCCTATCCTATTCTATTCTATTCTATTCTATCCCATCCCATCCCATCCCATCCCATCCCATCCCATTTTTACCCTCACTGCATTTGATTTTAAGTTTTTGAGATGTTTAGATCCCCACGGCAGCCAGGCAGCACTGCCAGCACACAGAGGGGACACAGCCCCTTCCACCCAGGAAGAATTTCCCTGAGAGAAGCCACAGAGCTCAGCCCTGATCCAGGACTGGTGGGAAGCAGGAAACCAGCCCAAAAATGTGGATAAATGCCCAGGGAATCACGGAGCAGTTGGGTGGGAAGGGAGCTGGTGATGCTCCAAAGGGCCAGGCTGTATCCAAGGGTCCTCCTCACCCACTCCTGCTGCAGGACTGCTGCCACCAGCTCCAGAAAATACTTGGATTGGCAGCTTTAACCATGGGATAAAGCCCAGCCACACTTCACTTTTTAACCATCACCTTCCTCAGAACTGATTCTCAAGGATTTTTCTGGCCACTGCATTTCTATTCCAGTTTTTTGGGTTTTTTTGCCAGAAAATTGATTTAGTTTCTCACTTTACTCTTTTCTATTCCCAATTTCTCCTTTCCCCACCTTTTTTTCCCTGTGATTGACACAATGCCTGTCAATTTTCCCACCCAATTCAAGGAAATTTGGTATGGAATCAATCCCAAACTCTGGCCATGCTGCCAGAACCCTCCTGGCTCACAGATCCTGCAGCCTTGCCAGCTTCTCCTCTCCTGTTTCTCGTTCCTCCATCCCTCCTGTTTTCCCAGAGGCCTCTCCCTGGGCTGGAATTGGGCACAGATTCCCTGTGATCCATCCCAATGTGACAGTGACAATCCAAGGGGAGCCATGCCCTGTAATTACCGCAATTAAAATCCCCATTGCTTTTAGGGGCATGAGCACGTTCCCAGCGTGTTCTGCCAGCCGGGGTGGGATGAGGGAATAGTGGGAGTGGGGAAGGAGTGGAGGGCATGGAAATGTCACCCAAAGGGCCCTGGTGACAGCAGGCTGCTCCAGGCAGCCCTGGCAGAGCTGTTCTCCTGGAATGATGGAATTCCCAGCTGATCCCACCATCCCAGGCTGCTCCAGCCTGGCCTTGGGCACTGCCAGGGATCCAGGGGCAGCCACAGCTGCTCTGGGAATTCCCAGTTCCCAATGTCCCATCCATCCCTGCCCTCTGGCACTGGGAGCCATTCCCTGGCTCCTGTCCCTCCATCCCTTGTCCCCAGTCCCTCTCAGCTCTCCTGGAGCCCCTTCAGGCCCTGCCAGGGGCTCTGGGCTCTGCCTGGAGCCTTCCCTTCTCCAGGGGAGCATTCCCAGCTCTCCCAGCCTGGCTCCAGGGGCTCCTCTGGACTCTCCAGCAGCTCCACATCCTCCCTGTGCCGATTATCCCACAAACCCAAGCCTCCCCTGCCTGCTGCCATCCCAGCTTTCCCATCCCAGATCCATTTAAACTCACCTGGGCAGGAGTTCCCTCTGGAGCTCCTTTCCCTGCAATTCCATTTCTTCTTTCCATTCCATTCCATTCCATTCCATCCCATTCCCTTTTCTCCCGTTTTTACCTTCACTGAATTTGATTTTAAGTTTTTGAGATGTTTAGATCTCCACAGCAGCCACGCAGCAATTCCCTGCAATTCCCCGATTTCTGCACCCGGAGGCTTTCCCAGGCTTTAGCTGATGTGGGGATGATGACAAATGAAATGATGAAATTAATTATGTGTTCCCTGAATTAACGGAGACATTCCCAAACCCGGCTCTGCCAATCCCACTGCCTGGATGTGGATTTGAGGGCAGATCCTACTGTTTTTCCTCACAAAAATAATATCCAGTTTGAAATGGTAGTTGGAGCAGGCAGACATGGCACCAGTACCAGCATATTCCTCAAAAATATCCTAACATCCCTCTGGATGAATTTCTAAATCCCTTAAATAAATCCCAAAAAAAAAGGGATAAATCATATTTCCAGGGAAATGAGATGGAGGTTGATTCCCTCTCTGTAATTTTCTGTCAATCCTAATTATAACCATTTCTGAGAAATCCCCAAAAAAAGGGGAAATACCTCGGTGCCTGCATTCATCCCTCCCAAAGGGATTATTGGGTGATTCATTCCCAGGCTCCGCAGCCCATCATTAACAGGAGCAGTTAATTACCTCTAAAGGCTTTAATTACCAGCAGGGGAGGCTGGGCCTCGCCAGGGTTTGGTGTCACCTGCAGCTCCATCCCCCCAGACACCTGCAGGGACAACCTGGAACAGGAATTACTGAGAAAAGGGATTTTAGCTGGGGTTTTTCCATGGGTTTTGGACAAGGAAGCAACTCTGGATGTGGGGAATCTCATTAAATGAGTTGTTAATTAGCCCTTTTGTGATTTGCTTGATTGAAGGGCACTGCAGCAGCGTAGGATGAATTACAGAATTATGTATTAATATAGAAACTCTATTTATAAAATCCTAATTTTGTAAATAGCTCCGGTTCCAACGTCAAGGAGCCTTGGGATGGGACAGGGCAGCGTTGGGAATGTGGAGCTGTCCCCCCCTGGAGCCAGGGGTGCTCCACAGGGAGGTGACACTGCCCTGTCCCACTGTCCCCAGGACATTCCACACCTCCTCCTTCCACCCCAACCCAATTCCCACCCCAGAACCCACCCAGGGCTGTGCTGTGGCCAAAACCCTCGGGAAGGAGGTGAAATAAAGATCTGATTCCTCTTTTCCTGCATGGAAATTCCTGGTTAAATTTGATCCTGATGTTTTCCTGCTCTTTTTACAAAGAATAAAACCTCCCCCTTTTCTGGGGGATTTTTAAATCACATTTTGTACTTCTGGAGGATGAGGAGCAGGAATATTTGGGCAGGAGGCTGGGGATGAGCCCCAATCCAGGTTAATCCAGGATATTCCAGCTCCATGGATGCCCAGCACTCCCTTTCCCAGCTGAACCCCCTCCTGCTTCCCCTTTAATGCTCAGTATCCAGCACATCACCCTCTGTCATTTACACCATCCACAAACCCCAGGATGAATCCAGGACCACCACAGCAGATACAGAAAATACCAGCATTTTTAATGACCCAGTGCATTTACAGAGATTTTTGGGGAATTGTGAGGGAAATCCTGGGAAATATTTCCCCACTTACCCGTGCTGGGATCCCGCTGCCCTGAGATTTCAGTCTCCTGAATCCCCTGGGCAGTGAGAATTCCCAAAATCCCAGCCCAGAGGGCCACAGCTGCATTCAGGGTGGCTCCCACAGGAATGTCCCTGTCCCCACATCCCAGCAGGAGCAGCTCCTGAGGGCCAGCAGCGCTTTGGGAACACCCACACCCACACAAGGATGGAGCCCCCAAATTCCTGAAACCAGAAAGGAGCCCCTGTGTTTCCAGGAACACCTGCAGGCAGAGCTGGGAGCTGATCCAGGGGCAGGGCTGGGATGCAGGGACTCATGGATGCGTTGGGATGGAGGGATGGAGACCCTCCAAGCTCCAGAGGTCTCAGGTTTGGTTCTGCCAGGCATCCCCTGAGCCCCAGGTCCGGACCCAGCTCCGATCCCATGGAAGGAGGGGACAGCTCCCTCCGTGCCACCCCGAGGTCCCACGAGTGTCACTCCTTCCCCTCGGCATTCCCGTGTCTCCTGTGGCCTCATCTGTTGGAATTCCTTGGCCCGGTTTCCCAACGCTGGATCCCGTTGTTTCCCAGCACAACCCAGGAAGCTTTGGTGCTGTCAAATCCCACTGGGCACAAGACACCCCCCAAGATTCCCCAGGATATTATCCAGGATTTCCTCCAGGAGAGCCCAGCACATCCCACCAGCTCGGGCCACACCTCCCAGGATGGCTCCCAGTGCCAGCTGGTGCCACTGGGCATCTAGGATGGGCCACCTCTCCGTGGTGACGTGTGACAGTGACATCTCCATATCCCACCTTCTCCAAGGTGCCTCTGGAATCTAAGCAGTGACAGCAATGCCTCCCTATCCCAACTTCTCCAAGGTGCCTCTGGAATCTCTGGGGTGACAGTGACATCTCCCTATCCCAACTTCTCCAAGGTCCGCTGCTGCCTCTGGAATCTCTGGGGTGACAGTGACACCTCCATATCCCAACTCCTCCAAGGTCAGATGACACCTCTGGAGTGACAGCAACACCTCCCTATCTTCAAGGTCAGATGATGCCTCTGGAGTGACAGTGACACCTCCCTATCCCACCTTCTCCAGGGTCACCTGCTGCCTCTGGAACCTCTGGGGTGACAGCAACACCTCCCTATCCCACCTTCTCCAGGGTCACCTGCTGCCTCTGGAATCTCAGGAGCGACAGCAACACCTCCGTATCTCAGCTTCTCCAAGATCAGCCGCTGCCTCTGGAGCCCGGAGCCCGCTGCTGTCGCTACCAGCCGATCCTGGATCACCTGGAGGAGTCCAAGGGCGCGGCGGCTCCAGGAGCCCCTGCTGGGGGTGACTCTGCCGGGCCGGGAGCGGGCTGGGCTCTCCTGGGAGCAGCGGGACGAGGCGGGATCACGCCGGCAGGGTCATGTTGCGCAGCAGCCACTGCTGGGCGCGGCCGCCGCCGCAGTCACGCACGGTGGGCACCAGCCGGTCCTCGTCCGACGGCTCCGCCAGGCACTGGTTGCTGTTCAGGTGCCTCAGGGTGAGCTTCTGCAAGGGGGGGACAGAGAATTCCTGCTGAGAACACAGCATGCCACTGGAATTCTGTAGCTGTGATATTCTCTGAAAAATCCCTTTGCCGGGATTTTTTCTCCTGAGAAGCTGAGAGGCCCCAGAGGAAAAGAAAGAAAATAATTATCTGCTGCTGTGGGATGCAACAGGTGAATCTGTGATTGGTATCATGTGCTTGTTTCTAATTAATGGCCAATCACAGCCAGCTGTCTCGGACTCTCTGGTCAGTCACAAGATTTTATTATCATTCCATTCCTTTCTATTCCTTGCAACCTTCTGATGAAATCCTTTCTTCTATTCTTTTAATAGATCATTTTCTTTTAATATAATATATATCATAAAATAATCAATCAGCCTTCTGAAACATGGAGCCAACATTCTCATCTCTCCCCTCATCTTGGGACCCCTGTGACCATCACCACAGAATTCCACCCGGGAAATTGCAATTTTCTGGCATTTCAGGCCAGGTTTGGTCACTGGAGCAAATCTGCTGGACCTCCAGGACAGCCCCACCACCCTGCTCCTCCCTCTGCTGAATTAACGAACCCTCAGCAAAGGGAAAATAACTCCAAGGAAATCTTGTCTTTCCAAGGCACAGCTGCTGGATGGAGGAGTTTGGTCTCCACGGCCATGGACGCATGGAATGTTTGGGACCAGAGCAGGAAATTTTTGGTGCTGATGGGAATGTATTTGCTCAGTATTCCATGGAAATTCTGATGTTCCCAGGGCATTTTTCCTTCTTGGGACACCTCCTCTGATCCCACATTTCTGAGGGATGGGAGAATTAGAAGACACAAAAAGAATTGGAGGGAACAAAACACCACCTGTTTCACAGGGAGAACAAATTCCCAGAGAAATCCCCAGAGAAGTTAAACAGAAAATTCTATCCTTAAGCAACACCAGAGAGGTTCAGTCCCAGCTGAGCCGGGAGCATTCCCACCACCATCCCCTGGGATTGTGCCAGGGCCTGCCCACCCTCCCAGCCAGGAATTCCCAGTTCCCAATGTCCCATCCATCCCTGCCCTCTGGCACTGGGAGCCATTCCCTGGCTCCTGTCCCTCCATCCCTTGTCCCCAGTCCCTCTCCAGCTCTCCTGGAGCCCCTTCAGGCTCTGGAATGTTCTGGAAGCTCTCCCTGGATCCTTCCCTTCTCCAGGGGAACATTCCCAGCTCTCCCAAGATCCCTGGGAATGGGGAACTTCAGGGTGGAAATCCTGTCTGCAGATCATGCACTGGAGCAGAGCCCGATTTTATGGCAAGGGAACAAACAGGGAAAACCAGGATGGGCAGGAAAATCCTGGAGCCCTCAGGAAAGGAGGAATCAATCCCAAAATTCATCCCAAACAGCCCAGGCTGATGCCAAACCTTGGGATCACCTCAGGGATAGAGGGGCTGGAATGGTGGGAGCTTTTTGGGCTCACCCAGGAGAATAAATATTGATATAATATTAAAAAATTATAAAATAAATAAATTATAGAAAAAAATAAAATTAATATAAAAGATAAGATTATAGATCATATAAAAATAATACATTAAAGAATATAGATGACTATAATATGTTATGTCCAATATAAACAAATATAAAAAATAATATAGAATACAAAATTTAAGGGACTAAAAAAAGATTAAATAAAATCTAGAATAATATAAAATATGAGATATATAAAATAATATACTAATAATATAGCAGACAAGAATATAAAATATAAATTAAAATAAAATAATATAATAATACTCCTAGCTGAAGGGAAATCAGGAATTATTTTCACAACAGTCTGATGCTCTCAGGGCTCATAAACTCTATTTATGTTCATTATTTATAATATTTCTATAAAATTTTATATTTACTTCAAAATATAGCATTATGCTTATATATTACATAATAAACATATGGGTGTTTATGAGTGTAAATGTATAACTATTATAGTTCTATATATTTAAATTTTATATAGAATTTAAAAATTACAAAATAAATACACATCTATATATTAAAAATTCAATATATATAGATATAAAGAAAGACTTTTTTCTAGTGTTCCAACTAAACTGGTGGGAAATTCCAACAAGGAATTTGGTTTTCTTACCACCCATCTCCTTGTGGTATTCCACTGAATAGGAAGAATTCCATGAAAAGTACAAGAAAAAAAATCTATAAAAAAACAAATTCTAAGAAAATTCTAGGAAAAGTCTGTGGATAATCCTAGGAAAAATTGAAACTTTTTGAGAAAATATTTTGCAACTGGAATTACTTTTATGTCCTGGAATAGGAACCAAATCTTCAGCTCCTGCAGATTGGAACAATCATGGTGACAGCAGGAAATCAAGGGAGTTTAATTCATCCAAAACTAATTAAAACTAACAACAACTAAGACTAATAATTACTAGTAACTAATAATTATTAAAAACTAAGAGCTAACACTAAACATCTGTTCCATCCTACAGCTATAAAATCCTCTTCTGTCTTGTTTTATAGAAAAATTGATATAAAAAAATCTATTAAATTATATGAAAATTATATGAAAAATATTAGATTTTATGAAAATTCTATCAAAATTCTATTAAAATTCTACAAAAAATTTTATGAACATTCTATGGAAATTCCACTAACAATTCTATTGAATAATTGTATGAAAATTATATGAAATAATTGTATGAAAAATTGTTAGAAAATTCTATTTAATAATTGTATTAAAATTCTATGAAAAATTCTTAGAAAATTCCATGAAAAATTCTTAGAAAATTCCATGGAAAATTCCATGGAAAATTTCAGGGAATAATGAAAACTGTGGGAAAAAGTGTTTCAAAAATTCTCGTAAAATTCCCTGAAACATTCCATGAAGATCTACGAACTCCATGAAAAACGAACGTCCACGAAACCATCAAAAAAAATTTTCAAAAATACAAAAATCCCACCCAAAACTAAAACAAGACAGAAACTCCGCCGAGCTCCTCCAGCAGAGCCTGGAGCAGGAAGAGTCCCTGGCAATTCCTTACCACATCCTAGCTCTGCTCCCAGTCCCGATGCCCCTACAGGAAGTAATCCGTGGGGCTGGAGTAAACCTTCCTAAAGACTTCCAGGCGGGAGTAATTCCTGAGGCTCCAGGTCTGCAGGGGGCTCCCGTCGCAGGCCTCCACCGTGGGGCCCTGGGAGCCGTCCTCCACCCTGCCCAGCGTCAGGCACGACTGCGTGATGATGTGCAGGAACGTGCGCCTCTGCAAAAGCGGGAACGGGGCGGAAAACCGGGAATCGTTCATGGAGAGCGGGATGGGAACGCGCCGGGGACAGACGGGGATGTGCGGACGGGATTCCTGGGCTGGGGTTGAATCGTACACAAAATCTCCTCCCTGCTCTGAGAGCGTTCCCGTGATCCAGACTGTGGCTCCCAGTCCTGTTCTTCCTACCCTTGGACTGCTGCAATTCCCCATTGGGAAGATCCACAGATGGGGTTTTCCTAGAAATATCCCAAAACTTCCACCTTGCTATTGAGAGCGTTCCCATGATCCAGACTGTGGCTCCCAGTCCTGTTCTTCCTACCCTTGGATTGCTATTCCCCATTAGGAAAACCCAGGCAGAGATGGGGTTTTCCTAGAAATATCCCCAAACTTCCTCCCTGCTCTGGAGAGCATTCCCACGATCCAGACTGTGGCTCCAAATCCCGTTCTTCCTACTCTTGGATTGCTGCAATTCCCTGCTGGGAAGATCCACAGATGGGGTTTTCCTAGAAATATCCCAAAATTTCCACCTTGTTCTTGAGAGCATGCCCATGATCCAGATTGTGGCTCCAAATCCCCTTCTCCCTGGCCTTGGATTCCTGCTGTTCCCTGCTGGGAAGATCTACAAATGCGGTTTTCTTCAAAATACCCCCAAACTTCCACCTTGCTCTTGAGAGCATTCCCATCATCCAGATTGTGGCTCCCAGCCCTGCTCCTCCAACCCCCTGGATTGCTGCAATTCCCCTTTGGGAAGATCCAGGCAGAGATGGGGTTTGTTCAGCACAAATATCCCAAAATTTCCTCCCTGCTCTTGTGCCCATTCCCAAGATCCATCATGCAGAGTGGCTTCCAATCCTGCCTCTCCAGCCCCTTGGATGGCTGTGATTCCCTACTGGAAAGATCTGGGCACAGATGAGGTTTTTCCTGCACAAACCACCCTAAACCCCATTTGGGAATTACACAATTAAAACCAGAATTCATTAAACATTTATGAGGGGTTTTTTTTCTTTCCCACAATTCCAGCTGTTCCTTTCCGGTGCCATTTCCAGGTGGGATGAGATGAAGGGGAGCTTCCACTTCCCTAAATTCTCGCCACTGTCACCCCATCACTGAGGTGGAATGCTCTTCCCACATCCCTCACCCGCTCCTTTTCCACGGTTTTGGCTTGAGAATGGAAAAAGTGACATGAGGATAAAGCAGCCACTAAAAATACCAGAGCCCAGTGTCCCTAAAATGTCACTTGGAGTCACAGGCAGGGACAGCAGTGCTGGATCCCTCTGGATCAGCACTCCCTGCTCCCTCCTGTCCATCAGCCCTTCCAGGGAAAGCAGAGGCCCATCAGTACAGGACTTGGAATTCTCTCTCTGGTGTTCACAGGATATGAAATATCCTCACATGGGGATAAACAAGAATGTGGGAATCTGAGCAGGCTTTTCCTGGTGGATTCATGGAATGGTTTGGGGTGGAAAGACCTTAAATCCCATCCTAATCCACCCCTGCCATGCACAGGGACACCTCCCAGGCTGCTCCAAGCCTCATCCAGCCTGGCCTTGGACATTCCAGGGATTGAGGGGCAGCCACAGCTGCTCTGGCAATCCCAGCCCAGCCAGGAATTCCCAATTCCCAATGTCCCATCCATCCCTGCCCTCTGGCACTGGGAGCCATTCCCTGGCTCCTGTCCCTCCATCCCTTGTCCCCAGTCCCTCTCCAGCTCTCCTGGAGCCCCTTCAGGCCCTGCCAGGGGCTCTGAGCTCTGCCTGGAGCCTTCCCTTCTCCAGGGGAACATTCCCAGTTCTCCCAGGCTGGCTCAGGGAACGGGAAGCTCTGGAACGTTGGAGCAGCAGCTATGGAGAAGCACTGGGTGAGGGCACTGCTACAGGAGCTATTCCAGGGATTGGGAATGCACAGGGATTGCACCAGACTTACCTCAAAGCTATACTCCCATTTCCCAAAATACTGAGGGAAGGGAAGACAGAAGGAAAGAGGAGTCAGTGATCCAAGGAACATTTTTTGTGCAGCCCCTCAGCTCTCCCTGGATGGAAATTCCACAACTTTGCAGGGACACCGTGACTGGGGACAAACAGTGGCAATTATCCAGGAAAAAATCATGGAATTCTGAGCAGGGAGGGATCCACAGGGATCAATGATCCAAACCCTGGCCCTGCCAGGATATCCCAACAATCCCATCCTATCCCTGAGAGCATTGTGCAAACACTCCTGGAGCTCTGGCAGCCTTGGAATAAACCCTGAGGGATCTGTCAGGAATAAACCCTGAGGGATCTGTCAGGAATAAATGCTGAGGAGCTTTTCAGGAACAAACCCTGACATCACCATCCATCCACAAGGAATTAAACTCCTTCCTATCAGCTGTGACACATTTCCAACTTCATTTTTTCCCTGGATCCTTTCGTGCGTGCCACGTCCCAGGATCTCATCCCTCTCCATATCCAGAGGTTTCCCCAGATGTCACAACGGGAATCACCAGGTGTGGGAACCTGGAATCTATTCAGTATTTAAATGCCACAAATTAAATTAGGAAATTATTAAAAATTATTAGTAGCAGGAAATCATAGACAATTCCATAAAAATCCCTCAGAGTAACCCCTTTTTAGGATTATTTCATGTCCAGCTGTGGCCCTGTTGTCCATTGCCAAGCCAGAATTTCTAAAAATTCCTAGAAACCACCCAAAATCCCTCCATGCAATGCCTAAATAAGCAAGGTAAGGAAAAATCAGTGTAATTCCACTGGAAAATTGAATTAATGAATACAAGGGATTCAGGAAATATCCTGTAATTGTTTCTCTTGGAGAAAAAAAAATTGGAATATCACAGCTGGTTGTTTTCTTGGGCAAAAAAAGTCCTGGATATTAGGAATGTTTGAAGGTTAATAACACACTAACAAATATATAATAATGGGACTAATGAAATGAAAGGGAAAATGGGTAGTTGAAATCGGAATATTCCAAGAAAAATTGGTAACAAAAAGCTTTGCTCAATAAATCCAGGGACAGGGAATGCAATGGGATGTTTTCCAGGAGAACAAGCAGCCAAACCTTGGAGATGCCATAAAAACACGGAGTATTCCTGTTTTAGGAGCTCCATCTCATGGCCGAGCTGGGTTTTACACCATTCCTGGGAAATTCTGCTCAATTCAAGGGAAAAACCAGCACATTCTCTGTATTTTATTGGAAGAACTCCAGCCTTCCAGGCAGGAAGGGTGGAGGTGCCCAAGGAATTCCTGGATGTGGCTGGGCTGGGGACAAGGTGGGGATGGGGCACAGCTCGGTCCTGATGCCCTGGGAGGGCTTTTCCAGCCTCAGGAAAAGCCCTCCCAAAAATTTCCCCATGGAAAGGGTGTCACCATCACATTTTCTGGAAAAATCTCTTTGCCCTGGACTTTGCTCCTGGGAAGCTGAGCAGCCTCAGAGAAAAATGCAAACAATAATTGTCTGATTTGCTTCTCCTGTGTTTTGCTGCTTTGGAAGGTGGTATGGACATTGTTTACCAACTGGTCAATGTTTGATTGGTTTCATGTCAGTTGTTTTTATTTATTGGCCATTGGTTTTATTTATTGGTCATTTCATTATTTATTATAATGGAAATTCATTACTCTCTACAGAGCCCAGCTGTGTCAGGGCTCTGGAGAGAGTCATGAATTTTCATTATTATCTTTTTAGCCTTCTGTCTGTATCCTTTCTGTATTCTTTAGTATAGTTTAGTACAGTTAAGTATAGCATTCTTTTACATAATATAGTAACATAAAATAATAAATCAGCCTTCTAAGAACATGGAGTCAGATTCATTTTTTCCTCCTCCCTCTGGGAACCTCACAAATACCACAGAAAGAGTGCCCAGGCCTTGGCAGGGGCTGCCCAGGGAGGTTTGGAGCGCCCATCCCTGGAGGTGGCACTCAGTGTGAACGGAAATCCCTGCGGGAATTGTTTAAAGCGAGATGGAAACACGGAATTGGGCGAATCCCAGGAGGATCTCCCCAGGAGCTGGCTTGGAATTAGAACCTGGGTGTGTGTGGCCAGCAGCAGGAATTTCCCCATGGGATTGGAGCTGCCCAGGGAGGTTTGCAGTGCCCATCCCTGGAGGTGTCCCAGCAATTCTGGAGGTGGCACTCAGGGCTCTGGGCTGGGGACAGGGTGGGCACAGCTGGGACTCCGTGACCCTGGAATGCTTTTCCAGCCTCAGGGCTGCTGGGATTGTGCCAGAACCACCCCCCAGGCCCGGGGTACCTCAGCATCGTACTCCCAGAGCTGGTTGCCCCTCAGGTGGTGGCACTTGAGCATGAGGACGGGGCCGTTGAGCCGCGACACGTCCAGGCACAGGTCGTCCGTGCGGATCTCCTTGTCCGCCGTGTAGGAGAACACCTGGAACACAGAGGGGCTGGGAAAGGGCTGGGAACCCCAACCCCGGCCCTGGGAGGGACCTTGGGCTGGGGAGCTGGAGCCTTTCCTCAGAGAAACCCATGGGAATTCAGGGGAAGGGAAAGGTTTTCCACTGGAGGAATCCATGGGAATTCAGGGGAAGGGAAAGGTTTTCCACTGGAGGAATCCATGGGAATTCAGGGGAAGGGTTTTCCACTGGAGGAATCCATGGGAATTCAGGGGAAGGTTCTCCGCTGGAGGAATCCATGGGAATTCAGGGGAAGGTTCTCCGCTGGAGGAATCCATGGGAATTCAGGGGAAGGGAAATCTTTTCCCACTCAGAGGAAGAGAAAGGTTTTCCACTGGAGAAATCAACAGAAATTCAGGGGAAGGGAAAGGTTCTCCACTGGAGAAATCCATGGGAATTCAGGGGAAGGGTTTTCCACTGGAGGAATCCATGGGAATTCAGGGGAAGGTTCTCCCTTGGAGAAATCCATGGGAATTCAGGGGAAGAAAAAGTTTTTCCCATTCAGGAGAAGGGAAAGGTTCTCCACTGGAGAAATCCATGGGAATTCAGGGGAAGGAAAAGGTTTTCCCATTCAGGGGAAGGGAAAAGTTTTCCATTGGAGAAATCCATGGGAATTCAGGGGAAGGGAAAGCTTTTCCCAGCAAAAAAGCAGGGAAATGAGGCCAAGCTCCAGTGAGGATGGAGGAAGTGACAGGAGGAGATGGCAGGAGCTGGGATGAAGCTCCAGGATAAATCAGGGATAAGAACATGGAGCATCCCAGCCTTTCCCAGCAGGAATGTGGCCAGGAGCAGGTGTCTGCAACACCAGAGCTACCAGGGAATTGTAGCTGGCACCAGACTGTGCCAGGCTGGCACCACCCCTGGAAAATTCTGCACATAAATAATAAATTCTAATTAATTAAAATGCAGTTAATTTAAAATATACTTAAAAGTCCCTTTATTATCATTTACATCCCAAACCTCATCTGGAGCAGCCATGCTAATTTGAATATACAATGGAATATGCAAATTTTGTCCTAATTAACCCAGTGTTGTTGGTCACAAGACCAGGAATTCCATCCATCTTTCTACTCCCTTTCCAGCCCCTCCAAATGAAACATCCCAGGCCCCCACTACTGGAATTCCATTAAAGAACTTCCGTGAATATCCCGGATATTTATTTTCCTACACACATTCAGAACAGATGGATCCAGCCATGTTCACGGGGATTCCAGCCCATTTCATTTTTACAAAAGTAAATTCAAATTCCTGATCACATTTCCTAAAGTTCGTGTCTGGAGTGTTAAATTTATTATTAAATGACAGCAGGATTCTATTCAATATATTCACTGGGATACTTCCCATGGATGTGCACCAATATTCCCCTAAAATCTGGAGCTGAAATTGCAAAAAAATGGCTGAGTCCTCTTAAAATCCTTCAGCTCGAAACTGAAAGTATTTTGGAATTTTCATTGATTATTTTGATATTACTTTCACACAAAATCTAAAAAAGAATTGAAAGAGATATTTAAAATATTCCAAAGGAATTCTTGGACAAATAAAGCCACTTTTCCCTGGTTTTATTTACCTGGTTCCCTCCCATGCCATGGCAGTTGAAAAATCCCACTTTTTCGTTCTCCTTGCGGCCCATGTTGTCCAAGCACTGGTTGGTTTCAACATTCCTGATCTGGAGAAAGGAAAGAGGTGAAATATTCCTTAAAATATTTCCTGGACCTGCCAGATCTGTGCAGAAAATTGCAATCTGTGAACAGATCACATTCCCAAATAGTCAGGGAATGGTCTGGGCTGGAAGTGGCCCCAAAGCTCATCCATGGCCAGGGAAACCTGTCAAGCCATGAGGGAATTCAGGATGATTATCCCAAATATGTCAAAATCTCCATTCCTTTTCTCCCTGTTTCTCCCAGAAAACAACAAAGCATCCACTTGGGAAATTCACTTTGAGGCCTGGCGCTGCTCACCTTTGATTTTCACCATTTTTCCTTGGGTTTGAGCCCAGGAGGAACCATGCAGGGCAGGACACGGATCATTTATGGGCTAATGATGCTGCTCCAGCTTGGATGGATCAAATCCTGGCCAAATCTCTTCCGCAAGGCAGGAAAACGTCCAAAAAATGCCCTTCCAATGCCTTAAAAATCCCCCATTTCTCTGCTGCTCCCTGGGCTTTAAGGCTGCAATTCCCTTTTCCTGCTGCACTGGAACACCAGGCAGGGCTTTAATTCCCAGCTCCTGCCTGAGCTGCTGTTTCCATGGGAACTGAGGCCACACTGCACACATCAGGTGTTTTAATCACTTCTTTCTGCCTTTCTCATCCCATTTTCCAGCCTGACAACGTGCCACAATCCCACTTTATTTGACATTCCCTAGACAAGTCCTTTCCTTGCTGGAAACCCCCATTTCCCTTTATTTTGGCAGGATTAAACTTGGAATCCTCCAGTGCCTTTTATTCCTGCCTACAATGGCAAATTTCAGTGGGAAATCACTTCCCTGGATGTCAAAAAAAGCCATTTGTTCCTCAGAGTGTTATTCCAGGATTGTTATTCCATCACCAAATCCTTTGATTGTTATTCCATCATCTCAAATCAACCCGTTCCAGAGCTTTTAAAAGGCAGTGTAGGTACAACTCAATGTAATATTTGTAACTGTGTTTGTTGAAACTGAAAAGAATTCCAGCTCCTGGTGGTCCGTTGTGATTACCAGGAATGTCCTTGACCCTCAGCTCCAGGCTGGGAAACACTCAGTGAACAAACACTCCTTTAAAAAAATCCAAAAAAATCCATTTCTAAGCAATTAATGATGATGGAAGGTTCCCCTCAAGGGCTGCATATTCATTGTGTCAAAATACTAATCCCAAACTTCACTTTTCCAATCTCCTGCTCCACTGGGGAGATAAATTTGCCTGGTGAACATGTGGAATAGACACTTGATTTAAAGGGAGATTTTTAAGGAGAGGGAATATGTTTGGAACAGCAACTTCTCCTTGATAAGGACTTAAAAAAATGGAAATAAAGAGAAATAAGAGACAATAAAGGAACTCCAGGACCTGAGTCTTGGCTCCAAAGCCACTCATCCCCTTGGGAATGGATCCATTGGCTCTGGACACCTCCTGGTTCCCGGCACTTACTGATTTCTTTACTTACTGGTTTGTGGTATTTACTGGATTCCTGCACTTGTTGGTTTTTGGTACCGACTGGTATTCCTTACTAACAGGTTTCCAGTTCTTACTGGTTTCCTCTACTACTGGTTTTTCCTTTACTCACTGATTTCCTGTACTCCTGTTTCCCTTTATTTACTGGTTTCCTGAATTGCTGATTTACTTACTGGTTTCCAGTACTACTGGTTTGCTGTAGTTACTGGTTTCCTTTCCTTACTGGTTTGCTGCCCTTCTTGGTGTCCTGGATTTACTGGTTTTCTTTACTTGTTGGTTTGTTGTAGTTACTGGCTACCTGTAAGGTTGCTTTCCTTTGCTTACTGGTTTCCAGTTCTTACTGGTTTCCTTTATTTCTTGGTTTTCCTGCTTTCCTAGACTTCCTGTTTAGTTGTAATTACTGGTTTCCTTCCCTTACTGGTTTCCACTTCTTGCTTTACTTACTGGTTTGTGTGACCCATGGAGGGCTTCCTGCACAGATTGATTTCCTTTCCTTCCTGGTTTCCTCCACTCCTGTTTTCCTGCACAGATTGATTTCCTTTAATTCCTGGTTTCCTTTAATTCCTGGTTTCCTCTACTCCTGGTTTCCTGCACTAATTAACTTCCTTTCATTCCTGGTTTCCTGCACAGATTGATTTCCTTTCATTCCTGGTTTCCTCTACTTCTTGTTTCCTGTACGGATTGATTTCCTTTAATTCCTGGTTTCCTATTCCTGGTTTCCTCTGCTCCTTATTTCCTGCACAGATTGATTTCCTTTCACTCCTGGTTTCCTCTACTCCTTATTTTCTGCATGGATTGATTTCCTTTAATTCCTCATTTCCTCTACTCCTGATTTTCCTGCAATTCCTGGTGTGCTTTACTTCCTGGCTTCCTGCAATTCCTGCTTTTCTTTCTTTCCTGCTGTGCTGCCCTCCCCTTGTCCCTCCATTCCCATCCCCTCCCAGCAGCCCCATGGTGAATTCCAGTACCTCTCCCAGGGAGTAGTAGCGCCGCGGGATCTGCGAGTCGGGGTACACGTTCTCCAGGTACCAGGAGAAGGGTTTGCAGCCCAGCCTCTCCCGCAGGGCCTTCCTGACAGAAACGTCTCCATAATCCACCTTCACCACGCCTGCAATGGGGACAGAACAGCCCATCAAACATCCCAGTTTGGGGAAAATCCTGGAACCACCTCAGCTCCACTGTACGGCTTTCCTGACAGAAACGTCTCCATGATCCACCTTCACCACCCCTGCAATGGGGACAGAACAGCCCATCAAACATCCCAGTTTGGGGAAAATCCTGGAACCACCTCAGCTCCACTGTACGGCTTTCCTGACAGAAACGTCTCCATGATCCACCTTCACCACCCCTGCAATGGGGACAGAACAGCCCATCAAACATCCCAGTTTGGGGAAAATCCTGGAACCACCTCAGCTCCACTGTACGGCTTTCCTGACAGAAACGTCTCCAGAATCCACCTTCACCAGCCCTGCAATGGGGAAACAACAGCCCATCAAACATTTGGGGAAAATCCCAGAGCTGCCCCAGCTCCCCTGCAGGGCTTTCCTAATGGAAACATCTCCATAATCCACCTTCACCACTCCTAGAATGGCAAGAGAAGAGCCCATCAAACATCCCAGTTTGGGGAAAATCCCAGAGCTGCCCCAGCTCCCCTGCAGGGCCTTCCCGAAGGAAATATCTCCATAATCTACCTTCACCAGCCCTGGAATGGGGAGAGAAAAGCCCATCAAACATTTGGGGAAAATCCCAGAGTCACCCCAGCTCCCCTTCATGGCTTTCCTAACAGAAACATCTTCACAATCCACCTTCACCACCCCTCCAGTGGTTTTCTTAAACCCAGCTTGGCTTTATTAAAAACTCTGGCTCCTGACTCATCTCATCACAAATAAAGATTTTCCTGTTATCCACACAAAAACAAGAGAAGGCACCAGTTAAAAATAGGCTCAATATCCCAAAAATGAGAGCTGAGCTCTCCTCCAGCAGAATTCTGTTTTCCCAGGGAACCGGATCTCTCCAGACTTTTAATTTGGGATGTAATTGTGAGGTGTGCCCCTAATTATGCTGAGAAGTCTATTTCCCACTGGGAGCAGCCCCTGGCTCCTCTCTCCTGGGATCCCAGCTCAGGAATGGGATGAATCAGCTCCCAGAGGAGCTGGGGGATGAGGCTGTGCCAGACAACAGAGCCCTCATTACCAACAGGCAAATTCCTTTGTTCTCCCAGAGAATTATCCAGAGATCCCCATTTTCCTCATTAATAGGAAGGGAAAAGGATCAAAAAGCAGATTAAAAATATTTTAAAATATCATTTTATATTTAGGAATGCCCTATTAAAAAAAACAACCCTATGATTTCCTACTTCTTTTTATGGAGAATTTCAATGAAAACTTTCATTTTATTTCCCTTTCTCCTCCATTTGCTTCTCAATGCTGGGGAACAACCTCATTATATTTTATCTATTAATTAATGCAGATATTAATAACTTGGGAAGAGATCAGGGGCTGGAGCGCGTCCAGGGAAGGGAACGGAGCCGGGCAGGGGCTGCAGAGTCCCTGAGGGAGCCGGGCAGGGGCTGCAGAATCCCTGAGGGAGCCGGGCAGGGGCTGCAGAATCCCTGAGGGAGCTGGGCAGGGGCTGCAGAATCCCTGAGGGAGCCGGGCAGGGGCTGCAGAATCCCTGAGGGAGCCGGGCAGGGGCTGCAGAATCCCTGAGGGAGCCGGGCAGGGGCTGCAGAATCCCTGAGGGAGCCGGGCAGGGGCTGCAGAATCCCTGAGGGAGCCGGGCAGGGCTCACCTGGAGCACAGGAGGATCCCCAGGGATCTTTTCCCTCTCTGGAGTTCCCTGCCAGGAGGGCACAGCCGGGGGGGTCGGGCTCTGCTCCCAGGGAACAGGGACAGGAGCAGAGGGAACGGCCTCAGCCCGGCCCAGGGCAGCTCTGGGGGGATTTTGGGGCAATTCCTGCAGGAAAAGGTGCTCAGGTGGAGCCCCCATCCCTGCAGGGATTTCAGGGCCCTGTGGATGTGGCACTGGGGACAGGGGGCAGTGCTGGCAATGGTTGGACTCAAAGACCTCAGAGAACTTTTCCAACCCAAACAGCTCCAGGACACCTCCCATTCCCATCTCCCGTTTTCAGGAAGCACTCCAGACCTCCAGAGGACCCCAAACCCAGCCGTACCCGGGGAGATGATGTAGAAGAAATCCTTGAACTCGTCCATCCAGACCTCGGCCAGCCTGCGGTTGTTCTTGTTGATGACGTGGCCGGTGCCCCCCGGGAAGGTGTAGGGGGTGGCCTTGCGGAACACGTGTCCCACGTGGGAGCAGGTGACGATCTCCAGGGAGCCCCCACACTGCCAGATCTGCAACGGCAACGGGGCCAACCTGCAGGACACTGCGTGGGACCCAGCACATCCCTCTGGCTGCCCTGGATGGCTCCAGGCCTGGCAGGGGCTCAGAGACCTCGGCACAGAGTCACAGACACCTGTGCCTTGGATTTTAGCCCATGGAAACAATCACCAACTTTGTGTGAGGAGCTACAAGCCACAAGGGTTTGAGTGGAGTGATAGTGAATTTGTCACAGGGTGAAAAAGTAGAATTTTGGGGGTTTAGAATGGGGGTTCCAGCGGCTCAGAGACCTTGGCACAGAGTCACAAACACCTGTGGCTTTGATTTTAGCCCATGGAAACAATCCCCAACTTTGTGTGAGGAGTTACAAGCCACAAGGGTTTGAGTGGAGTGATAGTGAATTTGTCACAGGGTGAAAAAGTAGAATTTTGGGGTTTTTAGAATGGGGGTTCAAGAGGCAAGATGGAGGAATCTGGGCATGTCCTGTCCTTCTTCTTCTTCTTGTCCTCCATCTTAATTGCTTCAATTCAATTATTTTAGTTCTGTTTTTTTTCCAATTATTTATTTCAAATATTTCTTTCCATTTTTAAATTTCAATTATTTATTTCAAATATTTTAATTATTTCAACTTTTCACTTCAATTATTTTATCGCAATTCTTTTACTTCCAGGCTCCTCCTGGCGTTAAATCCCTGAGTTTTTGGAGAGTTTTTTAAACAGGAGCTCTGGTGGAATCTTGGAATTAAAGCTCCTTGACACAGACCTGAGTTCCCATGGCAACCAAGGCAGATTTAGCTAATTAGGGCTCCCTCCATTTCCAGAATTCCACTGGAATGAGGAGGGATGGGATCTGTGGGAGCAGCAGTGAAACATCCCTGTGTTAACTGCTCAGGGACTCAGGGGGAACTTTGGGATCAGGGGTGCCAAGGAATTCCAGAGGGAACATGGAAAAATCCCAAATACACACCTGGGATGTGCCTAGGGAGCAACCTGGGAGCATGAATAACCCCAAATAACTCCATGGAATAACCCCAAATATAGTCTAGAGAACAAATCCCAAATATTCATCTCATGAAGCAACCTAGGAGCACGGAATAACCCCAAATAACTCCATGGAATAACCCAAATAATTCCATGGAATAACCCCAAATCATTCCATGGAATAACCCCAAATAAACTCCAGGGATGTGCTCATATAATAACCCCAAATAATTCCATAGAAAAACCCCCAAAAAATTCATGGAATACCCCCAAATATACCCCAAGGAATAAATCCCAAATATTCACCCAGGATATACTCATGGAGCAACCTGGGAGCATGGAATAACCCCAAAATAAACTTCAGGGATGTTCTCATGGAATAACCCCAAATAATTCATGGAATTATTTGAAATTTGAATATTTGAAATCCCAAATATTCACCACGGATGTGCCCCTGGAGCAATCTGGGAATAACAGGACACACAACTGGGGCACCCTCCATCCCAAATCTGAGCACTCCCCTGCTGCTTTCCCATTCCAGCTGGCAGGGAATTCCTCCCACACCACCATTTTTCAGAAATCTCTGCTCCTGGACACTTTTCCAGCCCATTTTTGGCTCTCCTTGGAGCAATCTGCTCCCTGGGCCAGCTGGGATGGGATGTGGGGGAACCTGCACCCTCTTCTTAGGGAAAGGAATTATTCAACTTTTCTATTTAAATCCCAATAAATCAACATTCTGGGACACTCCCCGGGAACGTGTCTGCTTCCCAAAAGTTCCCATCCTGCCTAAGAATTGTGGGGTTTCAGGGATCTGCTCCCCTCACAGCACATGGGATGCATTCATCCCTGGCTGTGGTGACCCCAGGGAGTCAGGGAATTCTGGAATGGCTTGGGATGGAAGGACATTAAATCCCATTTATCCCATCCACCCAGGGACCCTCCCACTGTCCCAGGCTGCTCCAGCAGGAAAATCCAGAGAAATCCCCTTCCCCCTGTACTTCCAGCAGCGCCAGAAATCCCAAATAAACCCCATCCTACCCCACCCAGAGCTCACATTCCCTTTCCCAGCCTAAGGAATCCTAAGGAATAATCTCATAGGAATTTTTTTTTCTGATGGACAGATCATTTTTAATTCCTGTAGGAAATCCTTTCAGAGCTTCAAGTTTTCAGGGCATTCTCCAAGTAGGATAAAACCACTTGGAGAATTTAACAGAAAACTAAAAATTTCAGTAATTCCATAAATAAAAATAAAGTTTAGAAATAAATCAGGCTTTCTTTGACTAAAGCAGACCCCTGGAGCTGTAAGAGATTCCTACCAGGAATTGTCATTATTTTTCCCCTAATTAAAAGACATGCCTAAAAGGAGTCATTAAAGACCCATCAGCAACAAGAAGCAGCTAAAAGAAAAAACATGGATTTTCCCAAAATAATCAAATTATACCCCATGGATGCTCCTCCTGGAAATGCCCCTGAGAGCAAAAAAGCTGGAAATCCTTTTAATGATTCTTTGGGATAATGCTGGAGCTGGATGCAGATGAGACAGACACGATCCAGGGAAAGCAAAGGCACTGCATAACATTTATGAGGATTCAGGAATTCACAAAGTATGGTGGGGAATGGCTGGGTTTATTTTATTTTTTGGGATTTATTTTATGGGATTTATTTTTATTATTCTGAACCAGTCCCAAATCTCTTCCCAGCCTTTGGTGATAAAATCCTGGGTGTAAGAACAGGAACACCCCTGTGCCTCACTCCAATCCGAACTCTCTCCCACAGCAGGAATTGCTCCCAGAGCTTTCCTGACAGGAAAAATTCCCAAATCCCACTGAACAGGGCAGCTTTGGAGCTGGAGGAACCTCCCTGATCCTTCAGCTCTCCTGGCCCTCATTTTCCCAAGGACTTGTTCCCTCAGCTGGGATTTGAACCCTTTGATGTCCCTGATAAAGTCTCACATAATATTCCTGGATTTTCAGTTGGTTTTCCTTCCAGAGGCTCTAATAAATCCCAATAAACAGCACCAGGTGATTCCCTGGCCTTCCCATGGCAATATCTCCATTTATTCCTACCCCTGACCCCATTAATTCACTGGTTTAGGGTGGAAAGGCACATTTGGAATGCTTTAACAGTGCCTGGCACTCCCTGCTCCAGGGATCTCCTGTAGAACATGGAAAAGCATGGAAAAGCATTCCTGCACAGGGGCCTGGCACACCCCAGGAGGAATTTTAGGATTTAAAACAGCAAAAAATGTGGGAATCTCCTCATTGGAAGCATCCAGGCTCAGGGGAGGAACTGAACCCTTTGATATTCCTGCAAAGGGAACAATTAAAGTTCAGAGGAATGGCCTGCGAAAGCTTTCAAATTCCCAGCTGGTGTTCCCTGGAAAAATCTGTTCCCTAAAAACTTCAAAGGGGTCCCTGGCAGGGAAAACTCCTGGCTGAGTGGAACAGACAAGAAAATGGGGGAAAGGCATTGCCAGGGTGTGCTGGGGGCACCAGAGGGGTCCTGGGGGTCATTCCCAGCACTGAGCCCAGAAACTGGGACACATCCCAGGGGTTCCAAGCCATTCCCACCATCCCTTCCAACCATTCCTCAATTTCCCACTTTTCCATCCCAAGGGCAGTGACTGGATGCATTTCCCTGAGCTGTGGCTCACCCCTACCCCAGCAGGAACATCAGCATTTTCTGCAGGAGAGGAATTTCCCTGGCCCAGACCCAGAATTCCAGCTGGAACTTGCAAGTCCATGATGTCACCATTCCCAAAACGTCTTAAAACATATTTTTAATTTTATTTTTTGACATAAATTCGTATCAAACTTCCACTGGGCACCTCGTTTCTTCCATGAAGGAATGACCAAAATATATGGAATTTTGGAGGGATAAAACCCTCAATACTAAAATATTCCATGCAGCAAAAAAATCCCAAAATGCCCCAATGCGGTTCCCCCAAATTTTAAAAATTCCATCTTTTAATTATTTATTAAATAATGACAAATCATGACTTGCAGGCCAGCTAAAGCAGGAGCTCTCTGAAGGAATGACAGCACAAATGGGGGATATTTTCTGGGGGGGAAAAGAAAAGGAAGGAAAACAGGAATTACCCTAAAGGACATTTCAAGATTCTCGCCACCCCAGATATCCATTCCTGCATCGTAAGTTCCTATCTCTTCAAAGTAGCTCCTGTCAATAGAAAACAGGCCACCAGCCATAGTTGGGGTCCTGGGTGGGAAACAAACAGGAAAAAAACAAAGGAAAACAGAAAAGAAAAGGAAAAAAAAAGGGAGAAAGGAAAGAGAAAAGAAAAAAGAAAAAAGACCTTTTAAAGGATGCTCTGGAATTTACAGCACATTTCACTACACAGGAATTCTACAGAAAACAACTAGAAAAGGAGAGTTTTAACTGGATTTTCCCTGCTCTTCCCCAAAATCCACAGAGCTCAGCCCAGCCACACTCCAGGGTTGCTCCCATTTCCATGGATTATTTTAGGAGAATTGTGAGGGTAAATTGGGTGGGATTTGGCCCTCCTGAATGAGCAGCAGCTCAAATCCAATCAGGAATGCTTGGCAGGAGTTAAATGGGGAAAAAAAGACTTTTGAAGGACACAGTGGAATTTGCAGCACATTTCACCACACAACAATTCTATGGAAAACAAATAGGAGTTATGAAAAGAGAATTTTAACTGGATTTCCTTGCTCTTCCCCAAAATCCATGGAGCTTGGACCCAGCCACATACCAGGGAGCAATAAAGACAATTTGGAATGGATTTTTCCTGCTGTTCCCCAAAATTCACAGAGTGCAGGCCCAGCCACACTGCAGGGAGAAATAAAGAAAATTCTGCCTGGATTTTCCTGTTCTTCCCTAGAATCCACAGACCTCAGACCCAGCCACACTCCCATTTCCATGGATTATTTCAGGGGAACTGTGAGGGTAAATTGGGTGGGATTTGGGCATCCTGAGTGAGCAGCAGCTCAAATCCAATTGGGAATGGATTCGGGAGCAGTTTCATGGCTGGGTTTTGCCTCAGAGGGAGCCCAAAACGCATCAAAGGAGCAGGAAAACCTCAGCTAGGAGGATTAAAGATCCTTACAAATAGGCAATCCCAGGGGATGGCTGAATGTCCCTGGAAATGGAAATGCCATGGAATGCCCAGCCCAGTTGCTGGGAGGGAACAACTCAATTCCAAATCCCAGCTCTGCTCTGAGATCCCAACACCTCAATCCCAAATCCCAGCTCTGCTCTGAGATGTCCCAGCACAGCCAAAGGGGTCTGGGGGCTCAGCCCATCCCAGCCCCTCTGCTGAGGTCCCAGCAGCCCCAAACCTGTGGGATTTGGGGCAGTGACCCTTGGGAGGAGGCTCTGGAGCTGCTGCAGGGCTGGAGCCAGGCTGGGAGGGCTGGGAATGTTCCCCTGGAGAAGGGAAGGCTCCAGGCAGAGCTCAGAGCCCCTGGCAGGGCCTGAAGGGACTCCAGGAGAGCTGAGAGGGACTGGGGACAAGGGATGGAGGGACAGGAGCCAGGGAATGGCTCCCAGTGCCAGAGGGCAGGGATGGGTGGGACATTGGGGATTGGGAATTCCTGGCTGGGCTGGGATTGCCAGAGCAGCTGTGGCTGCCCTGGATCCCTGGCAGTGCCCAAGGCCAGGCTGGAGCAGCCTGGGACGGTGGGAGGTGTCCCTGGGTGAAATGGGATGGGATTTAAGGTCCTTCCCAATCCCAACATTCTCATTCCTCCTTCTTTCTTCCCTGGGTGCAGACACTCTTTGCTTGATACAAAATTCCCTATTTTTTCCCAGAATGAGCCTTAAGCAAATTTAGAAGGGTAAAACTGAACTGGACACACAGACCTGGATTCTTCCAAAGGGCCCCAAATGTTCTTTGTTTTCTGAAACCAAACACTTCCCAAATCCCTCCCCGACAAACCTGGGAGTGCTGAGTTTCACTCTGGAAAATTCAGTGACTCCTGCCTGAATCCCCAGCCCAGCTCCAGGGATAAGGGAATGCAGCAGGCAGAACTGTTCTCTGGGATGTGAATTTAATGGGACACAAGCAGACCTGCAGAGCTTTCCTTGGAAAATCCCCTCCACCAAAACACCCTCCACCAAAACCACCTCCACCAAAATATCGGGAAGGTCAAAGGCCTTAAAGTGGTTTTTAAACTGTAAAAATAATTTTTTTTCCTCAGTTCTGCCTCTTTTCCCTGTGGAATCACCAGACAGCTCCTGGGAATTGCTGTGATTGACTCAGGATTCCCATTCCTGCTCAGAAAACACGGGAGCAATCCCAGGTTTGCTGCATCCCAGGCAAGGCACAGCCCAACCAAGGATTTCATGATGGGAGAGGAAGAGAGATGGCAAAGGGATTCCAGCCCCGGAGCTCCCCATGGCATCACCTCGTCCTGCTTTTCCCAAGGAATCCTGTCCTAGGAAGGGCTCCAGCAGCACAAAATCCCCTCAACCAGACCTCTGTGGGTATATCTGGGAATAAAGGATCAACATCAATCCCAGCAGTACAAAATCCCACTAAACCAGACCTCTGTGGGTATATCTGATCCACCAGGATCAACATCAATCCCTGCTGTTCATTACCCAGGCAGGGTTAATTAACTGCAATCAACTCCAAGTTTAATTATTCATAATCAAGATATTAATATAATATCGAGATAATAAGTAATGCATTTATAATATCCAGAGTTCCAGGAGCATTTGGAAAATGCTCCCAGGCACAGGGGGGGATTTTAGGGATGTCTTGCAGGGGCAGGGGTTGGATTGATGGTCCTTTCCCTTCCAGCTCAGGAAATTCCATGATCCTGACACATTCCTGATATTTAATCTTGTCTTTTTTTCTATTTTTTGATCTTGCATTTTTTCTAGGATTTGATCCCTAATTTATACAAAACATTCCCTGGACCACAATCCATATTTTTAGTATTTCTAATCCCAGCCTGGAGTGCCTTCAGCTTCGAAAACTGAGGGAAAAGCATGGAAATATCCACAAAAATGGGCTGTGCCAAGCCTGGAAATGCCCATGATTTTGGGATTCTCTGACACCAAAGACTGAAGTTCCTGCAATAAAACCCGAGATTTTGGACTTAATCCAGCCTAGAGCACCAACCCTTCACTCTCAGCTCTTTGTGACAACTGTGGCACAGGTGACACTTGTCCCTCTGCCCCCCTTTGCTTCCCAACTCCCATTTTATCCAGAGAATCCCCCAAAACTCCAGCCAAAAACTGATGGGAAAAAGAAATTAATTCAACAAACCCCATTTTTTTTTGCTTTATCAATTTTACGAGTTAATTCAGTGTGTGAGTTGGGATTAATTTTGAGCCCAGCTCCATTTCAAGGCAAGGAAATAAGGATGGATGGATGGACGGAGCTCAGCAAGGCCCTGCAGCTCGTTAGGATAATTCATTTTCCCAATTTCCATGCACACCTGAGCTTTAATCAAGAGCTGCTGGACTGGAAAGGAAATTTTGGATCAGGAGGAAAACAATTCCCTTGGCTCTGACAGCCAGGGCCTGCTGGCTTTTCCTGGGAACAAACCCCAAATCTGCCCTTCCCTAATTCCAGCCTTGCCAGGACAATCAGGGACAGAAATGGGAATTTTGAAAGCCATTTTGGAAGGATTTTCCTGCCCTTCCATCCCTCCCTTGCCTGGACTGATCCCTGAGCTGCCCCCTCCTCCAACTTCAGGCTGGAATTCTTCCCCTTTCCCAGATTTAAATCCATTCCATCCACTCAGGAACCATTTTTGGTCTCTTTTGGAATTTTGCAGGAAGCCCCAGCAGCTGTTGGAGCTGAGCAAACATCCCATGGCCAGGAATTTATTCCATTTGTTCCCTTTTCAGCTCCATTTGCAATTTTGGAAGAGGTTCTGTTCCACTCTGTGATTCCAGCAATTAAATGGAAGAGGTCAGGACATGCTCTTGGATCATTTTTCCCCCAGGGTGCTCCGTTATCAATCCCATTTTCCAAGCAATAAACCAGGAATTTAAGTGCAAATCACTGGGGTTCAAAGCTCAAAAGTGCTCAACAATCCTTTAGAATATCTGCCCTAAATTCCAAAAAAAAATGGGCATTTAAATCCCAAAAAACAGGAATAAAATGCACTTGCAGCAAATTAACAGAGGGAGCTGAACAGGCAGAAATCTTTGGAATTCCTGAACACTGGAGCTAAACAAGGAGAAATCTTTGGAATTCCTGAACATTGGGAAGAGGATGGGATGCGGTTAAGTACAAATTAATGAGGTTCAAAACTCAAAAATGCTCAGAAATCCTTTGGAATATCTGCCTCAAATTCTGAAAAAACAGGAATGAAAA